>NC_056727.1:236413721-236478721 GCF_019279795.1 Protopterus annectens
CAAATGTCAAACATGCTTTCCTTCTTAGGCCATATTGCATTGGTTGTAGTGAACAATATATGCTGACTCCCATCTTGCAGCATTATATGTTAAATAAGATATTACATGTTTTGTGGATATTTTTGTCTCCCAAGTAGCAATGCTTTCGCTCAGGTGTCATTTTATGTGTCAGAGTGGCTGTGTATATTTAGAGATGAACAGTTTCTGAAAGTTTACATCAATGTAATTGGACTCAAGATGCATTTATAGTGCAGGACTGTATACAAGGTTTCCTTATACTGTGTAGATGCTATACTAGTATGGAATGTGGTTATTGTTTGTTCCTCCCTATTTAGTAAAAATTGTGAGCCTTATAAACATTGTGTTTGCCTTCCATAACATGTCTGTGCATTGTTGTTCTAGTTACGCAGGCTGTATAATGCTGAAAAGTGCACTTTGAATATTTGTTCTGGCAGAGAATCATCTGGGATTTACATTTTTATTAAGCCAGGCATAATTTGCCTAGAATAGGGTGTGCAGCAGGTTTAATGGTTTCCTCATTTTTACATGTATTCCCGTGGCAGTTTGGGTAGTGTGTGCAAGTAAATGTGCATTGCATTAGTAGTATATAAAAAGAGAAATAAGCCAAGGTCCAAACCATTCAACAAAGTAAAATGGTTTAATAAGATATAAAACACACAAAGCTTTCAACCATTCAAGTTTTTTTGTAATAATTTTTAGTATGTTAATAAGTTATTAATGCACTTAAAAGTTTTTATAATATTTTTTTTTTATTATTTAATTGCTTAATTGAATAAGTGGGTGTGATAAACACTATAAAATGATGTCAGTATGAGTGATTATAGTATACTCTGTTAAAGGCGTGTGTGGCCGAGGCGCTAGAGAAGATTGATTTTGTGGAAGAAAATTTAACTTTAATTGTACTTTTTACAATAAATTATTTAAGCACTACAGTGGAATTGGCCTGCAGTTTGTGGTATACAACTAAAACCATTCAATATTTATACTAAATCCAGTATCCACATTCAAAGTACCAATCACATGACTAATTAACACTTTTATACAATAAAAATATGTATATGTGTATATATATATATATATATATATATATATATATATATATATATATATATATATATATATATATATATATATATATATATATATATATATATATATATATATATAGGTATATATATATAGGTATATATATATATATATATATATATGGGTCCTATTTATTTTATCGAACCATACTTTGTCTAAATTAGTTTAGCGAAAGTGCATTTTGTCGAATATGCACTTTCGCTAAAGTAAACAAATAAAAAGGAAAACATGCAGTTTGCATGTTGCCTTAGTTGTACATCAATGTATACTGTTGATTTACAATTAAGGAAAGTTTTGTTGAGATCGTAGTATAGTGGGGGTAAGGGAATATTCCCTTTTCCCCACTGTAGTGCGATCTCGGAGTGAGAATATTAAAGTGGGGGGGGTTTAGTGTGTTATTTTACTTTTTTTAGTTAGTTTTTGTTTTTTTATTCTGCAAAAGTGCATTTTCAATGGAATGCACTTTCGCGGAAGTGAGTTCGAGGAAGTACGGTTCGATGAACCACACTTTTGATTTAAAAACGTAGATCCATATATATATATATATATACACACACACACACACACACACACACATACACACATACACACACTCACATATCTCTCTCTCTCTCTCTCTATATATATATATATATATATATATATATATATATATATATATATATACACTTAAATTTCTACATAATGTATAACATTCAAAAAGCAGACATCTGTCTTTTTTTAAATGGGGTTTAATAGTGTTCATTACATTTAAACCATGTAATTTTTTTGCCCTAAAGTAGTTGATCGACTTATACTCAGAATGTTCTGTCTTATTAATTATATCGCCTCCTCGTTTACTGAAAAATACCTTTTATAAAACTTTAAATTTAAAGCTATGATCTTCCCTACACTATATAATATGTCTTGCTAAAGCATTAGTTTCTATTTTTCTCCTAATTTCTGAGAAATGGAAGGCTATACAACATTTAATTTCCGATTAGTTTTTTCTATGTAGAAACAACTACATTTTTCACAGTTAGCAAGATAGACTACATTATCAGTAATACATGTAGCAAAAGTAAGTGAGATAGGCTACTTTACCATGTTCCTTTTGCAAGCATATAAATTTGAGTGTTGAATTTGTACATCCTATTTTGAGTAAGATCTTTTATTTTAGTACTTTTTTACATATTATTTTTTATATATTATGTAAAATTTTATGTATATATTATATATATATATATATATATATATATATATATATACACACACACACACGCACACACACACACACACACACACACACACACACACACATATATATATATATATACATATTTTTATTGTATATAAGTGTTAATTAGTCATGTGATTGATACTTTGATTGGTTGCCTTACTACCTGCTTTTTTGTGATTAGTGGTATATACACATTATCAGCATGCTGATGACATATGTCATAGTATTTACAGTAGTGTCATTGCTTGTAATCTGTCATGGTATAGTGCCATTGCTTGAAGTTCGCAAGTGTTTATTGCTTATGTTAAAATAGGGGTCAAGAATAAATAGTAGCTGTATCACTTTTGTTTACATAATTGCGATATGCTTTAGGTATACATAGAATGTTAAAACAGCATGCATGCAACAATCCTTTAATATGGAAAATGTGGTAGAGGGCTACAGACAGATGTAATTATTCACAACTTGGCACGTATCAGGTGTCTGGTAACAGCCTGTATGTCTACGCTAGTAGGTGTGCACACGGCATGCAGAATTTGATCTGCATGTTTGACGCATGTAATATTGGCACTGCAGGAACATGGTGACATAATGCTGCACTTCCTCATGTTCAAATCAGTCTTTCCAGTTTTATTGCAGTCCCTTCCTGTATTTAAATTGCTTGTTATAGTACTGGATGTAAGTACACCTTACAGCTGCACTTCTCATGTCATATTTCACAAAGCATGCTATGCACATATGTAGCATTATTGCTTAAAACATCGTAGAGTAGGATGCCATTATTTGATGTCATATATCTGCCTTCAAACAGGGCATAGTAGTGACATTACATGTGAACATATCTTTATATTCCTGAACAACGTTAGAAATAGTCAGGAACAATGATGGGCACTTTAACATATTACAGCTCTTGCATTGTGACGCTGACACAGAGAAAGAGTATGATGTAGTTACCAATTTTTTTAAGTAGAATGCATCTGGTTATTATCAGTTGCAATCCTGAAAATCAGGGACAGTTCAGACTTATATATGTGAATTCTCTGCATATGTGTGGTTACAGGTGTACTTCAAATACCCAAAAGCCAAAAACACAGAATACGACATGGACGAGTTGAAAATAATGAAAGTTAAAATGCTGAACAGCATATCTATTCCCAGGGCAAGTAAACACTTGCCCAAAGTGGGGAATTATGATGGTATTTATATTCTGGGGTGTATGTGTGGGGTGTAGCCTCCCAACTAGGTGGGTTTCAGTTAGTGCAGTGTGTCGTACTGTAGTGTTGAAAAATGTTTACTTGCCCTGGGAATACTTAGGTGGAGTGGCATTTTAACTTTCATTATTTTTGTCTCATCCGTGTCATCTTTGGCATTTTTGGCTTTCAGGTATTCAAAGTAGGTCCATGTGATTACACACTGCTGCACTCACAACTGATGTTGCAGGGGTACTGTATATAATTCTTCACCTTGACATCATTATCAGTGCTAGTGTTATCATTGCAGTAAATCCTGGATCTTTATACAGTGTGTGTCTTTTAACATATGATGTGAACTGTACACACCACTGGCATCATACATGCTTTTTCACTGTATATAATATGAGCTGCACTTAACTGCACATGCTAACATACCTGTTGGTTATTATCCATATGTATGGATTAGGTATACTTATTTGTTCCACATTAGTCTATTGCATCTGACATCACACATATATGTGTAGTGGGTGAATGCACAATGTGTAGTGCACTCTCCTGTGCTACAAGAGGCTGTGGGTTCTATTTTCACAGCAAGTAGATTGATTGCTGACACTACAATGCAACAGAAGGGGGCTGGGTGTGCTGTCTTTTGGATGAAATGTTAAACCAAGGCTTCATCTGCTTGGGTTGGTGGTAGCAATAGGTGGGTATAAATGATCCTACAGCACCTTAGAAAATAGTAGGAGTGCTTTAACATAACATAAAACATGTTTTTTACTTATTAACGTAATGTACATATTTTCAGGCAAGTATATATATATATATATATATATATATATATATATATATATATATATACATACATACATACACAATTCCATTTTTTTACTATTTATCATTTTTGTTATAACATCCTCATTGTTATTTTTCCATAAATGACTCCACTCTTTCCCTCATAACCATAATCTAACTTGTTTTCAATATATCTGACAAAATCCATTTCCCATTAAACAAAATGTCATTCAATCTTTCGTTCCAAATAACCCATATTATATAAAATAAAATTTTATTTATCCTTCTCACATATTATTTTTCCTTGTTCTTGTAATATCTATATGAAATCGTATATATATATATATATATATATATATATATATATATATATATATATTCACTTTATAATCCCAAAATACTGAAATATTGAATTTCAGTATCTCGAGACTAGAAAGCCAAAAACTCACAAACCCGAAACCCAAAACTGCGACTGTCAAGAAAAAAAATGACACCACACAAATAGGGTTTGTGGTCTGCACTGTAGTGGCAGAACAGGTAGCTTACATCCTTCTAGGTTGGGAACTGCTGATTGAGGGCTCAGTGTCTGTTATTCTAAAAGTGTATTAATTCTGGTTTAAGCACTTGGGCTTTCAGGCCAGTTATTTTACATTAAGAGGGTTCGTGGTCTGCACTCTTGTGGGAGGAGAGGCTGGACTCTGCCCTTCTGAGCTGGGAATTTCTGGTTAAAGGCTTATAGTGCATGCATATCTGAACTGCTTCTTACTGAAGTTGGTGCGCCTTGTTTGCTGTGGCATAGACTGGATTCGGGCCTGCTGGATCTAGCTTTGTTTGGGTAACTTGAGCACTAATCCAGGTATTCTCTAAAGTATTCAATTGTATTTATTACTGCTTGGTAGTAACTTGATTAAAGTGTAGCTATCATTCTAAGTCTTTTGGATTAAGCACTTGGGCTTCAGACCAGTTGTTTTACATTAGGAAGGTTTGTGGCATGCACTGTGGTGGCAGGACAGGTAGCTTTCATCCTTCTAAGTTGGGAACTGCTGATTGAGAGACCCAGTGTCTGTTATTCTTAAAGTGTATTAGTTCTGGTTTAAGCACTTGGGCTTCAGGCCAGTTATTTTACATTAAGAAGGTTCGTGGTCTGCACTCTCGTGGGAGAAGAGGCTGGACTCTGCCCTTCTGACCTGGGAATTTCTGGTTAAAGGTTTATAGTGCCTGAATATTTGAACTGTATCTTACTGAAATTGGTACACCTTGTTTGCTGTAGCATAGACTAGATCCAGGCCTGCTGAATCTAGCTTTGTTTATATGCTTGTTGTTTGTTTGCTTGTTATTTCCCTGGAACGCTAATTCCACCTAATAAGCGGCTTCTCAGTGCTTGTGTGGCTCACTAGTGATATCTGCATTGCTTACTGTACTTATTTCCTTGTTTCACTTGAAAGAAAGTTACTGTTTGTCGTTTTTGCATTTAAGTTACCTGTAACACATTGCACTTAAGTTACCTGGCACTTGCTCACTAAAGCAATTATATAAGTCAGCACTAAAAATTAAAAGCACTACACCCTCACTCCCCATTGGCCCTTGTTTTCAATTATAAAGGAATTCCCAATATTATTCTAGCATGTCCAAAGGTCAGTTGTCAATCTCCTCTCCGGTCCAGCTGGTGAATCTGGGAATCTTGAGGCAATGTTACAACTGCCTCATGTACACAGACAACCCTCTCCTCCTCCCAACAAATTCCAACACATGTGAAAGATGCAACCATATAACCAAACTGGAGGCTAAGCTCTCTCAACTCAGTACTGGCATAACCAGTCAGGAGGAGAAGGAAACCACACTCACTACAATTCCAGTCTCACATAGACCTACCACGACAGCAAACCAAACACATAATCACACAAAAACATACTCGGAGGCTCTAAATAAAGATCTGCCTAAGCAGCAGAGACCTCCAAAGCAGACACCCAAGCAACCGCTACCCCAAAACAAAACACGTGCAACACATATCTCACAAAGCCAGTGTGCCGAACAGTCACAGCCCTTAAGACTAAACAACACACCTGATACACTTGTAATAAGTGACTCTATCGTCAGGCACACTGACGTCCCGCTCACCAGGCTGAACAAGGAGAGGGTCACGGTGAGCAGCCAGTCGGGCGCTAGGATCCGCCACATAACACAAGCACTCAGGTCACTCCAAGGCAAGTACAAATATGACTCAGTCATTGTCCATGCTGGTGTGAATGACCTGAGACGTACCTCCCTGGACTACATGAAAAGAGACATAGAGGAGCTCTCTGAGCATGTAGCCCAGGCCGATATGACCCTGACCTTGAGTAGCATCTTACCCTCACCAAGAATGATGCCACAATATGAAGACAAGATGATCAATTTCAACAATTGGCTTAAGTACTGGTGTCATTCAAAGGGGATCCAATGCCTGTCAGCTTGGGATGATATGCTCGACAAGCCACGATGCTTCGCTAGGGACGGCTTGCACCTGTCACCCCTGGGCTATCGGATATTGGAAAAGGCTCTTGCTACCCCCATAGTGCCTTTTTTAGGCAAGGCTCAAAAGACAAACCCACCTCCATAGGTATCACAAGGGATAAGAAACTAAGAGTAATGCTACTCAATGCCAGAAGTCTAAACCTCAAGATGCACGCACTCGAAACTCTCCTTAGCATGGAGGACATCGATATCTGTGCAATAACAGAAACCAGGTTCAGGGCTCCCGAGAGCATCCCAGCACTACCAGATTATATCTCATACCATGCTTTTCGGCCCCAAAACTTGGACCGAACCACAAAAGGAGGGGGAGTATCGATATTCATCAAAGATACCCACACCTCCAGGTTGGTGGCACAGCACGAAGCATCAGAGACTATCCATGTGCAACTAACAGTGGGTAAAACTGCCTTCCAGTTTATAGCCTGCTAGAGACCACCCTCCCAAACTCAGGAACTCCACCCGGCCTTCCTGAGAACACTGGAAAATATGAAGGTCTCTCCAAACACCATTATATTGGGCGACTTCAACTACCCAAACATAGACTGGGAGCATTACTCTAGCTCCAACACCCTAGCCCAAAGTTTCTAGAATTTATAAAATCAAATGCTATGGAACAACTTGTTACCACTCCCACAAGAGGGGAAAACATACTGGACCTGATCATCACCAACATGGGGACTCTATGCTCCAGACCAGAAGTGTATCCCTCACTGGTAAGATCAGACCATAAACTAATCTCACTGGATATTCACATCCCGACCCCACCCCCTGCCCAGAAAACCACAGTGAAAAACTTCTCTAAAGCAAATTTCACACTCCTCAAAACCAAGGTGGAATCTTTCAAAGCCCCCGGGCCTGTGGAAAATACAGCCCAGACCGCAGAATCCTTTATAAATGCATTCTATGAACACCTTCAGGAATGCATGGATCATGCGATCCCAAATAAAACCAAGACCCAATCCTCCAAAATCCCAAAAAGGGAAGGCATCACTGATCAGTATTAGCAAAAAACTATGGGCACTCATAAAATTGATAAGGCCAGCTTCGAGAGAAAAATTGCACAGGAAACTAAGGATAATCACAAGACTTTCTTTAGTTATGTTAGGAACCTGGGTGGTAATTCCCAGATATGCTCAGAATTAGTCCAAAATGACAAAAAATACACCGAACCCACAGACATTGCCAACATCCTAGCTGACAGGTTCAGCACAAACTCCCCTCCCCTCCCCACCAAAAGGGCAAATATCTATCCCAGTAGAGTGCTGCCCCCCTGACATCTCAGATGCTCAGGTAAGAGCCGCCCTCTCCAAAGCAAAAAACACAGCATCAATGGGACCAGACGGTGTCCCGGGCTGCGTCCTACATGAACTCCAAGAAGAGCTAAACCCAAACATAAAACTACTGTTCAATCTCAGCCTTACTACAGGATATGTGCCCAAAGAGTGGCGTACAGCAACAGTGGTCCCTCTCCATAAAGGTGGTGCCTCAACGGATCCTGGAAACTATCGTCCCATAAGCCTGACTAGCTTGGTCTGCAAAGCTATGGAAAGGATCATCATGGACCTCATAAATAAAGATATTGGGGACCTACAGACACCGGATCCTACCCAGTTCGGCTTTGTTAAGGGCAGATCCTGCCTCTTAAACCTGGTTGATTTCTTTGAAACAGTCACCAAGGCCATTGACGAGGGAAGGTGGTCCACACAGCCTACCTGGACCTCGCAAAAGCCTTCGATACAATACCCCACTCGGGCATTATAGATAAGCTCTCCAGCTTAAATATAACCCCCTATGTCACTAGATGGATTGCAAACTGGCTCAAGGACAGAACCCACATGGTTAGAATTGCTGGAGCCATGTCAGACTCCAAACCAGTTACAAGTGGTGTCCCACAAGGCTCAGTCCTGGGACCACTCTTGTTCAGTATATATTTCTCGGAGGTACAGGCCAACACGGAAGGACTGTGGCTGACCAAGTTCACAGATGACTGCAAACTGGGCGCCATAATCGACTCTCCAGCCGACACAAGCATCCTACAAAAGGGCCTCATAGAAACAGACAACTGGTGCCAGAGCCATGGCCTCAAGCTAAATGCCAAAAAGTGTATAGTCATCCCTTTGGCAAAAACAGTGCCCACAAATTACCACATAGGTGGTAATCCATTAAGTACAGAAGAAGTAATTAGGGACCTGGGGACCCAAGTTGATAGCAATCTCTCATTTGACAACCACGTGGCCAAAGTGGTTAGAAAAACATTTTATATAGCCCACCTAATCATGAAGGGATTCACATCTAGATCAGGGAGGTCATTGTGCCTCTTTACTCATCCCTCATCAGGCCCATAATTGAGTACAATGCCCCTTTTGGGATGTACCTTACCAGACACCTGCAGCAACTGGAAAGACCCCAAAAGTACCTCGCCAAGAGGATCAAAGGGCTCAAACAGATGCCATATGCTGCCCGGTTAAAGAAACTCCAGCTCTACTCAGTGGCATACCGCCTGTTCAGAGGCGATCTGTGCCTGACGTATAAAGCCATGTCCAACCCGGAATTAATGGACATGCTGCACCTCAGAAAATCCAAATCCCATCGAGCTACGCGCTCGAGAGACTTGAACCTCAGCACTGAAATAAATAGGACATGCATGAGGGACAGATTCATAACCCAGAGACTCCCTTCACTCTGGAATAAAATTCCAGTCCAGGTTAGACAGAGTCCCTCATTGACTCTCTTCAAGAGGAATCTTGATGAGTGGATGGGAGATCGTAGGTTTACCCCGGGTATCACTTCTGTGTCACTGTTAGACAAAGGCACAGTATACTAACCTCGAAAAAGGGCATAGCAAAATAAATTTAAAATGGGTGGTGAAAGCCAAACACATTCTGGCTAGGCTTATAAATGCCCTAGGGCAGATAGCCTAGTATGAACCTATGAACCTATGAACAAATACACCTACCTCTCGACACTACAACAAAACAAAACACCACACACGAACACAACCAAAAAAAAACATACACACCTACCCTTCCTATAAGCAGGGGGTAGGTCCCCCTGCACCCCCCCATGTGGGGAGCTGCACTCCCTACACCCCTGCTACTTATATATACTAACTCTGAGATAGCACTAAAAACCAAACGACAGAAAACCCATCAACACACATTCTACAACCCCCTTGCACAAACACACAGCAGATACATACAAACAACACCACTCTCAACACTTACACACTCACACTCTTGCCTACCTACCCTAATCCACACCTAAAACCTACCGACACACTCACATACACACTAACCCCCCCAAAACCCTTTAAAAACATTACACTTACCTAATGTGCCATCACTACTGTGGGTTTTACATTTCCGGATTTGACATTCAGCAGTTTTGCGCAACTGCAGATTCGACACTTTGGTCTCGAGATACTGAAATTCGATATTTCAGTATTTTGAGATTCCAATGTGAACCCATCTATATATATTTTTTTTTTGTTTATGTCATTAATAGTCTCAAAAACATTTTCTTCACACAACATTTTCCAGAGTTTCACCACTCTTTTACATTTCATAAACACATGCACTGTTGCCTTTTCCTCCCCATAAAATAAAACACTTTTTCAAGTTTCTTTTTATATGGTATATTCCCCTTTACTGGTAACTTATTTATTACCAATCTCCATAGGAATTCCTGACACTCTCTCTACTATCTTGGTACAAAACCTTTTCCTGATGTTAATTGCTTTAATCATTTGTTCTGATAAATGTTTTCATGGATTTACATAATAATATTGTTTTATCACATTATTATATGACACCCTTCTATCTTTCTACATATCATCAATTTTTATTTTCTGTGTTAGCATTTTTTCTTGATAATTTTAAATTTTTCCATTTACACATTTGTCTCTATTTTTTATTCTTATCACCTCTCTGAAAGTTTTGTACTCATATTTAAACATTCTCATCATTAATTTCTCATTCTCTTCCTTTATCCACTTTAATACTCTATACAAGTTTGAAGAAACAGAATAATCAACAGGATTTACTAACTCCAATCCCCCTTCATCTTCAGTCATATACAACACACCTCGTTTCACTGGGTTTAATCTTGAATCCCATTTGAAAGAAAACATCAATTGCATAATTTTCTTTTCATATTTTTTTGGGATCAGATGAACATTTGAAAAATACCCTGCTGTCTCCATTAATACAGAATTCATCAGATAAACATTTTCCTGAATGCTAATCTATATGTCCTCCACATAATGCATATTTCTTTAATTTATTTTATCAAACCCTCCCATTATATCATTACTACATCATTTTTCCCAAATGTTATTCCTAGCAAAGGCACTTTATTCATTGAAATATAACACATCCCCCAGTTTTCACCACATTAACCAAACCCTTACTTTTATCTTTATTCAGGTTCATTCCCATTTCCTTTAAATATCCATTAAGACAAACCAAAATGTCCCTCATTCATATTTTGTTCTTAGCAACTACCACTATATCATCTACATATGTCAAAACTACTGGAATCACCACCTCCTTTTGCATCACACATCTAGCATCTTTCATTTTCTAAGCTACTTCATTCACTATTGCATTCATTACCAGTGCAAACAATATTGCACACAAGGGATAGCCTTGTCTTTTACCACACTTCATACATATTTCTTTACTCAGCCACCAATTCACTAATACTCTCACTGTATTATTTTGATATGCTGAGATACACACACTTTTGATTCTATTACCTATTCCATGCTTCTCTATAATATCCCAATAAAATCATGTTCAATTGTATCAAACACCTTGCTAATATTGCCTACCATATGTTTCACATCCTCCCTTTTACTTATAATATCATCCACAATTTCTTTCACAACCATTAACAATTCTTGACATCCATTCCCTTCCCTTTTATACCATATATACTTTCTTCCATAATATCCCTCATCCTTCTTTCCATTTTCCTCTATATTACTCTCATAAAAATGTTATAATCTGTGTTATTTATTTATTTTATTAAAAGTTTTAACATAAACAAAATTTAGAACAAAAATAAACTATTTACAATACATACAAACATGTCGGAGAGAAGTATAAATATAGTCAAAGTAAGTGAATGAAAGTTGCTACTGTGCATATAAAATCTGTGTTATTTAATGTGACGGGTCTCCATTTTTTATTTCACTCTTCTCATCTTTCTTCCACATAGCTTTTACTATTCCACTACATAACCCTTCATAAACAATCCTTTCATTCAACCATTCATTCACTACATTTACAAAATATGTTTTTTGCAAATTCATTAATTTCTTATTTATTCTGTACCCTATGCCATCTGTGTCTGACTCTGAATTAACATTCCCTTTCCTAAGTACTTCATCCAATTCATTAATAGTAATGTCATTTTTTTTTTTAATTTTGGAATTATTTAATTTATTTGTTTATTTTATTTTTTTTTTTACTTTTCATTCTCTCTTATTTTCCTTCTTTTTACTCTTATATTTATTTGAAGGAGCTGTTAACATGCTGTTTCCTGTGGTCTAGAGGTGTAAGGTTTGATTCCCTCAGCATCCATTGCCTAATTCAGAGTCACCTCTGAGCAAGTCACTTAACCAGATACTGCTCCCAGGCTGAGTGTGAAAAACCTCAATGGAGATCAGTGGTCTACCCTGGAAAACACATACAAATAAAATAAATAAAATATAAATACATTTTTCACATGCTGTACTATAATACTCATAATTTGTTCATGTTATTTTTACCTCTCCTTTTAGTTTTTTTTTTTCATTTCCCTCATTATATTAATATTCTCCTTTAAAATTTTATTGAAATATGCAGATATCAACTTCCTTCTCCCTTGTAAATAATATCTCTGCCTAAACAGTAATGCCTTAATTTTTTATTGATTTATTTTGTATATTTATTTTTCTATATCAGAATACTCTCTTGTGTTATTCTATAAATTCTCTAATACATTTCTTTTTTTTAAACAGGAAACATCTTTATTAAATTATCCCGTATGACATAGACAATCATGCATTTATATAAATGAAAACAAACCATATTAACATAATCTTAGTTGCAAACATTATACATCACAAACCATATTGATGTAATTTTAGTTGCAAACATATATCACTTATAATCTACCCAATCATTGTCAGTCAAACATTACATAGCTTATTTAAATCCTGCCTTCTTTTAAACCTCATTCCACCCCATATGTATTCTTTCCACAATTCCCATGTTTTCATTTATTTATTTTATTTGTTTGACATTTGTTGACCAGGTTGGTCTCACTGGGCATGTGTCCATTTTCAGCACAAACCCGAGGAGAAAAGCTCCATAAAGTAGATAAAATAAGTAAATCATATTTTAAATCGCAATGCAGTTAAATAGTAATTTCATAGTTACAATACATACATGGTGAAATTGACAGAAATAACACACAGTGTAACACTAAGCATATATAGATTTCATTCTATACAAAGTTCAGTTATATTTTCTTATTGACGTAAGGCATTAGCATTGAAATGTATGGCATCCTGTTATGCTTGCTCACAGTAAACAGTAAGATACAGTATAAGAGTCAGCTCAGGAGTTTTTGTGCTAAGCATAGTCACAGCACAGTTGCTTACAGATGGTTCATGAGTTATTTGTATCACACTTCATGATTGAAAAAACATAGCTGTATAATGTATCTTGTGGATGCAATCAGAGGCTGAGAAAAAGAGGGGTTAGTAGTAAGTAAAGGAGAGCATTTGAATAGAGGGGGAGTTGATAGCAGGGTAGGGGGAAAGAGGAAGATTAAGTTGGGTCAGAACAACAGCAAGTCCAAGAGTTTATTAAATTGTCTTTTAGTGTATTTTTGAAGCAATTTGTGTTAGAAATTAATCTTATATGTTGGGGCAGTTTATACCAGGCAGTTGCCACTCAGTGGCTATGGGCAAGTTTGCCAATGGATTTGTTAGATTTGTAAATGTGGAGGAGGTGTTGGTCTGAGCTGTAATGTTTACAGTTAGGGACATAGGGAGTGATGAGTGAAGAGAGAGATGGGCAGGAGTAGGGTTGGTTAAGAATGCAGTGGGTGAGGTGAAGTTGAGCCAGAAGGAGTTGAGGCAAAATTCAAGCCACTGTACATTTTTTAGTGAAAAACAGTGGTGTGAGCAATATGATAAATTGGCAGCAAATCTAGCAATTTTATTATGTGTTCCAGCTTAGTCAATAGGTTAGTCTGAAGGTTAGATAGGAATGGGGCTGCATATAAAAGGGTGAGTAGTAAGTTGGCTTGACCCAGGGTACATTTGGATTTATTAATCAGACATTTTTTGATGATTTTTTTAATGCAGTTATGGATATGGAGATCAAATTTAAGTTAATTGTCTATTTTAACCCCTAAAAGTTTAGTATTGGGTTCAACTTTGATAATTGTTGTGTTTAGTGAGGTGACAGTGGATTTAGGGAGGAAGAAGAGAAGTTTAGTTTTGTTTGGGTTGAGAAGGAGTTGGTTACATGTCAGCTTTTTTCAACTGAATGGAGATATTCTTGGGTAAGAGAGAGAATGTGTGGTAGATTGTCAGAGGTGGAAATCATTGTGGAGTCATCAGCATATTGTGTTGGAGAGGAGTGAGGACAGGTTTGACAAAAAATGTTACTGAAAATGTTGAATAGAAGGGACCAAAGGATGGAGCCTTGATGAACCCCAGTGTGAACTGGAAGGAAAGGGGAGGATGTAGAGAGCCATTTCACAGGCTGTAGTCTTATAGAGAGGTAGCTGGAGAACCAGGAGAGGGTAGTGTTGGAGAGATTATGGCTAGATAGTTTGGACGGAATAGGTTGTTGAGACAGTATCAAAGGCTTTAGAGAGGTCAAGGAATAGACATGAGAAAAGTTTATTGTTGTCCTGAGATGAAGAGAGAATGTGTATTAAAGATATTAGTGCTATGGCTGTACTGTGGTTTGGGCAAAAGCCATGTTGGGTAGGGGTTAGGAGATTTTCTTGTAGTAGATGATCAAGGAGCTGTTTATATTTTTTGAGAATCTTAGAAAGTGGAGTCAAGACAGCAATAAGTTTGACATTAGAAGGGTCAGTGGAGTTACCACCTTTATGAAGAGGAATGACATAGAATTTTTTCCAGATATCACAGATTATGCTTTCCTGGATTGATCTGTTGATAAGTATGGAGAGGGGATAAGCAATAGTTTTTGCAGCAGGTTTAAGGTAGAGATGAGGTAAGTTACCGGCAGAAGGGAAACAAGGTTTGAGTTTACAAAGTAGTGATCTGATATAAGCTGTGGGAATAAGCTTAAGAGTAAAGGAGGTTGAATGGGTGCTCGGGAGGAGGTGGAGGGGTTGTTGTTTGTGTCTTTTTTAGTTAAGTTTTTTATGGAGTCAGTGAAGAAAGTGTTAATAAGTGCAGCAGTTTGAAAGGCAGAGCTGAGGATTAGGTGCAGAGAGTTTGCCAGGGTGTAGCAACTTATTGACAGAATTCCAAGATTTCTTGGGGTTAGAGTGTGGGTGCATTTCTGGGTTTATAAAGAAATTATTTTTATCGAGGTTTATTTGTTTTTTTGTTAAATTGCATAGTTCTCTGTAGCACTGAAAATTGGATGGGGATTTATTTATTTATTTGCATTTGATTTTTGGGATAGTCCACTGGACCTAGGAGTGCCCATTTGCAATGGAGACACAGAAAGAAAAGCTCCACATTTTACATATACATTGATGCGATAAAGTTACATAATGACTGTTAGATTCAAGTTACTAGTAAGCAACATTCTACAAAATACAAAAATAACAATGATTTACATCCAGGTATAATATATACATGTTGATATACAATTAGAATAAGGCTTTATTTTCTTTAAATTTCATCTTGTAGCTGAGGATGTATAAAACTGAGAGGGAGAAAAGTTAAATTAAGTGAAGATTGATAGATATTTCAAAGTGTTAAAGTTGTTAGAAGAGGTTTCTAGTTTTATGTAATGCTTGAAGAATTATTTGAGCATATATAGAGCCATAGTTTGAAGAGGTATTCTTGCACAGACTTTTTGAAAATGGTGTGGTTAGAAGTGGTTCTGACTGTGGTGGGTAAGGAATTCCACACCTTGGCTATAGCAAAGAGGTAAAAAGCTTGGCTAGTTGCAAGATTGGGTAATTCTACCTTTAGAAGACATTTATTTTCTGATCTGAGGTATCTAGCAGGGTTGTAGCGGGGCATTAGTGAGGCTAGGGATGGGCAATCTTCTGGTTTAGTTATGATTTTATGTGAAGTGGTAAGTTGCAGGTAAGTTAGAAAGTGAGATAGTTTGAGCCAATTGAGTTTTTGAAGGGATATACAGTGATGGGAGGTATGTATAGCATTATTGGCAAACATTGCTACTTTATTGTAACAAGATTCGAGTTTGTTTTTTTTTACAGAGAGTTGAATGGGAGGTGGTCACTTAAGGAATCAGGGAGTATACTGGGGTTGCGGTAGAGGTTGGGGTGTGAGGTGAGGATCCAGTCAAGTATAGTGCTTGAGAGTGTAAATTTAGGAAAGTGGGTTTAGTGACAAGTTGGAAGAAGCCAAAAAGGTTAATGCCGGCATTTGGAGAGGCAGAGGACAGAGAATTCTAGTCAACTTTAACATCGCCCAGTATAATGGTCTCATAAGAAATAGACTGTGTGATCCAGGAGAGGTTTTCAAGGATAGTGATGTTGTTCCATGGGGGTATCTAGATGGAAGCTATGTCTATCTTTTTATGATTGTACAGTTTGCAGTTTAATATGAGGACTTCAGCTGGTTGGAAATTAGGTGGAGAGAAAGATAGAGGGTAGAGGGTGAGTTGGTCTGTGTCAAAGGAAAAATATACTTTAAAAATGATCAAAACATGGTAGGTTCAGGTTAAGGCACTTTAATCTTGCAACAAGGAGACAAAAACGTGCTAATACAGAGTTTGTCTAATTAGAATCAGGAAATGCAGTCATTTTTATACACTTTCTAATAAGACATTGCCTACCAAGCTGACGTAGTGAATCACAAGGTTTGTCATCATTACTTCACAGTCATTGTTTTTACAATATTCTGCTGGTACCATCAATTTTCGTGAGAAACTTTCTAAGCAAAACAATGCGGCCTTGGCTACCACCGGTTAGATATATGCAATGTTACCATTCAAGGTACTATGGCTAATTCGAGCACAAAGCAAGTATAGATTGCAGTTCATTTCTCTAACAGTCCTTTGTCTATGTTATCTCTAAACTTCTGCAGCTGCACATGTTCTCATACTTCGAACAGAGCTGATTGTTTAAAATCATTACACTTACAGAATATAGCATTGTTCATTCATTTTTCCTGACCTAGCAGATAATCACCTGCTTCTCAAGTACATTTCCAAACGGCATAAACATGAATATTGCTGTGCTAGCGATTACTAGGTCAGAGGGCATCTTGCAAGTTTCAGAAAGCACACTGCAGTTTCAAAAAGCATCTTTTCAGTCTCATATGAAACTCAACTGTATATAAAACAGTGCATATAAAATAGAATGAAAAACGTGTTAACTTATTTGGTTACTAATTAGCATTAAGCATACACACATTAATACATATTTTTCTGACAGTCTGAGAACAATATTGCAACACATCCCCCTTTTTCATGAGTCTATGCTAGTGAAAGATCTAGGAGGTGATATTTCATTGTCAGATATATGGGTTTTAGCCATATTTTCAAGATAGTGAGAATGTCAGGGTAGTGGAGAGATATCCAGGAGTGGAGTTCAGTGACTTTGTTAAGCATACCTTGAATGTTGAGAGATAGAATAGTTAAGTTTCTGGTAGCAGAGGAGGTGTCAGTCTGACAGGAGGAGTATGGGGGGTGGATTGTGCAGAGAGACAGGAGTTGGAAGGTGGTCCTAGACTGGGGTGGATGTCACCTGAGAGTATATAATTTGCTCCTACCCCTTCCTTTCTAAACACCCCAGTTTCAGATGTTTTATCTCTGTTACTATATTCGCTACTTCTAGTACTGTTGGTTTAGACTTTGATTTCCATTTTCTAGTAATTACTTTTTTGGCAGCAAACATAATTAGACTCAGCAATGCCTTACTATGTGTAGGCAATTCCGATTATGTATCATAGCTCAGAAAAATCATTTCCCTAGATATACCGATTTACTCACCCAGTATCTCTGATACTGTAGTCTGCAAGCAATCGTTAAAGTCTGCTAACTCATTACACTTCCAGAAAATATGTTCCCAGTTACCTTTTTCTTCCCCAGTACACTTTCAACATTTGTTGTCTACCTTAAGAAGAATTCTCTAGAGTCTACTTGGGGTATAAAAATACCTATGTAAAGACTTCCAAGCAAAAATCTTAAATCTTCTAGATTTTGTTGCATATGTGGGAGAAATAAAAATATTCCTCCCATTGTTTCTTTGTGAATTGCTTATACAGTCTCTCATCCTAATCCTTTCTACCCTCGTCTAATTGTTTTTTATAGTTATCATGCAATATTTTGTATGCTGTACCAATTATTCCTTTTTTAACAGCAGTTTCTTTTCTAGATTCTACTAAAAATTCTACCACTGTTGGTCTTTCATTTAGGACCCCCCCATTTATTTCTCTTTGCCTAAACTCTTATATCAATCCTTGATAGGGAAGGTAATCTGTAACTTGCTGTCCAAATAAATTCTTGGCATCTTTCCATTCTATTACCTTTCCCTCTCAAATGATTTGTTCCCCATACCTCTGTTCCTTTAACAGTTTTCTCCAATAAATTCCAGCCCCCTCTTACCTATTGTCTGTATCCCTAATTGCAGTCATCTCTATCTGCAGAATTTCCTTTCTCCATTCCCATGTTGGCTTAGTTCTTAGAATACGTTCTGTTAATTTATGAATATAATATTCTGCATGATTGTTATTCTCCTTAAAGATTTACATCCAAAATCTCCTTGTTTCTTGAGCTTCCCCCCTGTTTCATCATCAGCTCTTTCCACTTTGAATTATAGGTTTCTGTTTGTGATATGTATAGGAGCATTAGCTGTGTAGCTCAGAAATACCCCTTCAAATTGGGTAATCCCAATCTGTCTTGTTCTACTGGAAGAATCAACTTATCCCACTTGACTCTTGCTGTTTTGCCCTCCCAGATAAAATCCTTCAGCTCTTTATTAATTGCTACCCGCAGCTTCTCCTCTGGTTGATAAAAATATTCCTGACCTCTGTATAAGACTAAACAAACTAAAAACATTTTATCTACATGTATCTTACTATCCATATCCATATAACAGGGCATCCAAATTTTCAGTTTTTGTATTACCTTTTATTAAATTCTTTAATAAATTTCTACACATTTTCTCATACTTGACATTCTCTTCTTTTCTTACATCATCGTACTATTTAAAATAAAAACACACTTTTTATATTTTTTTTAATTCAGTTTACCATTGAGACTAGTTTTTATAGATGTACTTCCTAGTTAATTAATCCTTTGATAAATGCAATACTTCCCACTCTCCAACTGCATCCCATAATTTGTCATTTATTCTTTTTAGTCCCTTTCCTGTTTTAATATACTTCCTTTCTTCCATTATCCCCATCCATATTGATAAATGGTCTGAAAAACCTGTCACAGCTGTGTCACCATCTGCAACTCCCAAGCCTTCTGATAATACAGAGTGATCTATTTCAGACTAAAGTGTCCCTTCTGTAAGTCCATTGACTTTGGTTTCACACAGGTATTCTAACACATTTTATCATAGCCTATATTTTTTAATATCTTTCCCCTTCTTTTTACATTCTCCCCTTAAATCACAATTAAAGTCGCCTGCAATTATAATTTTCATGTTAACCGCCACAGTCTAACATTTGATGAGACAGATTCTTTCTCCTTGTTAGTTATTTATGCCTATAATGTTATAATTTTATATTTATGTTCTGCCCACCTCATGCCCATAACAGTTAACCTTCCCAGACTTACCAATGTTACATCTAGTCTTTTCACTGTTTTGTAACACGACACAGCCACTCCAGAACAACGTTCACTTCTTAAGTTCCATACTATATTTCCACGTCAGAGTTTTACTGCTTGCAGTCTTTCTTCACTTGTCAGGAACCTTACATCTTCTAACAAAATAATGTCTGCATCACATTTAGCACAACATTCCACTATTCCTATCCTTCTTACATTGTTACTCATACTTCACATTTATTGAAAGTACTCTAAAATTGTTGATGTTCTTTCTTTTTAAGAGTAGGGGAAATACTTTTACATTTTCGTTTTCTTATTTTTACTCTTTCTCCAGCTGAATATTTTCCAGGGTTTATGTACCAATAATCCTTGATCCCCAGAATCAGATTTCTTACTGGCAAGAACTTCAAAAAAATTATTAGTTTCAATCCCTTTTCTTTTTACCACTCTTCCTGCATGCACTCTCTCTTCCATATATTTTTCTTCTCCTACCGTTTCTTCTTCACCTAGTTCACCTTTTCCCTCAGCCTCTTGTCCTTCCTCATGTATGTTTTTTCCTTTTCCTGTTCCTTTTCATTATTTACTGTTTGTGCTTGACAATCCATCCATAAGTGTTTCTTTTTTTACACAACCTGCATTCAAGGTCACACCTTCTTGCTGTATGTCCTTTCTCCCCACACTAGCGCCATTATACCTTGTCACAATCATTAATTAAATGAGAAATGTCCCCACAAAAGAAACATGATTTAAGCTGGCCTGCATATCTTAATGTCTCTCTATGGCCAGCCAGAAAAATAACCCTTGTCAAGTGTTTCACCATGTTGACTTCACATTTTGAAACAATTTCCAACCTCCACCCTCCTTCCCATAAATCTTTAGCTTTCACAGTGTTATCAACAGTTTCACGCAGACCCTGCTTACATATTTTAACATCGTCTTCTTCAAGTTCATCAGTTCTAAACTCCAAAGTAACATGTTTTTAACATTTAAGTTACTAAAACAAAACAAATGATTGTTCCATGGATAAATGTCCTTCTGTTACACAAATCCTGAAATGTTATTATCAGTCCATTAAGTTTCAAATGTTAAATCACAAAAAGTTTCTGTCCCAGTATGTATAAAAGACCACATTTCTTGAGCTTTATCACCCGTAACAGTTACCAAATTGTCTCATACATAACGGGCAGGATTCACGAAGGCTTGCACAGAGTGTAAGAGATGTGCAACACTCCATGCAAGCCTCGCGATCCAGGAACAGCCCTAAACTCCGTGTAAGAGACCAGCTAAAACGTCTCTTACACGGACTGGGCGTGGACAAGCTAAATACCTCACTTGCATCAGAAAGGTATGCAAATGAGGTATATTAGCGATCCACGAAGCAGAAACCAGTCCGTGTAGGAGACGTTTTAGCTGCAGAAATGTACTCAGTTGACAACTGAGTACATTTCTGCAAAATCCACAACGAAGCGATGCCAGCTCCCAAAAAAGGGTGCATATGAATCAGGCAGCATGCCAATGGCCAAATATGTGGCCATTGGCAAGATGACATGATGCAAAAATATTAAAAATAATTTTTTTTTTTTCGGAAATCGCCGATGTTTAAACCCAGCGCAGCCCCGCGCAAACGGGTTGCGCTGTATAAAAACATAAAAAAGAAGGGTATAAACCCACAAATGTGGGTTTCATGCAATACATGGAATGACAATGCAGGGACCAGCAGACCAAAACCAACATGGCCACCGTGTAGTGGTTGCTAAGGGGGGAAGCTGAGTCTAAGACATGTAACCAAGCATTAGTAGGCAATCTCATGTAAATGAGGGTTAGGATACTGAATCCCACAGTCACATAGCAAATGTGCACAGCCTGAGTAGTGTAAGAGATACAAAAGGGGGAGGAATAGAGTAGGAGATAGGTGACATCACTGGGGGGAATGGTAGAAAGGAACGCAGTTCATTGGAGGCTAGTGTAACATGACAGATGACAGGCACAGATCATGGAAAGAGGTGTGCCACTAGATAAGTCATGGAAAGACAAGAAATGGAAGGTGTACACTGTTACCTACACCAAAGTTTCTTGCTGGCCGTGCATGCGCATGTGTGCTCGCAAAGAACCGCGAGTAAGGCAGTGTGCGCGCGTGTAAGGCAGTGTGAGGATGTGGGAGTGTGTTGGGAGATGTTTAACACTGTTTGCGCGGGTATGCGCGCGTGTAAGGCAGTCTGAGGATGTAGAAGGCTGTTGGCAGACGTGTAACACTGTTTGCGTGGGTGTACGCGTGTTTAAACCTGAATAAGTAGATCCTTAACCATGTAAGCACGTATGCGCACGTGTAAGCCACTGTGAGCGTGTTTCAGATAGTATGCAAGTTGCTCCCCCCTGAGGAAACAGAGAGGAAAAAGGAAGCAACAGACTTAATAGGAAGCTAGCAGGGATAACTGCTGAAGCTAGCAGGTGAAAATAATTAGAAGCAGGCAATTACACAGGCAGAATAGTAGCCCAGCCCAGCACTTAAAACACTGCAAACAGTAGTGCATGATGTTTTCATTAAGAGACACTGCAAGACAGGAGTAAGCTAATAGAAGTGAAAACTGAAAAAGCTGAACTCAGAGCAGAAATGCTAGGGGCTGCCATAGCTGTCATAATGAGACATAGGTGACTTGCTGAGGGTGGTGACAATGCAGATGGTGCCAGACAACCCACAGTGAGGAGACGGAGAAGAGTGTACAGGCCCAGGGTCACCTACCACGAGTTACATGAGCTGGAGATAGTAGAGCGCTATAGAGTGGACAGAGAGCTCCTGCAGCAGATTGTTGAGCTGTGCAGGCCACGCCTCACACACAGAACCAACAGAGGGGAACCCATCCCAGTGGAAACCAAGGTATGTGTTGGCCTAAGAATACTAGCAACAGGTACCTTCCAGAGACCAACTGGCGATATGATGGGGATATCACAGCCATCAGCCTCCAGGGTACTACACCAGTTCCTGGATGCCATGTCAGCACATGTCGGTGATCATGTGTATTTCCCCAATGCCCGTGAGGTATTGGCCAGCAATATGCGTCTCTTCCAGCAAATAGCGGAATACCCTGAGGTACTGGGTGCTATAGACTGCATGCACATACGCATCAAAGCACCAGCAGGAGAGCGGGGTAGGGCCTACATAAACTGCAAGGGCTTCCCCTCCATCAACTGCCAGGTCGTGTGTGATGCCCAGGGCATAATAATGAATGTGTGTGCTGGCTGCCCTGGGAGTTATCACGATTCCCACATCTGGCATTTGACGCAGCTGTACCAGACATTTGCCAATGGGGACATCCCACACGGACACCTAGTGGGGGATGCTGGTTATGCACTGGAGCCGTGGCTGATGACACCCATCAGAAACGCACACACACCTGAACAGGAACGCCATAATGAGGCACACGCACAAACACGTAATGTGATAGAGCGTGTGTTTGGGCTGCTCAAGTCACGGTTCCGGTGTCTGGACACATCTGGTGGAGCCTTGCAGTACACACCAACTACATGTACCCAAATTGTCATGGTATGTGCTATGCTACATAATATGATCATGCGAAAACAGCTGCAGCAGGACCAGCATAGGGCCGGGCCAAACAGACCCCCACCATTGCCAAGGCCATCACAGGCAGAGCGTGACTCGGAGGAGGAACAACCTGAGCCTGCCCCAGTAGGCAGAAGGAGGCGTGCCCAGTATGCCCTGGCCTTGGCAAAGAGGCAACGCATAGCACATACATTGGCTCAGTAGGAACCTTGGGAATGATACCTCTCTCTGACTCACTCATATAGTAACAGGGATGCCTAACGTGACACAACCTGCTCTCAAACATGTACAGGGAAGTGTAATATGCGCATCCGATAGAGGCAGCCCTGCTGCACCACCTGAGGCATGAATGCTATGTGTCAAGTAATGTAACACCAAGTACTATATGCACACCTGAGGACCCTGACTAACATCCTACCCTCACCAAGCAGCATGCCACAACATGACAATGAGATGATCAAGTGCAACAATCGACTGAAGTATCGCAGTTAGTCCAAGGGGACCCAATGTGTGCCAGTCTGGGATGACATGCAGAGCATGACATGATGCACCACCTGCTAGGACTGGCGTGCACCTATCAGTGCAGGCCGTATGGATACTGGCAAAGGCTGTCGTCACCCACAGTGTGCCCTGAATAGGTAAGGCTCAAAACACAAACCTATCTCCATAGGTACCAGAAGGGATAAGAATAAGATAAGGGATAAGTTGAAACAGCAAGATGCATGCAGTCTAATCTCACCCAGTATGGAGAATGTTGATAACTGTGCTGTAACAGAAAACTGAGGCAAGGCTCACAACAGCACCCTAACACTACCAGGTCACACCTCATACTGTGCTGTACAGCCTCAAAACTTGGAACAAGCTACAAAAGGAGGGTGACTAGCAAGAATTGTCAAGGATAACCACACCCCCATGTCAGTACCACAACAAAAAGCAGCATGGACTAGCCATGCTCAAGTAACAGTGGCTAAAACAGCCCCCCAGTTTATAGCCTGCTACAGACTACTGTCCCAACACCAGGAACTGCATCCGGCCTATGCTGGAATACATGAATATATCAAGTCCTCCAACCCACAGTATATTGGGTGACTGCAAATACCCAGACATAGACTGGGAGCATTAAACTAGCTCCAACAGTGTCGGACAAAGGTTCATAGAATCCACAAACCAAAAGGCCCAGGAACAACGTACCACTCCCACAAGAGGGGTAAGCATACTGGATGTGATAACCAGCAACATGGGTACTGGATGTCAAGATGAGAAGTGTATTGCTCACTGGTAAAACCAGACCACAGAGTAATCACACTGGATATACAAATCCTGACCACAGTCCCTGGCCGGGAAACCACAGTGGAAAACATGTGTTAAGCAATATCTGCACTCCTCCAAACTGATGTGGAATCCATTAAAGGTCCCGTGCAGGTGCAAAATATGGGCCACACCTCAGAATCTGTAATACAGTCATTCCATGAACACTGCCAGGAATGCTTGGATTATGCAGCCCTAAATTAAAACAAGACACAGTGCCTACATCTGGCATGGTGGACACCAGCCATAACCAAAACATGCAAGAGAATGAGGAAGCTACTACATGATAGAGCAAACATGAACAATGAAGTAATCACTGAGCAGTAGTATGGCAATAAAATCTGTCCACACATGCAATCCAGTAATGCCAGCCACAACAAGTGGAATCTGTGAATCCTGAGGCAATGTCACACCTGCCCCAAGTACACAGACAACCCCCAACTCCACCCAAGAAATACAAAAATATGTGAGAGATGCAACCATCCATCCAAACTGGAGGCTGAGCACCCTCAACTCAGTACTCCCAAAACAAGTCAGTAGGAGAAGGTAACCACACACACCACAAACACAGTCCCACATAGACCTATCACAACTGCAAACCAAACATATAAACACAGACAAACATTCCCGGAGGCACAAATTACAAACACAGCACACCAACAGAGGCCTCTAAAGCAGACACCCAATCAAACAGCCTCCAAACATAGCACATGCAACACATAGCACACAAAGCTGGTGTGCCAAACAGTCACAGGCCAGAAGGAGAAACAACATACCTGATACAGTTGTAATAGGTGACTCCATAGTCAGACACACTGCTGTCCTGCACACCAGACTGAACAAGGGAAAGGGTACAGTAAGCTGCCTGTAGGCCGCCACAATATGCCACATAACAGAAGTATGTAGGTCACTCCAAAGCAAGTACAAATATGATGCAGTCATAGTCCATGCTGGTGTGAATAACCTGACATGTACCGCCCTAGACTACATGAAAAGAGACATAGATGAGCTATCTGATTACATAGTCCAGGCCGGTATGACACTCACCGTTCGCAGCATCCTACCCTTACCAAGAGTAATGCCACAGTACAAACACGGAATGACCAGTCATAGCAAGTGGCACACGTACTGGTGTCATTCCAAGGGGATGCAATGTCTGTCTGCTTGGGATGTCATGCTTGACAAGCCATGCAGCTGTCCTTGGGATGGCCTGCACCTGTTACCCCTGGGCATCTGAATATTGGATAAGGCCTTTGCCACCTCCATAGAGCCTTATGTAGGCAAGGCTGAAAAGACTGATCCACCACCCTAGAAAACATAAGTGGGAAGAAACATAAGGGAAATGCTGACCAATGCCAGATGTGTACACCCCAATATGCATGCTCCCGAGGCCATCCCCAGAATGGAGAACATCGATGTCTGTGCAGTGACAGAAACCTGCTGCAAGCCTCCTGACAGCACACCAGCACTACCAGGTTATACCACGTATCATGTGTCATGGCCCCAAACCCTGGAACGAAACATAAAAGGAGGGTGAGTATCCATAGTCAGCACAGACACCCATACGTCCAGGTAACTGACAATGCACAAGGCAATGGAGTTCACACATGTGCAACTAACTGTAGGCAAGACTGCTGTGCAGTCTGTAGCATGCTACAGACCGCACTCTCACACACAATAACCCCACCCAGCTGTCCTGAAGACAATGGACAGTATGAATGTCCCACCAAATAACAAACAAGGTACCACAAATTACCACATAGGTGGTAAACCAGTATGTATAGAAAGAGTAACTAGGGACCTAGGGACACAAGTGGACAGTAACCTGTTATATGACACCCACATTGCCAATGTGGCTAGGAAGACTGTCTACATGTGACACCGTAGCAGGAAAGGAGTCACATCTACGGCAACAGAGGTCAGTGTGCCCCTATACATTTTTCCACTCACACCCATAATCCAGTACAATGCCTCATATGGGATGTACCTTACCTGACACCTGCAGCAGTTAGAAAGACCTCAAAGGTACCTCACCAATAGGATAAAGGGTCACAAATATATGTCATATGCTGCCTGGCTGTAGACACCCCAGCTGAATCCAGTCACAGACTGCCTACACAGAGGCATTGCATGCCTGTTGTAGGAGGCCATGCCCAACACAGGAGTAATGGACATGCTCCACCCCAGAAAACACAAATCCATCAGAGCTGTGAGAGGGAGAGATGTCAACCTCAACAAATAATGAAATAGGATGTGCTGGTGGGACAGATACATAATCCAGAGGCTCCCCACACCCTGGACCAGAATTCCATTCCATGTTAGGCAGAGCCCCTCACTGACACTCTTCAACAGGAATCTTGCCAAGTGGATGGATGATTGTAGAGTTACACTGGGGGTCTTAACTGTGTCATGTCCAGACAGAGGCACAGCCAAGCAAAACATAAATGGCCATAATATGCACATAGCAAGGGGTGTCAAAAGCCACACACACTCTGGCTAGGCTAACAAATGCCCAGGGTGGATAGCCTAGTATGACCCTATGAACCTATGAAGATACAAATTGTACAGGACACTAAGGATAATCCCAAGGCTTTCACAACTGATGGTAGGAACCATGTTGGGAATTCACAGATATGCCCTGAATCACACAAATATCACAAACACACACACATATTGCCAACATACATCCTGACAGGTGCAGTGCAAACCCCAGAATGCAGAAAATCTATCCCAGCAGACTGCTGGCCCCCTGACATTGCAGATGCCGAGGTAACAGCCAACATCTACAAAGCAAAATACACAGCAGCAATGGTATGAGATGTTGTCCTGGGCTTAGTGCAACATGGACTCCAAGATGAATGGAATGCAAAACCACACTACTGCGCAATGTCAGCCTTACCACAGAATATGTACCCAAAGAGCAGTGTACAACAACACTGGTCCTTCTCAGCAAAGGTGTTGCCTGAATGGATACTGAACACTACTACCCCAGAACCCTGAGAAGCTTGGTTTGCACAGCTATGGAAAGGATCAGCATGTACCACAGACATAAAGATATTGGGGACCTACTGACACCGGACCCAACCCAGTGTGGCCTCCCCAAGTGCAGATCCTGCCCCTAACCATGTTTGACTCAATTGAAACAGCCATTAAGGTCATTGATAAGGGCAATGTGCTCCACACAGTGTATTTGGACCTTGCAAAGGCTTCTATACAATACCCTACGTGTTCATTATAGATAGGCTCACCAGCTTAAATATAAACCCACATGTCAGTAGAGGGGTTGCAAACCAGACCAAGGACAGAACAGACATGGTCAGACATGCTGCAGCCATGTCAGACTACAAACCAGATATAACTGGCATCCCACAAGGCTTTGTCCTGGGATCTCCCCCGTCTGGTATATATGACAGGCAAACATGGAAGGACTGTGTCCAAACATGTTTGCAGAGGACTACAAACTGCTCAACACATATGATCCACCAGCTGACACAAGCATCCCACAAAAGGGCCACATAGAAACAGGAAACTGGTGCCATAGCCATGTCAGCAAGCTAAGTGCAGAAACGTGTATAGTCAACCCCCGTGGATATACAGTAAGTGCACACCAATTACCACATATGTGTTAACCCATTATGTAGTTAACATGTAATGAGAGACCTGGGGACACAAGGTGATAGATATCCTGCATTGGACAAACATGTGCTGTAGTGTTTACAGGAACATACCATATACCCACCTAATCATGAATGCTGTCAGATCTAGATAAGGGGAGGTCATTGTGGCTCTGCAGTCATCCTTCATCAGCGTTACAATTGACTACAATAGCCCCTGTGGGATGTACCTCAGCAGACACCTCCACCAACTGTAAAGTCCCCAACAGTACCTCATCAGGAGTATCAAAGAGCTTGCACAGATGCCATGTGTCGCCTGTGTTGCTGGCATCAATAAACATGCTGCACCTTGTACAATCCGAATGGCAGTGAGCTATGCACATGAGAGACCTGAACCCCAGCACCGACTTACATAGGACAAGCTGTAACTGTGTGCTCCATAACACAGAAGCCACCCCCAGCACAGGCTACCCATAGAGTCACATATCAATCTTCCTCAATAGGAAGCCTGATGAGTGGATGGGAGATGGTAGATTTAACCTGGGTACCACTGTCATGTCACAGGTAGACAGAGGCACAGTATACTAACCATGACATATGTCATGGCAAACTCCACGTACAACGTGTGTCGAAGGACAAACATACTCTCCAACTAGCATTACACATGGACTAGGGCACATCGCTAGTGTTTGCAAATGTACACCTATGTTGTGGAATACACTACCAATGTTGGACAAGGCTGGTTTAAGTAGCTCATAACTGAACAGAATGCAACATGATCAGATGTACACAACTGGCCCGTAACCAGGCTGTTGTGGCCACTATCGAAATGTAAAGCAGTGATAGCAGTAAAGCCTAGGATACTGCCCACCACAGTCAAAGTACTACCAGTACACTATACAGTACTACAGTGTTAGGTCAGTGTAAAAGGATGTTGACAACTGTATGCAAAGTATCCCATGCAAACACTGCAGGCACAGTATAACCCTGATGTGTTCACACACAAAGCAGTTGTACTGTAACTACACAACATGACACACAACACACAACCATACACGGGTGATAGTTGTTGAAGTTCACACCCATCCACAAATGCGGTGGGCTGCAGAGTCCAACATATGGAATGCTCACACTGGGCATGCTCACACACATTGACAACATGCCATGGGAAGGCTGAACTGGGCATACTCACACACTTAGGCCAGATCTCGGTGTAGCAGTCGGACACACATAGCTGGTATTGTTATGTTGTATTCCAGGAACCAACCACATTATAGCAGTCTGCCCAGTGCACACAGCTAAATGACTACAGAGATATACGTGATATAGTGGATCCCTCCCATATGCAAACATCTTCCACAGATGCACAAGTTGTTCATACAAACAGGGAATGCTATGGCAATGAAGATGTGCAAACAGTCTATCAGCAACAAATAATGTGCATTTGACAATTAAACATATGGGTGTAGAGGTCAACACTAGGCTGTTTGCCCTAGGGAATGACAGCTTAGCCAGAGTGTTCTTGGTGTCTGCCTCCCCACAGGATGCACATTCCCCTTTCTAAACACAGATGATGTCAGCACCCTATAAGTACAGCAGGAGAAAAGAAACTTCCCAGTAATGCGAATAGCGCGCTCTGCTAATGCATCCGTCTCTTGTGTCATAACATAGTTAGATAGGGGTTTCAAATCCTGCAACTGCTCACTGTGTGTGTTTGTATGAGTGGGGTTGGTGTGTGTGTGTACGTTTGTGGGAAAGAAATGTCCCTTTTGGCAAATTGGAAAACACACTACAGGATGCACATTCCCTTTGTAAACACCGATGATGTCAGCACCCAATAAGTACAGCAGGAGAAAAGAAACCTCCCAGTAATGCAAATAGTGCGCTCTGCTAATGCGCCCGTCTCAAGTGTCATTACATAGTTAGGTAGGGGTTTCAAATCCTGCAAATGCTCACTGTGTGTGTGTGTATGAGTGGGTTTGGTGTGTGTGTAAGTCTGTGGGAGAGAAATGTCCCTTTTGGCAAATTGGAAAACACACTACAGGATGCACATTCCCTTTGTAAACACCGATGATGTCAGCACCCAATAAGTACAGCAGGAGAAAAAAAAGCTCACAATAATGCGAATAGCGCGCTCTGCTAATGTGTCCGTCTCAAGTGTCATAACATAGGTAGGTAGGGGTTTGAATCCTGTGAATGACAAGTGTGTGTGTTTGTCTGAGAGAGGTTTGTGTGTGTGAGGGAAATGTCCCTTTTGGCAAATAGGAAAGCACACTACAGGATGCACATTCCCTTTGTAAACACCGATGATGTCAGCACCCAATAAGTACAGCAGGAGAAAAGAAACCTTCCAGTAATGTGAATAGCACGCTCTGCTAATGCGTCCGTCTCAAGTGTCATAACATAGGTAGGTAGGGGTTTGAACCCTGTGAATGGCAAGTGTGTGTGTTTGTCTGAGGGGGGTTTGTGTGTGTGAGGGAAATGTCCCTTTTGGCAAATAGGAAAGCACACTACAGGATGCACATTCCCTTTGTAAACACCGATGATGTCAGCACCCAATAAGTACAGCAGGAGAAAATAAACCTCCCAGTAATGCGAATAGCGCGCTCTGCTAATGCGGCTGTCTCAAGTGTCATAACATAGGTAGGTAGGGGTTTGAATCCTGTGAATAGCAAGTGTGTATGTTTGTGTGAGGGAAATGTCCCTTTTGGCAAATAGGAAAGCACACTACAGGATGCACATTCCCTTTGTAAACACTGATGATGTCAGCACCCAATAAGTACAGCAGGAGAAAGAAAACCTCCCAATAATGTGAATAGCACGCTCTGCTAATGCGTCTGTCTCAAGTGTCATAACATAGATAGGTAGGGGTTTAAACCCTGTGAATGGCAAGTGTGTGTGTTGTGTTTGTCTGAGGGGGGTTTGTGTGTGTGAGGGAAATGTCCCTTTTGGCAAATAGGAAAGCACACTACAGGATGCACATTCCCTTTGTAAACACCGATGATGTCAGCACCCAATAAGTATAGCAGGAGAAAATAAACCTCCCAGTAATGCGAATAGCGCGCTCCGCTAATGCGTCCGTTTCAAGTGTCATAACATAGGTAGGTAGGGGTTTGAATCCTGTGAATGGCAAGTGTGTGTGTGTTTGTCTGAGGGGGGTTTGTGTGTGTGAGGGAAATGTCCCTTTTGGCAAATAGGAAAGCACACGACAGGATGCACATTCCCTTTCTAAACACCGATGATGTCAGCACCCAATAAGTACAGCAGGAGAAAATAAACTTCTCAGTAATGCGAATAGCGCGCTCTGCTAATGCGTCCATCCCAAGTGTCATAACAGGTAGGTAGGGGTTTGAATCCTGTAAATGGCAAGTGTGTGTGTTTGTCTGAGGCGGGTTTGTGTGTGTGTGTGAGGGAAATGTCCCTTTTGGCAAATAGGAAAGCACACGACAGGATGCACATTCCCTTTCTAAACACCGATGATGTCAGCACCCAATAAGTACAGCAGGAGAAAATAAACCTCCCAGTAATGCGAATAGCACACTCCGCTAATGCGTCCGTCCCAAGTGTCATAACATAGGTAGGTAGGGGTTTGAATCCTGTGAATGGCAAGTGTGTGTGTTTGTCTGAGGGGGGGTGTGAGGGAAATGTCCCTTTTGGCAAATAGGAAAGCACACGACAGGATGCACATTCCCTTTCTAAACACCGATGATGTCAGCACCCAATAAGTACAGCAGGAGAAAATAAACCTCCCAGTAATGTGAATAGCGCGCTCTGCTAATGGGTCTGGCTCAAGTGTCATAACATAGGTAGGTAGGGGTTTGAATCCTATGAATGGCAAGTGTGTGTGTTTGTCTGAGGGGGTTAGTGTGTGTGAGGACAATGTCCCTTTTGTCAACTATGTGAACAGACTACAGGATGCACATACCCCTTTCCAAACACTGTTCAGCAGAAGGCCATGGCTCTGGCACAAGTTGTCTGTTGCTATGATGCCCCTTTGGAAGATGCTTGTGTCAGCTGAAGAGGCGATTATGGTGGCCTGTTCGCAGTCATCTGCATAGTTGGACAGCCACAGTCCATCCGTGTTGGCCTGTACCTCCAAGAAATATATACCAAACAAGAGGGTCCCAGGACTGAGCCTTGTGGGACACAACCCGTAACTGTTGTGGGGTCTGGCATGGCTCCAGCAATGCTAACCATGTGGTATCTGTCCTTGAGCCACTGTGCAATCCATCTAGTGACATAGGGCCTTATATTTAAGCTGGTGACCTTCTCTAGAATGCCCAAGTGGGGTATTGTTGTGAAGGCTTCTGCAAGGTCCAGGTAGGCTGTGTGAACCACCTTCCCCTCGTCAATGGCCTTGGTGACAGTTTCAAAGAAATCAACCGTGTTAAACCCGGTAGTGCTGGTGTGCTCTCAGTAGCCCTGAACTAGGCATCTGTAACTGCACAGATATCGATGTTTCCCATGCCAAGGAGTGTTTTGGGTGCACGCATCTGGAGGTTTAGATATCTGGCGTTGGGTAGCATTGCTCTTAGTTTCTTATCCCTTGTGATACCTATGAAGGTGGGTGTGTCATCTGAGCCCCGCCTAACATAGGCACTATGGGGGTAGCAAGAGCCTTTGCCAATATCTGAATGACCAATGCAAACTGTACACATGCTCATAGGATGCAAGTGTCAAGGAATATGCTGCGTGGCCAGTATAGTCCTCCAGCATGGGTCCTCTGAAGTCATTCACCCCAGTCTACACAAGTGTAGAGTCTGCATGTGCTAAACACAGGTTGTGTGCAGTGACAACCTTGCCTGGGGGTGGAGATGGGATATGGATGTCCAGGGAAAGGTGGACATGGGCAGGTATCAACAATGGTGGTCTACCTCTGGTGTGGAACAGTGGGTACCCATGTTGCAGATGGACAGGTGCAATATGTAGTAACCCATGTAGCTGTGGTGTGTGGTTCTGCCATAGCACATGGACCCACCAATCATAGTGGCGGTAGGGTATAGTGGTAGAGGCCTGAGTAGTTCTCACACACAATATGCCTGTACCTGATGTTAACAACTGGAATGGTGTATGTGAATACCTGCATATCCTGGCACTGTTCCCAGGGAAGCTAGGTGTGTGTCCTGGATGTGGGTGTGGTGTGCTGGACTGGTAGTGTTGTGTGTTACAGGTCCTGTGGTCCCAAAACATGGTATAGAACATAACCTGCCAGTGCGATGTGCACACCTGACCCTGATGTAGGTGGCTGCAAATGCATATACATGCTATCCCCCACCTGACAGGTAGTACGACAACCATGAACCTCTGTGGAAATGAAGATGTCAGCACCCTGGAAATACTACAGGTGCAGAACAGATGCCCAGTAATTCGGATAGTGCGCTCTACTAATGCGTCGCCCTCAAGTGTCATAATATAGTTAGGTAGGGGTTCAACTCCTGCAAATGCTCAGTGTGTGTGTATGTGTGTGGGTGTGTGGGGTTTGTGTGTGTGAAAGGCTGTGAGAGGGAAATGTTCCTTTAGCCAACTGGGAGAACACACTACAGGATGCACACGCCCCTGTCTTAACACAGATGATGTCAGCACCCTATAAGTACAGCAGGAGAAGGGAAGCCTCCCAGTAATGCGAATAGCGCGCTCTGCTAATGTGTTTCCCCTGTGTATCGTAATGTAATTATGTAGGAATTTGAAACCTGTAAAGACATGTGTGTGTGTGCATTCCCGTATGGACAACATGTTAGTTTTGGCAATCAGGTGGTCACACTACCTGATGCACATTACCCTTTCAAAGTATTGATGTTGTCAGCACCCTCTAAGTATAGCTGGAGATGAGGAACTATCTAGTAAACCGAGCAGTGCGCTTTGCCAATGCGTCCCTCCCACGCGTCATGACATAGGTAGGTAGGGGAATGAATCCTGCATATGGCAAGTTTGCATGTGTGTGGGGGTAGTAGGGTGTGTGTAAATGCAAGTGTGAGGGAACAGATCCTTCTGACAAATACTACTATACACCAGATGCTGCATACCCCACCAGTAAACACAGGGGATGTCACCACACTATCAGCACAGCCAGACAGGGCTAGTTGGCTAGTAATGCCAATAGTGTGCTCTGCTACTGTGTCTATTACCATCGTCAGAGTACAGATAGGCATGTTTGGGTAACCCACAACTATCACGTGTGGTTGTGTCACGCAGTATGACCTTGTGCGGGTGTGTGCACATACCAATGCATGCCATTGCCTAACCCAGCAATGGCATTGCACACATGATGTATGTGTGTGACACATACACAGAAATACCTGTGACCTGCAGTAGTTACCATGTCTGACACATGCTTTGTGTGGATAAATGGTATTAGCAATGTATACCAATATGACTGTGTGTCCTACTGTGCAGGGTCCGCACATGGTATGTCCCTATACAGTGTGGGTGTCTATGGCGAAAGACCTACAGCAGGGGATACACATGTGGTCTGGCCCATATAGTGTACATGTAGTCAATGTACAGGTGCTGTATGTTCCCACCTGTTGTGGTAGTGGTAACATGTCATTCCACTGCATGTCGGTGACCACATGCTGTGAACTCTTCAACTAGAGTGTTGTAGCTACAGTAATGCTCACACACAATGTTCGGCTGGATGCAGTATGGCCTTATAAACACAGTTCATGGGACTGTCATATTGCCGGTGTTGTTATGGAGGATAGGTGGTTTCCTGTGTATGTGAGGGTTGTGTGTGCCATGCTATGAACCAGATGGCAGTCCGACACACTGTCAGCTGCACTTGAGTAGGCCCTGATGGTTTGTGCTGTGCCAGCAACCTGGAGGTGTGTGTATCTGTGTTAACTCGGGATACCACACCCCTATCCATGTGTGTTACATGTGTAGGGGACGACAGGCATGGTAAGGGGCATAACCTGTCAGTGATGGGTAACACCTGTGAGCCATGAATCATGCATCTGGTACTGCACAGACACTGCAGTTCACCGTGCTGAGGGCAGTGTCCGGTGCATGCATCCTCCGGTGTACACTGCTGTAGTTGTGTAGCAGCACTGTTAGTGTCCTGACCTGTGTGATACCCACAGAGGTCGCTATGTAAACCATGTCCTGCAGCATAAGGCAGTATGTGTGTACCAAGGAGCCTCGCCAGTATACATCGGGCCATGTGTGTCACGTGCAAGATGACCCGTGAACATCAATGTGGCTTCCCTAGCATGTAGGCACACATTGACAGCCAGTGGATACCCTATGAATGATGGTGGAGACCGAGCATAATGTAGACATACAACAGCCTTCCCACATATAGTGGTAGAATACCTGGGGAGAGTATGTTGGCAACCAACATCAGGCTCATACTGGTCTGTGCCAAATAATGAGAGATCCATTCTATGTTCCCTATCATGTAGTCCAGGGAGGTATGTCCCAGGCAGCCACACTGGCATGGTCAATGAGTGAGTCATATCTGTCCATGCCTCTGTCTGACCTGTATGCATGTGTGCTGTGGTGGACCATAGTGCCCCTGAGTCATATCACTGTGCCCTTCACCAGATACAGCCTGTTGAGCGGGACCCCAGTGCAGCACACGACAGGTACCTGACACGTCTGTAGCAGGTGTGTTGTGTAGCCCTACAGGCTGTGGGTGCGTGGTACAGGGGATGTGCGTGCCATGTGTGGCATGTGCTCTGTTCTGACGGAACATATGCCTGTGTGCCAGCTGCAGAGGTGTGTGATGCACAGGCAGGCTGCTAGTCTGAGTCCCCACGTATGCCCCAGTGTGTTCAGCATGCTGTCAGTGTGTGGCAATGTCTGCCTGGTATTGTCGTCACTGTAATATCATGTATTGATTTATTTATCTGTCCTACATATGTTGACTGGGATAGCCCAACTGGATGCATGTCCATTCCTAGGGTAGGCCCGTGGAGACAAGCTACGATGGTAGCAGGTACAGCATTACAAAATACTAGCATGACATAGTACAAACAGATTATTTACAGAGATTACATAAGTAAGCAGGTCCAACATGTTCCACAGGTTAATGTTAGACCTGAGCACAAGCCAGGATTAAATTGTATTTACATAGTACAGTGGTTCACACAGGTTACACATCCGAGTTAGCCAGGCCTGATACACTGACATAGCCAGTTACATGACAAATGTTGTTTGGGTCTACTGTTAAATGACCTAAGGTGGACATTAGGGTAATATCAGCTGGTAGTGGGTTCCAGGATCTATTTACAGGATTTGCAAAGAGAGAATCACCAGCTGTGTTAATAGACTCGCTAGTCCAAAGTAGTACAATGTTAGAGGATCGAAGCGGTCTAGGATTGTTATAGGGGGTGATCGTAATTTAAGTGCAGGAGTATTGTCTGGATTATACAGGATTCTATAGGCCATAATCAGTTGGTTATACTGTATTAGGCTGGGTATTGCAAGCCAACCAAACTGATTTAGATTGATGCAATGATGTGTCCTAACAGGCGGGCCAGTGGCAAACCTGGCAATGTGGTTGTAGCAAATCCAGTGCTTGTTAAGGACAGTCTTGTTCATATGTGAGAGTAGAGGGGATGCATACAGAAGGGCTGAAACAAGGTGTGAGCGAGCTATGGCACCTTTAGCTGGAGGGGCTAGGAAGGCTTTAATTCTGTAAAGTGACCCTAACTTTCTATTGATGGCTTGGCTAATCTGGTTAACATGTATGTCACATATGAGGTTATTGTCTATGATGACACCTAATAGTTGTTGAGATGGGTCAGGGTAGATTATTGTGCCATCAGTCGATGTTATGGTAACGGCGAACGTGGTAGACCTACGTGTTTGTGGAATAACAGCAGTTCAGTTTGATTGGGATTTAGGATCAGACGATGTTCAGAAAGCCAGATTGCTATTGTATTACAGGTGGTCTGGGTAGCTGAACATAACTCTACTGGAGATGTGGCTGAGCAGATCAGAGTAGAGTACACAGCATATTGGATACAGCTGGCGTTTGGGATGACAGTATAATGGTCGTTAATGATGATGGAGGACAGCAAGGGCCTTAGGATAGAGCCTTGTGGTACTCTGAGGGTGTTTGGTAGACGGTTAGAGGGTTTGGTCTGCCAGAGGCCGGCCTGCTGTTGACCATGCAGGTAGGATTGACACCATTGGAAGGCTCCAGTATCTAGACAGTCTGTGCAGGGTGCGGAGTCCAAGTTGGGGGTCAACCATATGGTATGCCTTTGAGTTATCCAAAAAGGTGGCTGTGGATATATCATTGCTGTTGCACGTATGGCTTATGGTGTTAGTAAAGGCTAGGAGGCCTGACGGTGTGCTGTGATGAGGACGTAGGCCATGCTGAGTGTCTGCCATAATGCGAGTTTGGACTAGGCGGTGCATGACTTGTCTATGACGAAAGTCTCCATAATCTCTGCAAGTGGAGAGTGTATAGCTATTGACCTATCAGTGGAGACGTCAGTAGAGCTGCCTCCTGTGTGAAGTGGGATTACATATGACATTCTCCAGATGGTGGGAAAGTTAGATTCTAACATAGTACCTCTGATTACCTTTGAGACAGGGTAAGCAATAGCATCATCTGGTTTTGATAGGTACTCGGCAGGGTGTTGATCGGCACACAGTGTAGTGGGTGTCACTGTTACAACCAAGGTACGGGGAAGTGAAGTGGTGACTGGTTGGCAGCTGGACACAAGTGGTTTTCTAGGGGTGCTGCTTTCAGGACCAGGGGAGCTAGGAGGTAGATGGCATGCTAGGGCCTGCACTGTCTCAGTAAAGGACTGGTCAAAGCTATCAGGAACATCTTCAGGGGTATTATCATTAGTAGCAGCAGGGATTGGGTTTGACGTTTGTCCTGTATGTAGTATATATGACATGCCACCTGACAGGGTATGGCATCACTGGTTTCAGACAGACCAGTCCCCAGATTGGCTGTGTGGTGGCATCCCACACATGTGTTGTATATACCTGGCCAAGGGTGATGGCTGACTGCATACATGTGGCAGCTGTGACAATGACACATGACCCACATAAACCACGACTGGACCATAGAGGCGATTCACAGGTTACCTTTGGACATGCCACCCTAGTAGTGTGATTGCCATGGTGAGTACCAACACATAGGGCCAATGGGGAACAACATACTGAAGGTGTGTATGTGTGGGTGGACTGCCTCTTTCTCATAGCACTGACATATATGGCTGCACACGTGGGTATATGCCGGGTAAGACGTGTGCAATGTGTCACAGGCTACTTACATGCGTACAGGACAGACAGTGACGTTCTGTCATGTGTACGGTTGACATACATATGGTACGCTATGCAGATGTCACTAGCAGTCTACAGAAGCACTGTAACCCTGCATTGCAGGTGTAAGCAGTGTTCCAGGGGACCCCAGGCGTACATGCATGCAAACAAGGCTACAGTACACAGGGCTGGCAGTACTGCATCATACAACAAAGAAGGGGTAACAATAACAGTAGTTCACAATGCATATATGTAGCCACTGTCAACATGTACCCAGGAATACGCAGCACAGATGGCCATGGTGGAACCGATATTATGTCATACTTATTTGTGGTCTGGACAACATTGGTACTGCACACATATCTAGATGCGTGAACATACACATGGCATAGTTGCTGTGGGCATCTTGACACCATTACTGTACATGTCCACCATTGCATATCACTACTTGCGTTAGCTTACCCCCTGTGCTACCCATGTATGCGGCTATCTGTTGACAACCTTACCACCGGCATGCAATTATGTGCAGCTGTTATGCTTTGGTATGTACTATGGGTGCAGATAACAATTCAGGACATTCATACAGTTACTACAGCAGGCATGCTGGGGTACACACAGTCATAGCAGCACACTGTACTGTTACCAACATGATACTACTAATACACATCTATGTAGTCACCCTGTGCATCAGCAACGTGTTTACCTGTTCCCGCAATGATGTTGGAGATTGCAGGAGGTGGCACAGTGTCATCATATGCACAGGGTGTGGATTAGGTATGCCTGAGTCAGCCACTGATACCACCAATTGACATGTGTGTGTATGTGTGTTGGTGAGGGGCAGCGGTACAGGGTGGGCCAGTGTTGCTGCAGTGTGTGCGTGTATGTGGTTGCCCTAAGTGTTAACATTCCACATGTGTGTATGCACGCACACAGTTCCACCTCATGGCTGCCATATACAGGGGTTTGTGGACAGCCACAGACTGCACCTGGCAGGCCATACAGATCAGTGTCTGTGTGCACGGACACGGTACCTGTGCCTGGCAGGGGTGCTACGGACCGTATCCAGTACAACGCCTGACTGGGTACTGTCATCGGAAGCAGGAGTGTGTTGACTGGACACATGTCCCTGTTGGGACTGTCCAGAGCCACGCGCACGTGGTCGCCTGGTGCGTTCCGATGTCAGCACAGACCCAGCATTGCTGGGGCTGCTGCTGGCACTATGGGGTCGTGCGCGAGCCTGTTGCCGTCCACGCCGACTGCCAGCTGCTGCCGCTGCCGGCATATGGCCACGTCGACGCCGCAGACGCCCACCACTGCCCTGGCTCATGGACATCTGGTTGTGGAACTGCTGTAAAATGTCCCCACAACGTCTGTCTATGACATCGGTAAAGTTACGGATAGCATCCGCAATGTAACGCATACTGTCTGTCATGGCTGTGCGGCATGCTCTGAGCTCCCTCAGACCCTATCTGGTGTACCTTTCCATACGTGACTGAGCCTGCATGACAGTCCGAAACATCGCTGAGGTTGACAGACCTCGTTGGGCACGTCGGCCAGGGGCAGTACGCCCACGGATGCTCCCACGAGAACCCATGGGCAACTGTCTGTGTGGTACCATCGGAGGACCCTGCCCATGGCTGCTGTGTGGGGATGCATGTGCCACAGGTACCACATTACCCTGGTCTATGCCCGCTGTATCCTGTCCATCACCTAGGGACAATGGTGACATAGGATGTATAGGCAGGATGACTGTGCGCAATGATGGGGTTGACAGCTGTGTACTGTCAATTGGCTGACCACTGGCAGACCCTGACACACCTTCCTGTACCATTACACATATATCATCATTACCAGTAGCCGTGGCACAGGATTCAGGTTCCCTGCTGCAGGTCACCAGAGCAGCCCCAGAACCTGTGGGATGAAGACAGGAAACACAGTTTACATTCTCCAGACATTGTTACCAGTGATGCACTTATACACACATGCACACATGGACACATGCACACGGGCACACATGCACACATGCACACATGCACACGTGGACACATGCACACGTGGACACATGCACACATGCACACGTGGACACATGCACACATGCACACATGCACACATGCACACATGTTCACATGCACACATGCACACATGTTCACATGCACACATGCACACATGGTCACATGTACACATGCACACATGCACACATGGACACAGGCACACATGCACACACGTGGACACAGGCACACATGCACATGTGGACACAGGCACACATGCACACGTGGACACAGGCACACATGCACACGTGGACACAGGCACACATGCACACTTGGACACAGGCACACCTGCACACATGCACACATGGGTACTGACACACCTGCACACATGCACACATGCACACCCTGCAGTATACACACAGAGCACTACTGAGTTACACTACTGTTACTAGCATTATCAGGACTATTATAGGTTATGTTAAACACACTCACCAGCATGGATGGCCTGTCTCTCTGTAACCCTGGAGGGACCTGCAGAATTGATGAAATTAATGTTAGTGGGCACATCTGTCCCATTGATATTGCATATGATACAGTGTACAGAACAGTCAGGTGTACATATGGCAAATTACCTGCACGCTCCATGTCGTGCTGCTGTGTGGAACCAGCCTCCATCATAATGCAGGTGTACTGCTGTTGGTGTTCCGGGGCTGGAGCCACAACACTTAGGAGTAGCCCCTCCAGTCTGGTGAGGGGGGGATGTGTGGCCACCCCACCTCCTGTGGCGACCTGTTGCCTGTGGATATCTGCTGCACGCTGCCGGACACTTCGAATTAAATCACTGCAGTGATGTCGTACCTGCTCATATGTCCTGTTATGCGTGCCAATTTCATTTACCCTATGGACCAGGTCTTGCCACAGTGCGGCCCTCTCCTGCTGGTTCTGACTGGTGTGGGAAAACAGGATGTCATACCCCCGCACCAGGCTCTGGTGGATCTCCTCATCCTCCGCAACGGAGTAGGCGGGGTTACACTGTCGTGCCATCTCCCTGGAAGAGAATACAGACAGGATATCAGCAGACCATGTCAGCAATGTATGGCACACATGCTTTACATGATATGCATGTGTAGTGATATACTACTACTCCCATATGTTGCATGTGTGTGTGTCGTGGTGGATACACAGGTACATGGCCAGATATCAGTGCTCAGCCGATACCTGTGCAACAATACCTGCCACATTCCACACTACATAGTAGCATGCCCCATCGGTCAGCACACACTGACAGGTGCTATGCACAACCTCACTCTGGGGGTCCATCCCAAGGTACTGTATGTGGGACACCGTCCACTACTCTGATGTGGACAGACGTTACACGGCCTGGATATACATATCCCACCACCACCACCAGTACAGTATACTACATTGATATGTATGTGGTTAGACAGTTATTCACTTGCTGAGACTGGGATGGTATCCATGCAGCACACTGTGCCAGTGGAAGCTACAAGCCACACTGCTGACCCCTTTGCAAATGCTTACCACAGACATGCTGCGGATTGCATGACTTCCACACACATGTCTAACCCAGACCCTATGCACAATGGTTAGGCATCCTGTCCAGTGGACCCCAGACAGAGGCAGACTGTATAACAATAGCAGGGGGCTACTGCAGGACAGAGCACATTCACATTGAGGGTAGGCATCTGTGGTCAGCACTGGTACTACGCTACAGTCCGTCATAACAACAGCCACAGCCTACTCTGGGAGGGTAATAGACACAAACACTGTGGATGACCACAAGGCCTTCTTCAGTTATGTTACACATACGGACCACATGCCTCGGATATGCTCTGTGTTAGTCCACACCTACTTAACATTCACCAAACACACGCATATTGGCAACATTCCTGCAGACATGTTCGGTGCACATATCCCCCCTTCCTCTCCCTCACCTTTCGGATATTTACCACAGCTGGATGTAACCTCCCTATCATCGCACATGTCCAGGTGAGGGCCGCCCTCAGCAGAGGAGAACACACAGCATCACTGTGACCTCGTGGTCCCCCTGGATGTGTGCTACCAGCACTCCGAGGGGACATACCACCGCATGTAACACTGATAGTTTATCTTGGCCGTGCTACAAGATATGTACCTGGACAGTGGCATACAGCAACAGTGGTCCCACAACAGTAAGGGGGCACCTCAACTGACCCTGGGAATTACCACATCATATGCATAATGGGCCTGGTCTGCTACGCTATGGGGTAATGCAGTATGGGATGCATGTGCAGTGACATCAGGTACCTGCAGACACTTGTTCCCAGCCAGTGTGCCTTTGGGATGGGCTGATCCTGACTTGTGGGCCTGGCTGACATTTCAAAGCAGTCACTACAGCCATTGCTAGGCCAACACACAGACACATGCTACCAGGATCCTGGCCTATGACTGCTTGACATGTGATGTGTGGTCATCCCCTTTTGTTGGAACTACGTACACACAACATATCACATGGACATACCTATGGATACAGACCTATGACACATTTGGAGGGTTCACAGTATGCACACTGTTAACCTGCTACTTTGCATTACCTCTGTTTGTCGCAGCTGGTTGCGTTCCACAGCTTCTGCTTGCTGCTGCTATTACTGTCAGTGCTGACAGCTTCAGGGTAGAGTCACAGTGTGTTTTTTTTTTTGGTGCTCTCTCTCTCTCTCTCTCTCTCTCTCTCTCTCTCGGCCTCCCTCTGTCTGCTTACAGACAATGCAATTAATTTATTGCATGTGGGGAGTGTTAGCACTGGATGCTTTTGTAGGTATTTGCATAGGTCCATGTGATGGCCTCTGCACCAATTGAAGGCCAGCATTTGCTAATTGCATACAGCCAGTTGTGTACTGATTGCAGTTCTCACTGTGATTTCAGGTCAGTGCTATAAAAGGGTATGTGTGATAGGCGTTGCCCTTTCAGATTGTGTGGGCGGGGACCATGCTGGCATGCTGTGGACAGTGTTCTGTGACTGTAAAGGTTAGTATCTCTCTCATGCTTCAGGCGGTGTTGTATATTTACAGTTCTCCATTCCTCTTTCATGTTCCCTGTAGCAAGTGTGTATGCACATTGACTCCTACAAGTATATCTTGATATATTTATATATATATATATATATATATATATATATATATATATATATATATATATATATATGTACATATGCATACATATATCTATGTACTTTAACTGACCTTATTATCTACAGGCTGCCAACTAGCATGTCTGTTTCTTTTCACACACTACTATTATGGATATCCATTGTTTCTGACATTTATTTTAAATGACATGCTTTGTGTACTACACATCCATATTCCCTTTACATTCATCCCTACTTTTACAGGTTATATTTATTTTAGCACAATGTTTTTGTATAAGAGTCATGGCTTAGTGGTAGGTTGTACAGACTAGTGTTTCCAAGGTCCTGGGTTCGGGACTGACAGTGGGAGTTTATTTTTCTTTTGAACTGAGTACAGGACCTGTCAATCACAGTGACTAAGGCACTTTTAAGCAGTTGTAACCGGGCTAGCACTGGTTTGTGCGGAGCTCACGCATGCGCACTGGCGGTTAGCTCCACGCACACCCGGTTACAACCGCTTAACGGTGCTTACTCTGGCGCACCAGCTATTTTCTTTGAAAGAAAAGAAAATGGGGAGACAGGAAAGTGGTGAAAAAGGGGTCACAAAGAGGGTAAGACAGTAGGGAAACAAGCTTGGGATGTGCAGGAGGGATGTAGGTAAGGCCCATAGCTGCCCATTTCTTCAGCAGCAACAGCTGTGCATATGTATGTAATTTGGTGTGACATTTGAAACCTTCCACCCCTGGGAGAGGTGTCAGGACAACAATAATACCTGTTGTACAGCCAATTGTAATTGATAGGTTACATGTCCAGTGGACATGTGTGCGGAATGGGCAGCTATGTATGGGGCGTAATTTTTTTGTGGGTACAGAGTGCCCTTTTTTTTTTTTTTTTTTTTTCAGGTAAGAGGGTATATCAGGTGAAGGAAGTCGGTTCAGCTGGGGAGGTAGGCTGGGTAGGTAAACAGACAAGACAAACAAGACGCATACAGGGGCGGTGTATGACACGTGTGGGGGAGTTACACGATTGACGGGGACGGAGGTTTCGATATCCAGAGCCCATGAGCCCACAGATGGCAACAGTGGAACTGATATCCCCACCCATAGGCAGTTGCCACTGTTCCTTCACTGCCCAGGATGGGGCTGTGATGGGGGCTGTGTAGGCGGGTCAACGGGCATGCCCGTTAGTTGCGCCACCCGTGCCTCGAGCTGGCGTAGGGGCTCAAGGACAGAGTCCCGAATCTCCCTACGCACCACAGTCCGGACGCTACGGAGGGTGAGTGGTGGATCTCCTCCGGCCACACTTGCAGAGGGGAGCCCCATCCTGCAGCGCTTCCACCCGCAGGTGGCACAGGGCCACCGGAGGAGGGTCCGGACTCGGCACTAGTGCCAGGTGCACTCGCCAGCTGAGGTGGGAGAGGTGGGTCCGCTGGAACCCGCCTTCCCTGTCGTTCTATGTTTTGCATTATGTCATGACAGTTTGGGTTAGTGACATATAATACCATTCACAGTTAGTTGTAACAGCATGCATTAGTATTCCCATTAACCAAACACCCAGATATTCACACCATTGAACAGCGTGCATAACACATGCATAATTTGAACAGTAATACAAAGTCTAACAACATGCAGGGTTAATTGATGGCAACAGGCCATCAGGTGTGGGTGGATGAACACTGCAGATGCATCAACAGACATGCAAATATATATGACCCAGCAGGACATACGTCCAGGGGTGTTAATTGTGATTGCACATACCATTTTCACGTGGAATGGGTTATAGGTGGTTATAGGGTGGGGTAAATAAGGTAATATTAACACCTTCGAATACCAATACATATGCTGTACATTTCTAATAGCTACAGTTATATACACACTACTGTTCTAACTACAGTGTCCTATATGTTAACTACTTCACCTTGCTGATAGGACTGTTACTGCAACATCAATATACATTTTAGTGTTCTTCATGCACATTCATATCAAGCTTTGTTCAGATACATCATCCTGCTACTTTTGCTTTATATACCTGTAGACAAGTGTGGATGTTTGGTATATCAGACAATCATCCTATCTGCGTATTTCAGACTGGGAGCAACATATCCAGATTTTGGGATACACATTCCACATGCAGCAACACTTTGAACAAATTTTGCTGTTTGGTTCTGAGTCTCACATGCATTTAATTCTGTCTTGACTGCAGTATACTTTATTCAGGGGTTATTACTACTGTATTGCTGTATTCCTGACACTTTCTCACACTCTCTCACTTGCTTTCATGTTACTATTCAGGATGGTACTTCTAGGCTTTATTGACATGTTTTAACAGTAGTTATTACAATCCTTTCCAGCAGTCTCACTTCTGTCATGTTTCAGTATTTCCACAGGGATATATTTCACACATGTGATTTCATCATCTTCTGCAGCTATACTTTACATCCTGCTGCAGGTTGTGTACTAATTTCTTACAGGCAGGGCATTTTTATTTCAGAATATATGTTGGAAGGTTTCATGTTTAGTTTACACTTACAGGCTGGGAACTCTTGTAATCAAGCAATACTTGCATACACTTTCACACTGTTACTTGCAGATGTTATTCCTTACTGGCTACACTGCACTCTTTTGCTGACTGTCATACTTTTATATTTCTTTACAGTTACTAGTAGTGGATTACTGACCTGCCTGGTGGCGCAACCACACCAGCCTATCGCCATAGGCTCTGCGGTTTGCAGAACGGACACCTGCAGCTGTAATATAAATGAAGTAATATTGGAATACACATCTCCATAATTTCAGCTGGTTTTACTTTTTACATACATAATTAATTGTTACTTACTCAGTGGTGGGGCGTTGGGTGATTGCCGGGCCTCCTGGATCCAAAGGTTCAGTTGGTCCTGGTTGCGTCTCTTCAGGTCTGCATGGTGGTGACGGACCTGCTCACCTGTCCTTGGAATCCCTGTGGCACTGGTGAGTTCATGAGCCAACCGGTCCCACGCCTCAGCCCTGTATGCTCCCCAGAGGACCTGGCCCTGCATGAGTTGGGCCTCATGATTGTGGACTAGGAGCCAGGCCATGTACCTGGACTCCTCAACACCCCACCTCTGCGCTCGAAAGCGACTACCCTCTCCTACACCTGACATTCTGCCTGCAGGTCTGTTCTACAATCGTTTATGCTGTGTATTCCCGCCTATGGGGCTTATATAGTCCGTTTTTCCCGCACATATCTGTGATTGGCCATTTTGGAATTGTATCAACTTCAGTAAACCTGCATTGTCATGCTCTAGTTTGTATTCATTCCTATATATTAGCTATTATTGCATTTCTAGGTACTGCTGTCATGGCTTAGTGGTTCTGTACCTTGACTATGGTGTATAGTGTCCTGGGATCGACCCTGGCCACTGCTTTTTATTTTTCATGACTGTCTAGACATGCTGAGGGGTGTGTCTGTGTAAAGGCAGTTTTGATACGGCTTGCTCAACGTTGCCCGTCGGTTAGCTTGTTTGCGCGGTGTGCAGCTCCGCGCAAACGGGGTACACTGCTTTAAGCCTCATTTGGCTATCGGCATGCATATTACGCTCAGCTCAATTAGGGGCACATTGATTTAGCATGTTAAACCACTGCTCAGCTACGGGCACTCATTTTGCACCAGTTAAACCACTGCTCATCTACGGGCACATGCACTCACCCTGTTAAACTGTAGCTCAGCTATCGGCACATCTGGCATTTTTTATTCTTTTGTTACCTCACATTTCTTCAATATAAATGGGCTATTTCATTACAGTTTACATATATTGGGGTTTTATGTGTACATATTTGTCAGGGACTTGTTTCCTGCTTATTTTGCCAAAAAAAAAAAAAAGGTGTTGTGGGGGCTCGAACCATGAATGCCTGCTCTGCAGCCAACATCTCTACCGCTACGCTATTGCTTCCTGGCTTATTTTGCATATTTAGTTCTTATATGCTTTCCTATTGACTGCTAACTGTAGCTGCACTACGGGCACGCCCGTGCAAACAAGCGCACTCACGGTTAAACATCTTTACGATTTAAAAAAAATATGACATGTTCATTTATATTTCTTTTATGTTTCATAGTCTGTAGGGGCATGTGTTGTGTTGTGTTTATTCACATTTCCGTGGACTCTGTTGTGGGTGTCTATTTTGGGCACTTTTACACTTCTGGGGGCGTGTCTGCTTGCAGGGCTCAGCCTACGGACACGCCCCCACATGTCTTACATGGACCGTGTTAGACGTAGGTGTGATTCAGCATGCTCTCATGAATATGCAGAGCATGCTGACATCACTCCGTTTAACTGCAGCCTCCGTGTATGAATTATAACTCTTACACAGAGGCTTCGTGAATCCTGCCCAACATCTTTCTATTAGTTTCATGTTTTGTTATTATTTTTGCAGTTGCTTGTTTCTTCTTTTTAAAAACAACTTTACTTACGACTGCTGTCACTGCTGCATATGTTTTAGTTACTACATTATCTGCCACCACAAAACTAGACCCCTTCTCGGTTTGTTGCTGTTTCTCTCTTTTACTTTCTGTCACAGCTGCATAGGTTTTTACTGTTGTATTCTCTGCTGCTACTTCACCTGGTCCCTTTTCCACCTCCTTAGCACTTCTGAAAAAGTTATCAGCCATTTCACCCCATGAAACAGCAACACGGTCACCTGGATCATCATGCTCAATTATTTTTAACAGAACATCATCTGCAAGCCCTCCTGATGCCAGTTCTGTTATCTGCAACACTTACGCACAGTCACTTAATTCTTTTTCCAAGCAGATAGCTATTCATTTGTAGTATCCACCACACAGGCATCTTTGTTTATTCTGATGCTCCATATAGATAGTTTATTTCTCCAAGTCTCACTTTCCACCTCCAAGCTCACCATAGTTTTTCTCTCCTCCTCCATGCTGCTGCTTCCCTTAGGCCTCTTACTTGCTGTTGTAGCAGCCCTCTGGTACCGTATAGCAACTCCAAAGAGTAGGGGAAAGTTACCTGATGTCCTGGCCAAATTTCCCCATTAATACAATACCATCTCATGTGCCCCCTGAAAAGAGGCTATTAGCCTAGTTGGACTAACCCGGTCAACAAAGGATAAATAAATAACTAAATAATAAAATGTTCATATGCTTGTTCGTAGTTACATGCATGACATGCTTATATGCATGGCATACATATTTTGCACTGATAATTGATGATGACAGCACATTGAACACAGATATGCTATATAACCAGAGAGCACAGATTATATATTTGTACAGCACTATTGCCTCGCATTGTATAGTAATGCCAGTATTTCACTGTGCATGCCAAATATGTTGAACTTATTTTATTTTTATGTTACAGAATAAGCCAGATGTCTGAGTCTACTGATATAGCTGAGGAGACGATGATCAGCACAGTCATAAGGGAGAAGGGCTCATCAGATGACCAGATGCACTGGTGGAACCTGTACTAGCTGCACTGCATGTTATTATTGTGGCTGGACAACCTCCACCTGCCCTGCCCATGAATGATGCCTTCAGGGAACAGATGTGAGATGTCATCAGTAATGTCTTCAGGCAGCAGATGCAGGGTAGGATGTATCAATTTTTGGTGATATGGCTCCAGAGGTAATGTCTGAAATCATTCATGAATTATGGCAATATGAAGAAGGACTCTCTGGAATATAATTGTAGTCTGTGTGGTCTTTCCATGTTTGATATGACTGACATGTGATTGCCATGTATTTTTTCAGTATAAATATTATGGCACATTTGACTTTTTGTCATATGGAGGTCATGAGTTCACTGTAATACTGTTGCTGCAGTATCACAGGAAAGCTTCTCTCTGACCTGTTGCTCTACATGCCATGTGTTTCTCCTTGTCTATAGTATACATGCTTGTGCCCACTGGGACACATGCAACAGTGTTGCTCCACTTGCTGAATAAAATTAGTGTTTATAGTAACACGTTGTCATTGAGCAGCATTTCTTCTCCAGTCTGTTAGCAATCACACTTACAGTGTGAGACACTGCATGCCATGTTTACAGCACTGCTGCAGTGTTCTCTATCGATTTGTACAGTGGTACTCTGTTACCACTTACACATGCCTCTCCATCATGTCTGTGTGGAAGAGTACTATGGCCATTCATGGCAGTGTCACAAGATGCCCACCATGGATCATTGTATGTCTGAAGATCACATGTGCCTCACTTATATCCTCTGCAGTAGGGATGCTAACCATGGCATTCCAGTGATGTGCAGGTGTGTTCCAACACTGCAGTGCCTCTCATTGAGTAGGCTATCCCATTCAGTCATATCCCTCTTTCACACTGCATTTTCAGACAACTGTATCTGCCTGTTACAGTGTGTATGGTTGACATGAAAGTATTACTTTTTGCTTTAGTGTTCTGTTCTGCCCTCCTGTATACTGGTCTAGGCATGTGTATCCTATAAATATGTCCATATCTGTGGTTTGTGCATCACTGCATTTTGACATTTTACACACATAAGGACATTCAGGTGCCATAGACAGTACCACTTACCCAAAGTATGGGTTGAACACATAAGTGTGCCTGCATGTCAGCCATAGCTGTCCACTCCTGGGTTACAGCCTTACAGTGGTACAGCACAGTTGCACATATCAGAGATGTATTTTGAATAATGGTAAATACCACATTCCTTGCAGTCAAGTAGTTTCTAGATTATGTACACTTTTACACGTGTGTGTGTGTGTGTGTGTGTGTGTGTGTGTGTGAGTTTGGCTCTTGCACATGTAAACATATGTGTTTTTGATATAACACACCACAATGAGGCATGACAATATCAACTGTTTTTCATGACATCATGGACACCTTTGTCTGTGCCATGCCAATGCATGTTGTGTATGTCCCTTTCTCACCATTTTAACTGACTTTGTATCCATACACATCACTTTCCTTGAGCCCTTCCAACATAAAGACAGGAATGCTGTGCCACATTCTTATGGTCATGATATGTGCTGCACTGTATTTGCACAACTTTACTTACACTTAGATAACTGATTTTGTAATGAGTAGTGATGCACCAATGCTTATGACACATTTGCTGCTGTTAATCCTTACTGTGTCATGAATAACAGTTGCAGACCTTTGCAACACACCATTATCAAGCCCTCACTCAACATAGATTGTCATTATCATGCAGCAAAGGTGCCATTAATAAGCATATGGTATTCACTATTTTCAACATGTGATGACGTTTCTAAACATGACTGAAGAATCACTGCTTATGTGCGCTACAATTGAACATACCAACAACAGTTAAGCTTTCACATTAGCCACTGTTGTGCTGCTAGTGGGTACATATTAGTTTTGTACAGTCCAAGTCACAATACTATGCTACTGTCATACACTGGCATCACTGTACCATGAGCATGAGACACATAACCTTCTTTGTCATACATGCACATTCTATTGTGTGGATCTTTCCACTTGAGGACATATCACAGTAGTGCATATACATACCATATGTAATGACTCAACATGAAGCAACACATGTATTATTCTGTATGTGTATACCTGCATATTAATTTTTAATGTTTCTGTGTTTCAATAAATACATTCTCTGGGACTAGTTTTAGGCTTTCAAACAGTCTGCCTCCTTTTAAGCTAGGATAATGCATCCTCTCACCTAGTCAAGAAAACAGTTTACTCTTAAAAGCAGCTAAGGTATCACATCATCTCAGTCAACCCACCTTCCTGCTATATTATGAACTGTGGAAGTAAGAAAAGATGATTTTGCACTGAAAAGTTTTATCAATTTATTAATATTTGTAGTCTCTATGGGAGGAGATCAAAATTAAATCCCAGTTCTAGCACCAAACAGATCATTATGCTTGCTCTTCTTGATAACAATTTAATGTCCCGTTAGTCTGTGGTCAACAGTAAATGTAGAAAAAAATGTTTTTAAGTCTGACTTTATACTCCAGATGTTTTTATGGAGTAAATTTCTCTTGTAAAAGTTCTTTGTATTCTTTCAAGTCTGTTGAGAGAGGGAAATCATAAATTAAGCTGAGGCCCCATATATAAAAACAGGATCTTATAAGTGATTTATAAATCATAAGTAATGGAACAGCTTTCCTACTGCTAATAGACCTTAATATAAGCTTAAATTCAAAATAACATTTTCTTGTAGCTTCCGAAGGCTGAGAAAGAATGTTACCAGTGATAGGTTCTAGGTCTCCAACCTTATTCACATTTGTCAAATTTGTGTTGTTAATGGCATATGGATGGCACATATTTTTCCTACCAAAGTGAACAACTTTGGACTTCTTGGCATTAAAATTCATATTACAATATTTTGTCCAAAAGCCTAATATGTCTGGCAAGTTTTGCACAATATTGTGATCATTCAGATTGGTAAGAACAGTCCCAGTTTTCATCTCCTTAGCAAATTTGCTAATGCAATCAAACCAACAGAGGAGAGTCAGAAAATGAAAACTTAAAATAGGACCCAGTTCTGATCCCTGAGGAATATCCACATTAATGCTGATGGAATCTGAATAACAGTTCCCAGTTTTAACTTTGCACTTTCTATTACCAACTCAATTAGCTCTCCACCTCCTAATGTAACCATTTACCTGGCACTTAGCCCAAAGGCTTATGATCCCATTATGTGGAACAGTACCAAACAACTTTGTGAAATCCAGGTAAATCACATAGCTTCCCAGACATACTGGTACAAAATTAGAAGACTGGTAACACAGTAATGATCCTCTGGAAATCCATGCTGATAAATTCACATACCAATAGATATTTCTGGTTTGGTAGCTCTTTTACAACTTAATTAATACATTTACCTAAGATGCAAGTATGTGGCATCGGCAATTATGAGCTTGGAGACCACTGTATCATTCTTCCATGAGTAATGGACATACATTTTTAAACACTGCTGAAATAAAAACAGCAACAACCTGAAATATTATCAACAATCCTAGCCAAAATATAACCATTAAAACCATGTAGACTCACAACTGTGGATGGTTTGATATCACCCCTGCTCCGGAACCTTCTCTAGATTGCTTTGTGTAATTTCTGGAAAAAAGTCTTTTATCTTCAGCTAAAATGTTTGTTTGAAAACACTGATGACAGGTATAGCAGCCAAACATTTTACTGAAATAACTTGAGAAATCGCTTCATCGCAGTTACAGGGCAGTCATTTTTATACAATATTAAAGACATTTTATTACTCTTTTTTTAAATTGCTTTGTTGTTGTTGACTTTTTGTGCATTCTTTAATGGGTGATTATGCAACACTTGTATAACAAACACACACTTCTTCATTGTATACCATGACCATGTCTATTTGTGCAACATTACATAAACATGGCATTCCCTGTCAGATATTCACTTTTTTATCCTATTATGTTGTGACTACTTTTATTATTACTTACTTGCTTTCTATTTGAGTTGTATGCAGCAACTTTTTGATTTATTTTCTCAGGTTTGATAGGCTATGCACACCTGTTATGTTAATTTCACAGTTAACATGCTTTCTGTGTTACATAGTTTGAGAGATAATATATGTTTAGCTGACACACTCCACACATCTGCACTCATCCTTTCGAATCTGACCCTTTACCTACATAACAAATGGGAAAAAGGAAAGCTATAATGTTAAATTCCATTTAAATAATATTTTACAACGTATGCAAAAGGAAAACAAAAAGAAGTTAAGCAGAGAAAGGATAATATGCATGTAGTATAATAAGTTCTTCTAGCTGACTAGACTGAGTAAGGTGTAAAAAGCAAATAAATGGCATATAAATTAGCAATTGATATATGAGGGAGAAGTTTAGCTATGTGCTTGTTTGAAGGTCATTTGATTGCCTACCCTGTCTCTATACTCGTGAATAGGTCAATCCCAGAATCTACTGTCTTGACATTTGCAAATCTTTTTACACCATACCATTATACAAATGAGGTACAGTAACTCCACTGACCCATCAAATTGTAGACCCTAGCCATTCTCTCACCACTCTCTAAAAATCTAGAAAAATGCATACACAATCAATTTCTTAACTGCCTAATAGACAAAAACCTTCTGACACCTACTCAGCATGGCTTTAGGCCACACTATAGCACATCCACCACCCTTCTGTCTCAGAGGCCAGAGACAAAAACCTTCTGGTCTCATGTCTTTTTCTCAACCTCTCATAAGTTTTTGACACTGTCTCACACACTAAACTGCTACGTAAACTAGCTGATCCCAACCTCTACTCCTCTGCCATTCTCTGGTTCTCAAACTACCTTTTCAATAGGCAACATTCAGTCCAATGGCTTTCAATCTGCTCCCCTTTCTTGCCCATCCAAACTGTTGAATCCCAGGGCTCCATCCTGGGACCTCTTCTCTTCAATATCTTCACAAACAACCTCCACTCTTCCTGCTCCACTGCCTCCCTGGTACAGTATGCAGATGACTCCACCCTTATCTCCAGCTCTGATGACATCTCTCACCTCCACTCTGTCACTCAATACACATTTCACAACGTTGAACAATGGGTAATTGATAAGCAGCTTATCCTAACCCCCCCAAAAAACAAATTCCTCCTTTTCTTCCCTAAATCCCTCTCCCACCTTAAAACCACCTTTACCATCTCATCACATGACAATACCCATATCACAGCTGACTCTCACACTAAACTTCTCGGTATTATATTTGATGACCAATTAAAATTTGACCACTATGCACAACACTGTATTAAAAAGACAAATCAAAAAATGGGTCTACTCTATAGAAACAAAAAAATTCTAGCCTCTAACTCCAAACCCTCTTTGGCACAGGCTGTCCTCCTACCCTGTCTTTTGTACGCCTCTCCTATAATCACATTTCTACAATCATCCTTAACAACCGAACTAGAAGAAACCTATAACAACATAGCTCGATTTGCCAGCAATCAGCCTTACAAAATCCCATCACTGCCTCACTTTAAAACAACTTCAGTGGCTTGAGTTCCCCCAATTTCTTCTTCTTTCCTAACTACAGTTTCACTCACACCTTACTAAACAAACCCTTAGTCTTTCTATCTCTCTCCTCTCTCTTATCCCTCTATACTCCATCTCAAACTCTACTCAGCTCTGATCAAAACCTCCTTGATATTTATAAAACCAACAAAAGCACTGGTAAACTTCTATATAAAAGCAGTGTCCCAAGCCTGGAACCATCTCCCACCAAATATTTGTAAAATTAAATGTACAACCCACTTCAAAATAGAACTTAAAAATTACCTCCTTAATTCTAGCTCCTGCCCATGCCAGGACCCTACTTAATCCCCCATCTCTATACCCCTCTCTACTCAAAATCTTTCAGCTTTCTACTTAATCCCACCCCCTCTATACCCCTTTCTACTTCAAAATTTCAGCCTTCTACTACCTTTACTCTCTGTGTATAGCAACATTAACAAATACTCATTACCAATCTATTACCTGTTTTCTGTAATATTATAACCTACTAGTATGAAAGTCTGACTTTTTTTTCTTTTTTTTACTGTCTTTTCTCTACACTCTCTTATGATGTTCCAATCAGCATTTTTTTTATTTATCTTTGCATATACTTTCTCATGTAACTTCTGTTATTGTAAATGTGGGAAACAATATAACTTTGTAAGTTTTTTCTGTATTATGTACGTATGATATAACTATGTCATTTTCTTGTTTTTTTTTATTCAGTTTCTGCATATTAATGTCTTGCAGTCTTTCTGGAGCTTTTATCCTTGGGTCTTCACTGAAAATGGGCCTTGTGTCTCAGCTGGACCAACCCAGTTAACAAATGGAAATGGCAAATAAATTAATAAATAAATAATACACAGCAAACATCCAAAATCCAAGGCAGCAATCTCATTATGTAACTGTTGTGTATTTGCTGCTAGATTAATAACATACTGCGGAGAATGTGAAGATGTAACAGTAGTTAGAAAGAAGTAGAAGAAGTTCAGCGCATGTTTTCCTGTAGCAGAGATTACCAAACTTTAAAAGTACAGACAACTGTCCAAGTTAATGCAATGGGTTTAGAAACCTTTGCCACATCACACTAAACAAATTTGCTTGACAAATGGGCATGCATGGGGTGTGTACAAAACCAGGCTCCATGACGAGGCAATCCAAGTGACTTTGTTGATCTCATTCTATGCTAATGACTCCATAGCACCTCATTATACAGTCATTGTGTGCTAATGACTGCATAGTACCTCATTCTACAGTCATTGTATGCTAATGACTGTACAGCACCTCATTATGCAGTTATTGTGTGCTAATGACTGCATAGCACCTCATTATACAGTCATTGTATGCTAATGACTGTACAGTACCTCATTGTACAGTCATTGTATACTGACTGTACAGCACCTCATTATACAGTCATTGTATGCTAATGACTGCATAGTACCTCATTCTACAGTCATTGTATGCTAATGACTGTACAGCACCTCATTATGCAGTTATCGTGTGCTAATGACTGCATAGCACCTCATTATACAGTCATTGTATGCTAATGACTGCATAGCACCTCATTCTACAGTCATTGTATGCTAATGACTGTACAGCACCTCATTGTACAGTCATTGTATACTAATGACTGTATAGCACCTCATTATACAGTCATTGTATGCTAATGACTGCATAGCACCTCGTTCTACATTGCTTGTATGCTAATGACTGTGAAGTATCTCAGTATACAGTCATTGTATGCTAATCACTTTATAATGAGGTGCTGTGTATGACAATGAGGCTAAACAACATGCTGGAGGGATTCAGTGATGTATAAATGATGTGCAATGGAGTTGTCCCCACTCTGTATTTAGACTCAGCCAAATGCTCATGCTCAGCTGATTAAATCACAAAGTAATATAGAGGTTGCCATGGCTTTAGTAAATGTATATGCACAACTGACTCTTATCACTGCTGGGGTGTGAATGGAGAAATGATGTAATCAGCAAGAAAAGGAGAGTAGTATTGTTGGAACTGAAGCCATCCTCAAGTCATGGTGATTGCCTTCACATTGTGGACCCTGTTTTCACAAAATCTCACCACGACAACACTGATATATATAGACTGGCTCTTATATACCATATATCATGAATACAGGTAAGTTAAAAATAAAAAATACAGCTGGGGGTACAAGTCGCAGGATAAAAAATGCCCAGTCCTGGTAGGCACACTGGTGTCAGGACTGTAGAATCCTCAAGACATGGAAACATTCCTATAATGGTGTTAGGCGAAGCTCTGGGGGAGGATGCTTAAGGGGAGGCTGCCCCCCCCTGTTGTGGAAGGAAGCTGTAATCTACAAAAAACACAGAAAGTAACAGGCCAAAAAAGAATCATAAAGATAATTGAGTGGAGTATTGAGGATAATGAAGAAATTATGTATTTTTACTATTATGCAAGAAGCCCAAAATTTCCAGCTAGAAGATATTCAGAAACATTATGATAGAAATTAGAGGAAAGAAAAATACTTGCACAAGAAAAACTGTGAAAAGCTTCAAATAAAATTTGCATTTATTATTACAACAGATCCATGAAAAGCATTACGCAGACAAAAAAATATTGGGCCGCCTAGAAAAAGAAGTGACAGAGGAAGTGCGAAGATATAAAGAACAAAACCCAGATATTTTTGAAAGGTATAACAAAGAAACAATGATATAAGAAAGAATGCAAGAAAGAAGTTGGAGGGTTGGCATAATGGTTAAGGTCTTAACCTCACAGCCACAAGGTACAGACTTCGATTCTGACCTTTTGTTATTGGCTAGACTTGTAATAGTCTGCAGACTAACAGTGTAGTATTTACCTATGAATGAAAGCATACCGACTGCTTACATGAAATGCCATTATTTTAGGATGGGAGGCTGGCATAATAGTTAAGTTATTTACCTTGCAGACACAAAGTGTAGGGTTTGATTTTCACATGGGGTAACTGGCTAGTTGGCATAGTACTAACCTATGAACCCATGAACCTAAGAAAAACAGATTTGATATGGTGCAATATTTAAGCAAAGGAGAAAGCCAAACTAATCAATGCAAAAAAAGCAGCTCCAAAGATTTTCAAAGAGTAATACATGCAAAGGCACCCAGATATGGAAAATTTCTCAATATAAAAAATAAGAACAAAAAGAGGAATGTAGAACAGATGATTAGTAAGGTAAAAGTTAAACAAATAGAATTTGAAGTTATGGAATATCTACAATGTGAAGGGTTTAGTGTAGATAGTCAAACCCCAAGTAATATCACAGCATGATGGCACAATGGGTCCCCAGTATTAAGGAGAAACAGGTGAAACAAGAGATATCTGAAGAAGAAGTATGGAGAAGGGAAAGAAAACAGGATTTGATAGGGTGTAATATTTATTCAAAACAAAAAGCAAAACTAATCAATAAAAAGCAGCACCAATTATATTTTAAGAGAAATACAGGCAAAGGATATGAAAAAAATTCACAATACAAAAAAAATAAGAAAAGGAATGGGGAAAGTAGAAAAAATTAGTAATGTAAAAGTTAAAGAAATGGAAGCCAAAGTTACAGATTATCAGTGAAGTGAAGGATTTAGTGTAGAAAATCCAACTCAGGTAATGTCACAGCATCACAGAACAATGAGTCCTCAAACTAAGAAGAAACAGGTGGAATGGAAAGCATCTGACCATTTGCAGCATAATGATGCTCTGGAACCTTCACTAGGAAACCAGTGCAAAAGTTCAGATGGATTTGCACACAAAGTGAAGGAGCAGGAAACAATGGCAACTCTGACACAGTCAGTGTTGTGGACTGATAGGCTAATAAGTTCCCTTATGAAGGACCAGCAAATGATGCAGGATGCAGGTCAAGAGAATACATCATGGGAAGAAGTAGTGAACTTTCTGTAGAATGCCTGCAGGAAAGAGAAAACAAAAAATGTGCCCTCAGTTTAGAAGAAATGATCTAAGGGAAGAGTTACTTGATTTTATAGAGATGGATAGACATATTCATGAAAAAATAGATTACAGAAAGCAAATAAGACCCAAAGTGTTAGAAGTCTTTTAAAACAGATGAACACATTAATCAAGATTATTAACAAAAAATCATGTGATGTAATAGTAGTAAATATGATAGATAGGAAAAAAAATAAGGAAAACTCCTAAATAGAAAACCACAGGCCCAAATGTAGTACTTAAATTCTGGCTATAATATATTTACACAAATATTTAGCTCTGAGTAAGAATTACTTATACGTGCATCCTGAAGAGGCACCAACAGAGTTAACAACAGGAAAAAGGATACTATTCATTAAGAGTGAACCTGTAAGCCATCCTAAGAACTATAGACCAATAAATTGCCTTATTCCAATGTACTAACTATATACCTGAACTGACGGAAATAGAGTTTATAGTCATGTTGAAGGAAACTCAATTATGGTGATAGAAGAAACAGTAACAAAAGAAAGTTTTATGGAACAAAGAACCATTTGTTGCTAAATAAAGCTATAATGGAGAATTGTAAAAAGGGAAAGAATCTAGGTATGGCATGGATAGTTTACAAAAAGGTGTTTGACAGCATCCCACATTCATGGATAAAAGAATGCTTACAGATGTATAAAATATATACTACATTGGTCAATTGCATTACAGTGACTATGCAACAGTGACAAACCACTTTGCAGTTAAGGTACGACAAAGGAAAAGTATTATTGTAGGGATAAAAATTCAAAGGGGGGATATTCCAAGGTGATTCTTTGTCACTGTTGTTTTGTCTTGCCCTTAACCCATTAAACTGTTTACAGATCAGGTCTTAGTTGAATCTTGGCATCCGGAAAACAGCCTTACTTAAAGACTTCTCATCTACTTTGTGTGTTTAACGTAAAACTGTATAGTTCATCAGATTAAGAGTTTTAAGCACAAATGCAAGTGGTTAAAACTTTCTGAAATGTTATAAGAATGACATATACCACAGGATTCATGAAGCTCCAAGCAAGAATAAGACTATTCTTGCACTGAGTGGTTCATGTCCAATTAGAATAGCAGCGCGCCTTGCATATGCATGAAGGCGCGCTGCTATTTAATCTAAATTGACACGATGCAGGAGCGAGCGCAGAGGATGTGTGTCAGCAGTGCCTGCGCATGTAACACACCCCCTTCACTCAGAAAATGCCATATGGCACTTTGTGACACAGATGAGTGTCAAGTTATGTAATATTAGAGCCTGGCTCTAATATTATATAGTAAACGAGTGTCTGCAGACACTAAAATATAAGTAGCTAACATTTCAAAGTCCGAGGACACTGAAAAAACAAAACAAAACACAAACACCTAGAAGGCAGCAGCCTTCAAGTGCACACCCCCAAATGTATGCACTCTTGCCCTACATGCATGGAAGCAGTAGAGCAAGAGGAAAGCAATACAAATTTAAAAAAATTAAGTTTTTTTTTATCAAATAAATCCGAAATTTAAGCAGTGTGCAGCTTGTTTGCATGGCACACCACTATGCTTAGCCTGGCTGAAACCCTGAAAATGATAGACAAGTCTTACTGTGATAGACAGCATCATCAAACTGCTGTAGCATAGTGGTACTGTCATGGTATAGCATGTAAAACATGCTTGGCTTAAATCCCCCCTTTGCCAAATTATTTAATAAACTTTTAAGGAATTTGAATTATAGATGTCATCCATATGGCTCACGTATAGCACAGTAGGGGTGGGAATATGTATAATATAAATGTAAAAAATAATTTATAAATTTAATGAAAAAAATAGATTTAAGCAATGCTTTGCTAGTGTAAGCATTGCTTACCAGCTTTCAGCTCTGCTTACCTGGTGTAAGCATTGCATTGCGGATTTGTGTGGAGCTAAGCATAGTTCAGCATATTAAAACTGGCCAATCAAGAAAAAGTGTGGGAAAACTGCCCTATTTAAACTGCACATGTGGGAATATAGCCATGACCATTTGGGATTGCTTACACCAGGACCAAAATGTCTGGTGTCGGTGAAGGTGTTCACATTCAAGCGCAACGTTGGGGCATCCAGGAGTCCAGGGTCATGGTTGGGGTCCTAGTAAAAACACGATGACTGGCTGCTAGAGGGCCAGTTCCAGAGCTTGCAGTACAAAGTGGAGGCCTGGGACCAGCTTGCACGTGATCTCACCAGTGCCACTGGCATACCCCGGACTGGTGAGCAGGTACGTCACCACCATACTGACCTGAAGCGGAGGAGGAGTGCACTCTTGGACCAGTGGATCCAAGAAGCCCAAGCGCAGAATGTCTCACCTGTCTGTAAGTATGCAGTCTTATGTATCTCTAACTAAGTATGGAAAAAGTTCAACTTGTGACTGTACAGGTGTGATTAATGTGTGATGTCTCCCCATACAACTGCTGTGGGGAGGTCCCAGAATGTTGAGGCTCATGTCCAGAAACTGGCCTGGCTGCATCAGCAGTATGGTGAGTACAGAATACCCCTTAGTATTAGCAGTGAGAAATCAAAATTATAGTAATGGTAGTACCGCTTGTATATATAATTGTGCTGTAAAAGTCAGGAATAAATGCCTGTGTCAGGCTGCCAGTGTTAAAATGGAGTATTCCCAGCTGCTGTGTAATACAGATATCAGTAGCAAACAAGGTACAATATGCAGGAGAGGAATATTAGAATATGTATGAGTGTGTCTGAGTGAACCTGCCAAGTAAGTAACATGTCAGGGCTACTGTAACAGTTAGAAATGAAAAGCATTCCCCTTTGCAGATCATGCAGGAATAGTAATTGTGGATTTCTAAGTTGTACACAGATATGTATGTCAAAACTAATAAAGGTGATTCCAAACACTGGTGTGTGTCATCTCACTTGTACCTGAAAAATAGAAATGTGTATGTCCTGGAGAATGCATTAACTGAGGTCAACTGAGTTAGCACTGCTTGTCTGCATACTTTAGAATGGGCATGTCAAATAACTGAAAAAAAGCAAAAGTACACATTGCCATCAGAATGTGCTTTATTTGTTTGTCAGCAGGGTCTTGTGTTAACCTTTCAATTTCAGCTGTATGCAGCTGTGAATGTACTGAAAAAATGTATAAGGCTAACAGGTGCAGACTTAAAACCTACAATGTGTACTCAGGAATCTAAATAGCAGTATGTAGTTGTAAAACAGTGAAATGTGCAAATCGGCTAATGTGCACGTTTCACAAACAGTGACACCAATGTCTGCTGTGTATGCATAATGTGTACTGTAAAAGGGAAACGAATAATGCAACATGGCATAATAAATGTACTGTGCACAAAAACTTGTACTAGATAGAAATGTCACAAGCAGCATACAACACCTCCCCAGTAGCCAAGTCTAATAAAAACTAGGCCTGTAGTTCAATTTTGCACACACACCATGGTTCAAATCCAGGGACCGCCACTAACATCTCACAGTCTGGTTCTACAGTTGTAAACTGCAATCTTAATAGAAAAAGTAATGTACTGCAACACATACATTTTTCCATACAGGGCACACAGGTTATGAAATCTGAATAGAAATATTAGTATGATGTGTATAACAATTGTTATGTTGATCAGCCCCAGTCCTACAAATAGATGCAAGCTAGACATCCACACTCTGCAGTCTGGCCCAGACAAGCCCCTCAAGTGTCACGCTGTCATGGATAGTTTCCCCAGTCGCCAAGAAACCTGCACACAGAGAATGTCACAGTACATGTATGTGAAAGACACAACACACACTCCAGGGCCTGCAACTAATATGTGAATCTGAAATATGTGTAGAAATAGCAATGTAATGTGCACACATTTCATCTGCACAGGGCCCACAGGTAAAGAGACTGATATAGAAACAGGTCTGATGTGTATAACTAAAATAAGGGTAAAAGTGCTCTGTTGATATCTACAGCTGTTGGTTGATATCTACAGCCCCATGGCCCAGGTAGAGTGTAAGTGTGGTCAGAATGTAGAGTAGTGAATAGTAGTGTACTGACACATATACTTGATACCAGCTGGCAATTGAATCTGTTCCCTTCCCTCACCACTCAAATGATCCAACCATCACACTGAAACCAACGTGGGTATGTTCCTAAACAAACCTCTACTGTTGGGACCATTTTTCCATTTGTTTTATCATTATTAAAATGTGTGCATACTAATATTCCCTGTTGAATAATCATGTTATTGCCTGCATGACATACCATTAACTGGCATGCTGCTGCAACCCTGAATGCCATTCCATATATGCATGGATTCTGTTTGCTATGGCACTGTTAGAATTGCACTGTATTGGGTAAATGGGAATATCCATGATTGCTATTTTGACTAATGTTGTAATGTGACTAACCAATATTCATTGTTAATTTCCACACCATAGCACATATGGGAAGGCAGATCCTAGTGGATCTGCCTCTCCCATCCCACCTGCCGAGGCACCGGGTCCCAGTACCTCTGGGAACCAACCCAGACCTCCCTCATCTGCTGGTCCTGCACCACCCTTGGGGGGAACCTGCTGCAGGGGATGGGGCTCGCCCCCCCCTGCAAGTGGGCACGGTGAGGGTGTTGTCACCCAGGATGAGGTCTGTGGCATGGTGTGCAGTGTCCTCCAGATGGAGCTGGATGACCGCCTGAGCCAGGTGGAGGGTAGGCTGGCAAAGCTAGAGGGGCAGGTGACCCCTTCAGCCCAGCCCCCAGCACAGCCACCTGTGGGGCTGTGAAGGAGTAGTGGTGACTGCCATCGGGTGGGGACATCAGTGCCACTACTACCATTTGTGGGGCTCATGAGCCTCAGATTCACAACCACCCTCCCTGTCAAGGTGTGTACCCCGATGTGTCATACACTGCCCCTGTCTGCTGTCTTGTCTGTCTTGTTTGTCTGCAAATGCAACCTCTCCTACCAAACCTCCGTCACCACACTTACCTATAATCCTTCCTTAACATCCCACTCTCACCTTAAAAAAAGGGCATCTGTCCTACAAAAATTTCATGCCCCATACATAGCTCTGCATTTCATCCAGAGACATGTACCCATCACACAATCTAACCCTACCAATCATCCATATTGCATGATGCCCACACACCTCCCTGTAGGGTGTGAGGCTCCAAATTCTAAATTGCCTACATTGAAAGCAGCTGTTGCTGCCAAAGAAATGCAGAGCTATGGTCCTTTCCAACACCCGTCCTGCACATCCCTACCTGATTCTCCTCTTGTTTGTCCCCCTGCTTGTCCCAATTTCACCACTTTCCTATCCCCCTTTTTTCTTTTCTTTTCTTTATTTGAAATTAGCACAGGTTTAAGCGTCCGTAAGCAGGCATAAGCTAAGCTCATATAAGCATCACTAAGCTCTGCGCAAACCCACTTACAACTGCTTTAAAGTGCCTTAATCACTGTCTCCAACAGCCCCTGTTCTGCCCAGCAACAAAATAATCAGCCCTTGCAAGCCTCAAACTCAGGACCCTATACACTATAACCAAAATGATATACCACTAAGCCACTTCAGATGCAAAAAAATTAGATGTTTTCTCAAACATATAATCCAGCACAGTCATTCAACAGTAGGGGACATATATTTATATATGTAGATGTCTGCATGTATATGTATAAGTATATATATATATATATATATATATATATATATATATATATATATATATATATATATAAATGTGTATTGCGTTTGCACATTGGATACACACTCTGAACCTCTCACTGCAAAACATCTGACCAAAGGCACTGTTAATGGGGGTGAAGGGGCCCAAAATAAGTACCTCTTGTAATTATTGATATCATCCCCTCCTCCACAGCTGAACAGATCTGCCTTGCAACACAGTAACCAGCACTTGCAAGTCTCATGCCCAGGACCCTACACAACATAGCCACAACAAGTTAACAGTAATCCATCTCAGCTGTACGATGTCAGGATGATATCAAAACATATGCAGAACAGTCTGTGTACCATAGGGAATGTACAATGTGGAAGCAGTAAACATTCCAATGATACATATACACACACACATATATATATATATATATATATATATATATATATATATATATATACACATATATAGAGATATATATGTACATACATATACATGCACATATACATATATTACTACTTATAGATATGTATAAAAAGATATATAATATATATTTAGAGGGTGGACAGCATATCAAACAGCCAGTATTCCTACAGTTGCCACCTTTTAAAATGGCCAGTGTTTGATTCTTTCATACAAAAGACGACCATTGCATGAAACATATACCCACAGACAAATCAAAGGATATGACACCACACACAAGTTTGCATACATAGAAATTTTTATTTGTGTACTATTTCAGTTGTACATGCCATTTTATATAGCACTTAGGTGTTTGAAATACATAATAACTGAGTAATGCAACTCTCAAACAAAACATCTGATACAGTAATCTGAAAGCAT
>NC_056727.1:236486221-236588721 GCF_019279795.1 Protopterus annectens
CAGGATATTATCCATGGAGAGATGAGAAGAGTAGGGGATGTGGGTACAGTGGTATTATACCACCTGCCATTTGTCAGCAGCCCATCTTTCAACTGATGCCACGTGAGTGATCCTCAGGGTGAGAGTTAAATGCAACATCCAATCATCTGCAGAGGGCCAGTGAAGTGCTCCAATTGACATGTATACAACATGTATTACATAACATGGTCAGTGTCTGTCTTGCAGACCTGTACCCAAGCATATTCTATTGACTGTGGTAGTGTAGTTGAGGTATCCATGGCATGTGGTGCATAGAGGGTGGGGATTCCTAGCTGTTGCATTCACAAGACAGCTGGGCAGACATGTCAGTGTCAGTCAAGCACAGATTGTCTGTAAGCAGCCAAGATGGATACCTGACATCTGCACATCTGTACAGAGGACAGACAGACATCAGCTAGCCAACTGGTTATGCAATAGGATGAATGTTTTGACAGATAGACATCTGACACTGATAGTTATGCCATTACTACATGACAGCAGCCCTCAATGACATGTCCTATACACACATTACTCTACAGTTAATATCCACATGTCAGATCAATATCCAGTAGCAAATATTTAATGACACACAACTCACACACCAAGAACATGATAGTCAGGATTCAGAGTCTATCTTTGCATGCAGGGGTGTTTGGTTCCAGTACTACAATCTGCAATCTAGTCTTACTTGGAAAAGCACTGTTAACAGTAGTAACATAATGATACACTACATGCCAGAGTGACTGATATAACCTGGGATACTACCATGTATGAAACACATTCAAATGGAAAAGAGTGTTGTACAAGCCGTATATACTCAGGTATCTCAAACAGTGGACTCACACCCCTTGCTACTGTAATGACAGCACATAGACACATGTTATGTAAATAGAATTAAATACACTTGTTAAAGATGTCATTACCCTGCTATTTTATCAGACTGGAATGTGATCACTAATTACCAGGGCTGAGCCATGCTTAGCAGATTTCAGCATTGTTGCAATATAAATGCTAAGCATATTTGCACACTGGTAAGCAAAGCTGAAATGGTTTAAGCACCTATAATGTTAACCGTACGTTAGCACTGCTTACTGTCACACAAACCCGCACAAACCCACTTAAATCTCCTAAAAACTGCCTTAACCACTCTGTAACCAACAGTTCTTGTTCTGCCTAGCAACAAAATATACAGTCCTTGCAGGTCTTGAACTCAGGACTCTGTAGACTATAGTCAGAGCAGTTAACCACTAAGCCATCACAGCTATGATGACAGCTATTGTTTTTTCCAATATATCTGTCGGTACACCTACTGAATAATAGTGAACAACTGTTCTGACTTCTACAATTGTGTAGTACTTGTTAGTGGAAATATTGTTGAATCAGTATGTTGTTATATCTATATAAACACATATCAGATAAATATGGTGGGATATGTCTGGGAAGGTAAATGCAACACTCATGTGTACACATAACAAGGATATGTATGTATGAATATATATATATATATATATATATATATATATATATATATATATATATATATATATATACATATGTATGTATATATATATATATATATATATATATATATATATAGATATATATATACACATATGTAGATATATATTAATATATATGCATTTACATATACATATATATTTATGTATGTACTTATATACATGTGTATATGTGTTATATATGGTCATCTACAGATCTATCTGTGTATGTATATATATATATATATATATATATATATATATATATATATATGTGTGTGTGTGTATATATATATATATATATATATATATATATATATATATATATATATATATATATATATATATAAACATATATATATATATATATATATATATGTGTGTGTGTGTGTGTGTGTGTATATGTATAACATATGTCCATAACATGGTGATGTCATGTAGGTATTGAAGGTATAAATGTAGAATGTTGCTACTTTAACAGGGGTTGTCTTAACAGAAATGTTATGTGGGAAGTCACATCTGATATTGACATGTACACCATCAATTACGAACAGACATCGTAAGATCATCATAGTGCAGTACCGCACAAATCACAGTAATGATTCTGTGGAATACAGCAGAGATATGACCAATAAATGTGGACTGTCTCACACACTCTGGTCAGTCCAGAGGTATACATGGAAACCCTTAGTGCAAGACGTGTGGACCAAGCCTGACAAAGTGGATGTTTACAGCCATGTAACTGGGGATATCACTAAAATACTGGAATAGATAAGCTCACACAGTTTATGCATTCACACACTATTGTCTGTCCTGACACATAATAACAGGATGAGCAGAGGTCACAAGCCCACATACTACTCACTTGTTAGTGACATAACTCTGTACAGCATCCCATTGCTTTGTCAGAAATAGACAACAGTTATGGTGGCCCGGCAGCAGTACATCTGACCAATATCTGGTCATAGCATCACACTGGGTAAATACACTGAGCTGCTTGGCGTGTCACAAAGCACTGCACAAACTACAGGCATACTGCCACAACACTGGCCTACATTTCTTATGGGGGAATACACATGTACTTGCAAATATAGCAGGCTCTACAGGCACGTAACAGCATGGAGTAACACACACCTGTGTGAAAGTGCATACCCACAACCAATCTGAACACAGCCACAGTCACATATGGTAAGTGTACTTAAAATTACAGTATATGGACTGTGTCAACAACACCATCCTCATATGTGCCACTCACACACTAACCCTACATATACTGGGCCAATACACAGTGTATTCCAATACCTGACTGTGGTATGGGGCATGTGTCAGTCTGGCCATACAAACCTGTATGCCACTAGGGTACCATACACTGGAGCAGCATGAAACATCAGATAGAGCAGGACCAAGAGCAATGACATCTACCACAGTCTGTACACAGGCCAAGGTTCATATTCACAATACACACTCTGTCAACAATCACCATAAGTACACATACCTCACTACTGTACACACTACAACAGAATGTCCAGGTTTTGGCCTCAAATATAAGGCCTATTATACATAACATGTTGAGCAGTCTGATATCTCATTTGCTTGTTATCAGGTATGATGTCAGCAAATAATGATGTACTGAACATATGCTCCTCTTACTGCATGACATATGTACAAAGGTTGACAGACTTGGGGTTGGAGGCACAAACACAGGGCCAATATTGGCATGTTGCTGTGATAACCTCATACATTTACTGGTGTAACAAGGTTTGTTGTGACATATGTCCTATGAGGGATATGAAGTCAGTAACTCACATGGATGCCGCCATGTACTGACTGCAATCATCAGAGTATGCTACTGCATTTCTAAAGATAGGAAATGTGTGAGCAACACTACACATGTATGACTCCAAATACTGGCCAGTCTGCAGATAATCCTACAGGTGAGAGTTACCTCAACCACATAACACTGTCATGACAGATATTAAATTATGTAGAACAGCCATATCCACACAAACCCTGTTAAATCAACATTACTTCATATGTAGAAGTGCAATACTTACATTCTGTCCCTATGTCTGGAACATCCCCCTCCTGTTTGTTGGCCTGTTTCCACAGTGTATATTGTAAGAGGTATATCCAACTACCCTCTGCGATGCTGTTTGTCAAACACCCACATGAAGTCCTGCTCACAGTGAAGGAAAAGGGCCAACACCCACATGAAGTGCTTAGTTATAGGGGTGTGTTTCCATGCAATTGGCTATAGGAATGATACCACAGCTGTTCTACATGCAAATAGCTAGTGCAGGACTGAAATTTATGCACAGGCCATCAGCTGATCATGTGCATCACTTACAAAACTCAAGCTGCTGCCTAAACAAAGCAGGTGTACTTTTCCACATCCACCAGAGAAGGAGTGAGAGAGATAGACAGAGACAAAGTAAGAAAGGAAAGGAGTAGGAGAATAAGAGTCAAGCATGTTTGTGTATGATACATGGGTGGAGTGTGGTATCTGGGCATTATGGCGGTTGCCTATATTGTGTACTAATCCAGATTGTCACATGGTAATTGCACATGGCTGTACACATTTATGGCTGAGGATTGTCGACAACAATCTCTACAATGTTTGGAAAATGTTGGCCTTGTAATGTTGGCAATGGGACATGTAGCTCCTCAATATAACGATGTAGCAAAATCCACACTGCATTGGACCCTGTCATTACACAATCACCCTAACACTCACACAGGGAAATGATAACATACATAAACATACACTTGCCAGTACTGAGTTTGAAATCCCTACTTGACTATGTATTGCTATTATGTTGTTATGCAGTTATTGCACGCACCACAGAGCTTACATGTTGAAGAGCTGTCCAAAGGTATCTTTGAAGGTGAGTGACATCAGCAACAGTAATAAATGCGGGATAAGGGAAGTGTAGTACATGAGACTGTCCACAAAAGCAGATGTCAAGGAAGACACAATCATACTCTGTCAGGGAATCACATACATTATCACAGTTGGCAGGGCCAGGATTAGAACTCCTACCTAACTAGCTTCCTACATTACAGTATTACACAGTTATCACACACTACAGAGCTTATGAGGCTGATATATGGCTAAAGGGTTATTTCAAGGTGACTGACAGCAGGCTTGCTACAATAGGGCAATGGGAGGTGTAGTGAGTGTGAATGGCTTCGAAATCATTAATCTCCACACACACACACACACACACACACACACACACACACACACACACACACACACACTTGCCAGTACTGACATGCATGGGTTCATTGCTTCACAGGTGTGTAGTAGTTAAGTAGATAACTGTGCTAGAAGGCTGTACAAGGCTAGACAAAGGGAATACCTTGGCATCAGGCCACATGACAATGGCCTCCAGTGTGGCTCAGGGGTGTAGTCCCTGGATTGGCTCATACAGGTGGGGTATTGTATTCACCATCCACTCATCTGGGTTACTATTGTGGGTGGCCAGTGCTGTGCAATGCTTGCCATGTATGTGATCTATATTCCATAACATGGACAGTGTCTGGTTTGTGCACATGTCCCGCATGCATGTTCTGTGATGTGTGGAAGTGTACTTGGGGTCTCTTGGGCATGTTGTGTTGACAGATTGTATCATTCCTGACCTCATGTGGTGAGACCTGGCTATGGAGCTGAGGTCGTGCCTGCATCTGCATTGACAGCATGATACAGGTATTCAGTGGAGTTAGTGGTATCTGTCCCTACAGGGCATGTGTATAAAGCATGGTATTCCCTTTGTGGGTTACATTTCCAGACTCTACAGTTTTTGCAGGTGTCCAGTGGGGAACATAGCAAAAGGGCCACTGTAAGCAATTATTTGCCTATTGTAGGGATGGAACAGTGTGTGCCATGTCCTTTTCCTTGCTGGATAACACGCACTCAGTCAGGAGATGTTACATATCACATTACATTCTGATGTCAGTGGTAGTGTTGTGGTCAACAGGCATGCAATCACGCCATGGTTACTATCTGTGGGCGATATTCAGGGAACTACCAATATAGTGGTTGTTGCCTAGCCAAGTGTGTCTGTGTATGAGACATGGGTGGAGAGTGTTCTCTGAGTAATACAAGGGTTGCCTATATTGTTCACCGATCCATAATGTCACATATAAGGCTATGGATTGTCTACACCAGCCTGTCTACTGTTTGACAGCTGTTGTCCTTGTAAGGTGGACATTGTGGCATATAGTAGGTCCTCAATATAATAATTTAGCAAACCCACCCCAGAATGCATCCTGTCATTATACAATCACAGCAACCTCTACATTGGATACTGATGACAGACACACACTTGCTAGTCCATACACAAAACAGCTCTTTTCAGAGCTCACGTGGATCTGCACCTTACACCAAACAGCTCTTCTCAGAGCTCACAGTACACCAAACAGCTCTTCTCAGAGCTCACAGAGATCGGCAAAAGCTCTGGTAAGAGCAACCAGAGACACATTGAAGAATAAAACAAAAAAGTTCTTATTAGAGCTACCACCAACACCTGAACGGGCATTCAAAACACAAATCGGCCCTTCTCAGAGCTCACAGAAATCTGTATCAGCTTCGGTAAGACCAGCCGGATGCACAGACACAGCTTCGGTGAACCAAACAAAACAGTTCTTTTTAGAACTACCGCATCTGCCCGAAAGGTCATTCTAAACACAAAACAGCTCTTCTCAGAGCTCATAGAGATCTGTAACAGCTCTATATAGAGCTCCAGCTGCCCACTGGGCTAAAACAGCTCTATTTAGAGCTAGCTCCACCACCGACTACACGTAGAAATCTGTTCACCGTTTAGGATCAAGAGTGAAAAGCTTTGTAAAATTGGTTATTCCTTCCCTCCGGGCAGGCATCACTCAGGATCAATAACCCAAGAGGTCCACACCTATTTTTCTGGTTTTATTACACTTGCTAGTACTGAGATTCAACCCCCTACCTAGCTATGTATTACAACTACAGTGTACCGCATTTATCACGCACGCCACAGAGCTTATTGGATGGATGTTGTCCCAAGGTACTTCTAAGTTGAGGGACATCACCAGCCCTTGTAAATACTGGCATTGGGTGATGTAGTGTGTGAGATATCCCAAAAATAATTTTACCCTAATCACACATTTACATTTGCCCAGGGTGAGGTGCGATCCTCTATCTAACAACCTTTACAGACCATTATGTTACACATTTACCACATGCATCACTGACCTGACATGGTTTAGGTTTTGCAACAGATACTTGTAAGGTGGATGATATCTGCAGGACAGCTAATGTCAGGTTCTGAGATGTGTATTGGCTGTAACTGGGGACAAAATCTTCGAAGTACACACATACATATGTATACACACAAACACTTGTCACAGATGAGATTCAAACCCATAGCTGTATAGTTACTGTTACTACATTATTCCACATTTATGGCACACACCATGGAGCTTATAGGGCTAGTCTTTTTCCAAAGGTGCATTTCAAGGTAGATGACATCAGTAGGCTTGCTAAAGTAGGGCAATGGGAGTTGTAGTGACTGTGAATGGCCTCAAAAGCATTACTCTCCACACACACATGCACAGAGTTTCACAGTTACTACATCTGGGATTAGAACTGCTACCTAACTAGTACATCACACTATAGCGTTACGCAGTTATTGCACGTGCCATGGAGCTTACAGGGCTGAATCCTGCCCAAGGAGATATTTCAAGGTGCCTAACATCAACAAGCTTGCTAAAGTAAGGCAATGAGAGGTTTACTGACTGTGAATGGCCTCAAAAGCATTATTGTCCACACACATGCAAAGTTTCATAGTTGCCATGTCTGGGATTAAAGCTCCTACTTAACTGGTACATCACACTACAGCATGCCACAGTTATTGCTCGCACCACATAGCTTATAAGGCTGAACTTTCTCCAAGGAGGTATTTCAAGGTGCCTGACAGCAGGCTTGCTAAAGTAGGTCAATGGGAGGTATACTGATTGTGAATGGCCTCAAAAGCATTATTCTCTACAAACACACAGAGTTTCATAGTTGCCATGTCCGGGATTAAAACTCCTACTTAACTGATATATCACACTACAGCATTCCACAGTTATTGCTCATGCCACATAACTTATAAGGCTGAACTTTCTCCAAGGAGGTATTTCAAGGTGCCTGACATCAGCAGGCTTGCTAAAGTAGGGCAATGGGTGGTGTACTGACTGTGAATGGCGTCAAAAGCATTACTCTCTACACACACAGAGTTTCAAAGTTGTCATGTCTAGGATTAGAACTACTAACTAACTAGTTTATCACACTAAAGCATTATGCAGTTACTGCATGCACCATGAAGCTTACAGGCTGCCGTTTGTCCAAGGAGGTATTTCAAGGTGACTGACATCAGCAGGCTTGCTAAAGTAGGCGAATGGGAGGTGTACTGACTGTGAATGGCCTCAAAAGCATTACTCTTTACACAGAGTTGCACAGTTGCCTGTTTGTTATTAGGGCTCCTACCTAACTAGTACATCACACTATAGCCTTATTCACTTATTGCACAAGCAATGGAGCTTACAGGGCTGAATTTTGTCCAAGGAGGTATTTCGAGGTGCCTGACATCAGCAGGCTTGCTAAAGTAGGGCAATGGGAGGGGTACTGACTGTGAATGGCCTCAAAAGCATTACTCTGTATACACACACACACACACACACACACACACACACACACACACACACACACAAAAAGAGTTTCATAGTTTCCATGTTTGGGATTAGAAATCCTATCTAATACATCACACTACAGTATTACACAGTTATTGCATGCTCCACAGAGCTTATAGGACTGAATTTTGTCCAAGGAGGTATTTCAAGTTGACTGACAGCAGGCTTGCTAAAGTAGGGCAATGGGAGGTGTCATGACTGTCAATGGCCTCAAAATCATTGACCCCTACACACATACACACACACGTACACACACACACACACACACACACACACACACACACACACACAGAGTTTCACAGTTGCCATGTTTGGGATTAGGACTCCTTTGTAACTAGTATGTTACACTATTGAATTACATGGTTATTGCATGCGATGCGCCACAGACCTTATAGGGCTAGCTCTTTTCCAAATGGGTATTTCAAGGTGAATGACATCAGCAGGCTTGCTAAAATAGGGCAATGGGAGGTGTAGTGTCTGTGAATGGCTTCAAAATCACTGATCCACAAACACACAGACTTTCACAGTTGCCATGTCTGGGATTAGAACTCCTACTTAACTAGTATCTTATGCTATAGTATTACGCAGTTATTGCACATGCCACAGAGATTAGAGGGATGATTCTTCTCCAAAGGGGTATTTCAAGGTGACTGACATCAGCAGGCTAGCTAAGCTAGGGCAATGGGGAGTGCAGTGTGTGTGAACAGGCCATAAAATGTTTATCTGGAAACACACACACAACACTCAGTCACACACAGCTTTACATTTGACAGGACTGTGTACATGACTGCTAGATGAATAATGACTTGTACTGTCATGTTACACAGTTATCACAAGCACCACAGACATTACAGTGCTGAGGGCTACCAGAAGCAAATGTCTACAGTGACAGACATTGACACATCATGTGATATTGGCCAGTTGGATGTGTGGTGGGTGGGACAGACCTCATGATGGGAATCTGTTTGTCACTGTCTGTCTCTCCCTTTCCCACATCTTTGTTTGTGTATGTTTGACCTATTATAGTTTTTTGTCCTTGGACATATGTGTGTATTCCTATCTGATGTGTGTGCAGAGCATGACTGGTGTGCAATGTGGTGTGTGCGCACAGAAATCTGTGACTGACAGATATTTATAGTCCACTATTGTCAGACATGGGCTTTATTTCTGCATGTGTGGGAGCATGCTCAGTGTGACCCTTCTGTATTTTGTTGTCAGAGACAGGCTTTGTTTTTCTAAGTGTGGAGCATGCCCAGTATGACCTTCTGTACTGAATGTGTGAATCCATTCCAGGTAGGTTGTAGTTCAGTGCAGGCATTTGTGTTCTACACCTACAGCTAGCAACATGTCTCTGCAGGATATCTGTAGATAGGTTGATAATATGGAGTCACAATAGGCAAAGTATAGTGAGATACTGTAACTAATTGTGTCTGTGTTGCTTGTGCTACATGGGTTTGGTGTTAGCAGACATATTTAGACATATGTGCTATTTTACACTGTGATGTATTATGTCATCAACTACTGACAGATATACTTATTTGCTTATAGTAATTTCCTCTGGAATACAAGATGAATGAAGTTGTGTCTAGTATTGTGATCTGCAGCCTACATATTCTTGCACACACATGCCATTCTGGAGGGAGAGCTGCAGACACTTGTTGATGGGTCTGTGTAAATGGTCCAGCACCTTGGTACTGTGGTGGCTGAGGTTCCACTGCTTGTACATCTATCGACGTGACAGAATGGCCATATCCTGCTGTGGCCATACCTTTCAGCTATACAGATTCACATAGGTTACCCAGAGACAGGGCTCATATATCTGGTCAGTTCCTCTTCACATTGTGGTTTCCGAGCAGGTTTGTAGACATCCATTCCTGGGTTTGCAGGCAGGGATAGTATGGGCACACATCAGAATTTCAGACTTCACACACTCCATGGTGTCCATGCTTCTACTCCCCCCTGTTATTTTATCCTCTTCCTAACATTATGCAAGCAATATCTGATAAGTATCCCTATAGTTATCACACCATCCCAGTGTTATTTAGAGGTCGGTCCACAGTTCATGCAGTAGGACATGGTGGGCATGCTACTCAGATTTGTTGACATGGCTTTGCATTTGTGTTCTGTGGACTGTGTTAAGTCATTATTTGGGACTCCATGAGATAACATACATTGGCAGTATGGGTGAGGAACAGGCCTTTGACAGAGGACTGTAGGGCATTTGGTAGTGATGCAGGCCATCTGTAGCATGCCAGTGCATTCTGTCACCCCTACAGTCCCAGGCTACAAGCCACTGGATTCTGCTGTGGGGACAGGGTAGGTATGCAAGGTGTTAATGGCAATAGTTTCTGTCCTTATTAATCCATTGGTGTGGATGCTGGCAGGGTGCTACTTACAGCTATGGACACACCTGCATGGGACACCTCTTCAGCATGCTGCATTCTATGGGTATTCCCATACAGAAGTGGGGGTCATACTGTACTCATTCCCAACAGCAGGGATATGACTTGTGATGAACCCGTGGCTGATGGTGGGGTGAGCTGAGAGCATGTGTGCTATGGAAGCTTCTTGCAGCTGACTCACAGATATACGTGGGGCATTCCCCTTATGCTGGCTTGTGCAGGGACATCAGCAGTTTCTCAGTACTTCATAACTGTGCCTTTTGTGGTGTGCTAGTGTTTGGCCAGACTACATCAGTATTCCATAGTACACGGACAACTAATGTGCAGCTAACCTGTATGCACAATTCCAAAGATGTGTCCATTTGACAGTTACATTTTATATACTCTGTCTAGGGTACTTCCACCTGTGTACTGTGTGTATGCCTGGGCCCATATTCATGCCACGACCATCTTTCAGATGGGGACAGATATTACATCTGAACAATTACTATGGATTACTGCTAGATTGGGTCTTGCTGGGATGCATTGTGTTTGGCACTGCAGTTGTCAGAACTTGGCCTTCTCAACAGTAGTGGTTATAGGCCACCAGGACACAACCTTCCATGATTACATACTGACCACTTCCACACAATATACAACACACAAAAACCTAACACACAGAGCCCTGCATATTGTACACATGCAACAATCTATCCTGCTAATTTGGTCAGCTCAGGTAATCTGTGCTCCACTGTTACTATACCCACACGTACATGTTACTACATTTCTATGAAGGATTGTGGGAGGGGCACACCTGACAACTGTAAACATTTGCTATGACTGTACTGGTATTTCAGGTACTCTGTTGGCTTCCATTTCATTCTGTATTCTGACCTATCATGCAGACTAGAGTCATATCGGTGGAGTACAGATCTTAGGCTTTATTGACCTACATTTCAGTTTCAGACTTCTTACTCTTAAGAAATAACATCCAACTGCTTGACCTGTTGTAGTCTGTCTGTGTATGTCTGGAGGGGGGGGGGGCTTTTCTCTGTTGCCATCAGTCTGAGGCCTTAGCACAGCCTTTCTTTGTAGTCATCTACACCCGTCCTGCTAGCTGAGATTGTTGTTGGGTTTGTGAGCCTTACTGACATGCATGTGCATGTCCTATGGACACACATTTGGCCCACCACATGTCCTGCAGTGGGATTTGTCACCTTGTCTAGTACTGCCTACTATGTTGACACCAGTATTTGTTATGGATTTCATGCTGCCCATATAGGTGTCTACTATCTGCTACCATCCCATTCAGCCACCCGATTCCTTTGCATGCTCACATCTGTACCACAGATACAAGTAGCAGAACATACTACTCCATTCAACAATTGATAGGGATAGTGACTTACCTTGTGGCTGTGCCATTATTGAAGATGGTGCTGGAGGGCTGATTATGTCGGATGCACATAGTACACTCCCTATACATGGTTACGCAGAGGTAGTGTCATGTTTGGCATCCCTTTTACTGTATGTCCGAGTCAGAGAGAGAGGTGTCATTCCCTGGGTTCCTACCGTATCAGTGTATGTGCTATGCGTTGCCTCTTTGGCAAAGCCTGGGCATACTGGGCATGCCTCCTTCTGCCTACAGGGTCAGGCTCAGGTTGTTCCTCCTCTGAGTCAGTCTGTGCCTGTGCTGGCCTTGGCAATGGTGGGGGGCTGTGTGGCCCTGCCCCATGCTGTTCCTGCTGCAGTTGTTTCTGCAGGATCATATTGTGTAGCATGGCACATACAATGAAAATTTGGGTACATGTAGCTGGAGAGTACTGCAAGGCTGCACCGGATATGTCCAGGCACCGGAACCATGACTTGAGCATCCCAAACAAATGCTCTATTATAATTCTGGTTTATGCGTGTGCCTCATTATGGAGTTCTTGTTCAGGTGTGTGTGCATTTCTGATGGGTGTCATCAGCCAAAGTTCCAGTGCGTAACCAGCATCCCCCACTAGGTGGCCATATGGGATGTCCCCACTGGCAAATCTCTGGTACAGCTGTGTCATATGCCAGATGTGGGAGTAGTGATAGCTTCCAGGACTGCCAGTATACACATTCATTATAATGCCCTGGGCATCGCACATGGACTGGCAGTTGATGGAGGAGAAGCCCTTGCGGCTTATGTAGACTCTACTGCGCTCACCGGGTGGTGCTTTGATGTGTATGTGCATGCAGTCTATAGCACCCACTACCTCAGGGTATTCTGCTATTTGGCAGAAGAGACGCATATTGCTGGTCAACGCCTCAAGTGTGTTGTGGAAATATATGTGCTCACCGGCATGTGCTGATGCCTGTGAGATCCCCATGATATCCACATTTGACCTTTGGAAGGTACCTGTGGCTAGTATTTTTAAGCCTACACATATCTTGGTATCGACTGGGATGGGTTCCCCTCTGTTGGTTCTGTGTGTGAGGCATGGCCGGCACAGCTCAACAATTTGCTGTAGGAGGTCCCTGTCCACCCTATAGTGCTCCACTATCTTCAGCTCATGTAGCCCCTGGTAGGTTACCCTGGGTCTGTACACTCTTCTTCTTCTCCTCACTGTGAGTTGGTCATCAGCATTCTCATCCTCACCACCCTCAGCCGCTTCCACATATTGCTTTATGAGAGCGACAGCAGCCCCTATCATTTTGTTGGTTTTGTTAGGTAAAATTTCCTCGTTTCTGTACACCAGTGGTGTAGAGTTTGTGGGAAAAACCAGAATGAAAGGTCTTTGCATAGTTTATAGTAGTGTGCTGGGCTGGGCTGCTGTCTGTGTAATTGGCTGATTCTGATACATTTCACCTGCCAGCTAGGCTAGTTCTCCTTGATTACCTTCCTACTGCTGTTTTCCTTTCCCATTTCCTGTTTAAGCCCCGAGGTGCGCCGTGCAAACCCAGTGCTCAGATGTCAATGGAACTGCTATTGTCTGTTTTTTTTTGCTTTTGTTTTAAACCCAGAGCGTGGTGTGCACACCCGTTTAGGCAATGTAAATACTGCTAGGCAGCTTCAGACACACACCCTTTCTTAGCTGTGCTTAGCTAAAGGCAAACATGGGCCACTGTGCTCCAATAAGCTTACAGCAGTCATGACACTCCCCCTCATGAGGTCATCTAGCTCTTAGGCTTAGACCATGGTGTTATTGGACCTACACGGTTGGGTGCAAGCTAGCACTGAGGGGAAATCTGTGATTCAGTATCATTCCCCTCATTTGCATAGAACTAACTGCTAATGCATGGTTACAAAACCAACACTCAGACTTCCCCCTTAGCAACCACTATTCCATGATCTTGTTGTGTTATGCATGCCATTGACTATTATGGCAAAATGATGATTTTGATTTAAAAGCTTATTCCCATCTTTTTTTCTTATTTTTGAGCTGATCCCGTTTGCGCATTGCTGCCATACGCTTAAATAGCCGAAAGCAGCCAAAAAAAAATATATTTTTTATAATTTTGAAACTAGTTTTCATGCCTATGGCCATATATTTGGCCACTGGCATGCCTAACCCTTATAATACATGTTTTTTTATGAGCTGGCATGCCTCTGTTTTGTAATTTGCAGGAACGTATTCAGCTACTGGCTGAATACATTTCTGCAGTCTGCACTATTCCTGCACAGATGCCTGCCTGCTTCCTGGATCACTGAGTCACCTTATTTGCATGGTTTTCACTAGCCAATGAGATAATTAGCATACAGGGGGCTGTGTCTGTGCAGGAATAGTGCAGTAGCGCTTGTGCATGTCCCAGGAGCTCATTCCTGAATCGCACATCAGCCATATTGCCTGCAGCATCTCTTGCACTATTCCTGCACACCGTGCAGAGCTTGCTGAATCCTGGGGATAATCTTGATAAATGTGCAAGAGCATCATTTAAAGCAGGAACATTGCAGTACCAATAAAATATCAGTCTGGGCCAGGAATGTGATATAAAGGAACTTGAGATGGAAAAAGCATATAAATAGTTTCAAAATTGATGAAGGAATTGAAATAATACATGAATAAATATGAATAAAACTTAGTAAGGAATACTTCAGAAGATTAAATCTAATGTTAAGAAAATATACTTGACATCTAGCAATAAAGTCCAAGCTATAAACAAATTTGATCTTCCTGTTTTAACTTACAGTTTTGGTGTGATTGGCTGGCCCTAAAAGGTATTGGATAAGATGGACACAAAAAAAAAAAAAAAAAAAAAAAAAAAAAAAAAAAAAAGATTCACGCTTACCAAATGATATATAAAAATCAATGTTTACCAAAATGATATATTCTACACTTTGAAGGAGGACTAGGCCTCCTTGAAATTGATTACATATATAGATCTACAGCCATGAGACTACCACACATATCTGCTGACCTCATCCAATCCAGAGTGAAAGTTTTAAAACATGAAGACAGGAAGTCTAAAATAACTTCCCTGCTTAGTTTAGCAGAAGTATATTGGTGTCAAGTGGTAATGGAAATCAAATAGGAAGTTGTCAAAAATCAGGCAGCAACTAAATAGTAATCCATGAAAAAACAGACAAAAGAAGCACTGATCTTTGAAATTTCTGCACCTAGTGATTACAATGTCTTATATACAGAGAGACACAAAGCATAAAATATCAGGATTTGCCTACAGAAATGTAGGAAAGATACCCAGACAGGTCTAGTATTAACAGGAGGAATGGATTTAATAAAAAATAATCTACAGTTGTATTTAGATATGCTACCAATATGTATAACTGTAAGAGATGCAGAAGGAGTCACTTCTGGGCACATTGCTGGTGCTGTTTAAAGCACTTTTGGCTAACATCAAAAATTGAAACAATACTAATTTCATGAACTTTAATTATTCCTTGATTTAATAATGGGGTCCATTCCCATCATGGTATTGGAAACCTAAAATATTTAGAAAAATTAAACTGTGGTGCAGGGTCATCCAGCCACACATAACATTCCACAGACTCTACTGCATCAACAGTGTAGAGCAGTGCATCCAACCACATTTAACATTTCATGGATGTCACAGCACCAACATTGTAGACCAGTATCACATTGATATGGACAGCTTTTAAAAAAATATCACAATGTCAGCCTCATCTGCAGCCCCATGGGAGATGTGAAGTACCTGTCTCTGTAGATATTAAAATATGTCTGGCTTTATATACACTAGCTATTTGGACCCTTTAGTGACCTACTCGGTTCACAGTGGGGTATCTCAAGCACCTGCCTTGGGAATGTTGTTAGTTTCATGGTGCTATCCTTCCCACATACCCCAGAGGAGAGAGACAACACTATGTGTGATTTCTATAATAAAGCTCATTTCCCTGGCATATGGGGGTGTGGTGGACTGTACCTACATTGAAATAAAGGTCCCATCTGGAGAACAGAGAGGAAGGTAAGTGAACTGCAAAGAGCATCACTCCATCAACTGCCAAGTGGTTTGTAATGCAAAGGGTATTGACACCAGTATCTATGCAGGCTACCAAGGCAGTTATTATCATGATTGCCACATATGGCATATGACTGACCTGTACCAATCATTTGCGAGGCTTGACTTCTGACACGGTCATCTTGTTGGTGATGCTGGATATGCCCTTGAACCCTGGATTATGATCAAATAAGAAATACACTAATCAAAGAGTTTGTGGGCACAAACATGCAAAATTACATGCAAGAAATATAATATTACTGAGCATGTGTTTGGGCTACCAAAGGCATATTTTTGCTGTCTGAATTCATCTTGTGATTCCATGCAGTATGATCCTACCACATATGCAAAGGTAGTGCCTGCATGTGCAGTTAGACAATATAATACACAGGAAAAAGTTGCAGTTGGATGAGGACTTGCAGTACCAGCAAGTTCCAGCCCAACAAGCAGTGGAGACTGAATCAGATGGGATGTCAGAGGAGGAGACAAGCAGGGGACGATTACACTAGACATAGGTGGACAGATTCGGGCACAGTGTACCATAACACTAGCAAAGAGGAAATAGCTTGCACATAGTTTTACAGCATAGTATACTAGGGTTAAGCAGATACACTAAAGTAAAAATGATTCTCTCATGGCTGTGCTGGTCCTAACCTGTGCCTCCACAATGGTCCTGGACATATATTGGATTGTGGCCACTGACACACCAACCTCAGAGGGTGGGCAGTGATCATGTTTCCAGATTCGTACTTCTGTCTTCTGAAGGCAAGCATACTTCCCTGATTGACAGTGACCCTATTTGTTTCCTTTCTGTTATGTCTGGTTGCCTGGGTATCCAGAAGCTTAAAGTCTGTACTGAGGATGTGGTGGTCACATTCCCTGTGTCAGACACATGCTATGTACTCCCTGAATGTATCAGCTCATCCCCTCTATTATTATCTGAGACTACAGATCCTCGATATTGACTTTTTTCTGGGGTTTAATGACTAAATCCTCATGAGTTGATAACGGACATGATGATGTGCAATAGAGCTATATAATGTTGTTGTTGTCTTTCGGCTTTTCCCAGTTAGGGATGCCACAGCGGAACTCCGGTCCGCTAATGATTGGCAGTAGATTTTCATGAATGCCGAGGTGCCAGCTCGATGTTCAACCTTCAATGAAGGCACGCCCATTTAAGCATGTCTTTCAAATGCCCACCCAACCACAGGGAGGACATGCAGACTCCACACAGAAGGCACTCCCCACACTCCAGCTGAGAATCGCACGGGAGAATCTTTTGCTGTGAGGTAACAATGCTACCGCTGCACCATAATATGATACTTAAGAGCAGTGATATTAATTATTATATGAGCACTTTCATTTCCTAAGTTGATAGTTTCTTGTTATTAGATCTTATTTTATAAGGACTGAGTCACCCCTACCTATTTCATTAGATCTTCAAAAATGAAAGGAGGCATACCCTGAAATTTATATGCATTGTGGGTTTTTTAAAACCATGTTTCAGCTGTGATACAGATAGCAACATCCTCCAAGCAAAGAAAGGCTCTTAAATCATGGTTTATTTTTAAGACTTTGGGTATTTAGCAAAATCACCTTTCCATCTGAATTTGTTTGTATATCTTGAGTATTTCTCATTTATTTTTGTCCTGAAAAGGTCTGCTAGAGCTATTTCAGTGTTAGAAAATCTGTTGTTCTTTACATGCGCTCCCTTGGGAGGAGGGGCAAAGACAATCAGATGCACACCACTCTGGCTGGTTGCACATTTCATTCTAGGCTGAAAACAATGAATTTCCTGACTATGATACCATTACCTTACCCACTGGCTGATTGCTAAAAATATGTTATGATATTTAGGTAATAAAAGAGGTAGTGGGAAGATTTCACTAAACAGATGAGTCTTCCAATGCATGTGAGGATATTTCATGTCCCTGTACCTTATTTTGCATCCTCCAAGAGGGTGGACCTGTTTAGAATATTCAATCCAGCATCAACAATGATCATGTGATAATTAGTCTTGTTCCTTTGTGTCCTAGTTAAGCTGGCCCTACTATTGTCCATAGGCAAGCAAAACACCTTCATAAGTAGGATTTTAACAAAGACCAGTAAAGTATGTCTGTTTTGAAAACACTGAATTCATCAACTACAAAGATGTTTCCTGAGATTGCCAGGTCACAATGTGTGCATTACAGAGTTTTATATTTGCCTTTATTCATTTTTAATCCAATATATTTTGTTGTCAAGGACTGTCTCTACAGCCGTAGTACAGTGATTCTTTGTGTTTGACATATTGTGGTCATCTGCAAGTCTGTATTATATTTTAAGTGTTAGATGTTCAGATGGAAGGATTTAACTATCTTGTGGTCTTTTTGATAAATATAGGTGAGCAAGATTATGAGATTTACCATCAGTTGTTTGTAGTGGCAACAGATATTGAACTGGACTATGGTCAGAAATGAGTCACTCTACACCACCACTAATTTACTAATGGGCGACAGCTTTCGGGAGTAAACGAAAAGGTGAGATCATGGATGCAATTGGCAGTAATAAGATTTCTCTTTAGGATAACTGGTAACAGTTTCTATGACAGAGTGAGCATCTCAACGACATGCAGGAATCCAGAATTACAGTCATTGATCTTGCTCCGTTATTTTTGAGAGAAATCATTTGAGGTGGTTTAGGCATTTTATGAGGATGCCCCTCAGTATCTCCTTTAGGATGTTTACCAAGCATAATCCCACTGAAAGGAGATGTCAGGACAAACCCATGACATATTTGATTTGATTATGTCTCTTAGCTTACCCAGAGAATTGATTAGAAATTTTGACTGGGCTAGGGAAGTTTGATCTATCCTGCTCAGCCCGGTATCACTGTAATGCTCACCAGGACAAGCAGTTTAGGAAAATTATCAAAGAAATAAATGAAAATTCATCTCCACATACCTGTTATTCTGCATGCATACCTTTCCACTCAGTTCAGTACCTTGTTAGAAATATGTTCCATTAGGGTAGATGAGCGACTTACTGTGTATCCTTATAGTTTTAATGCTGCTTTAAAGGGCAAACTTGTGTTCACTTTTCTTGTGTAACCTAAACATGGAGCTTAATTACAGATATTGCTCACAGCACTGGCATAGGCTCTATTGTGTTTTACATTACAGTATATACTAATACGATTCTCTTGACTTATTTTGTATAAAGTCAGAATATAAGATACAGACGTCATTTAGTGAAGTGCGTTGATTAGACCACCTAGCCATCCACTTGCATTACATAGGCATTGCTGTTATAACCACTAAATAATATAAGAACAGAGTATGCTAGATGCATGGTGCACAAATAATAATGCAATACCAAACTAGAGGCAATAATTCTATATTGCTATTCCCAGGACTTTTGCATATTAAGACTCTGGCCAATGGTTAATTAATTAAACACTGTAATAAAAATGAATTTGAACATGCTTCAAGAGGTTATGAAAATAACAGCAAAATACACCGTGGTTTGAGATCTCCTTGATTTGAGGAGGCAGATTGTTTCATACCTTCATCCATAGCTGTGAAACTCTATTCCCTTGTACAATATCTTATTCTAGTATGTGCAGGTACAGTGAGAATTTAGAGAGGATTGGGAGACTGACAATCAGATATGTGCAGATACACACAGGCAGAGTCAGAAAGAGTGAGCAAGGACTGTCCTTTGATTACACTATGTTCAGTTTTAAGAAACCTCATTAAAGGAAATCAGGCAGATATGTTAATGAGTTTGTATATTAACTGCAGTAGGAAGACTTTACTTCTCCCTCTTCTTGCAGTTTGACATGGTGCTCTTCACAGGGAGCATGCAGGGTGAAGTGGGCTATTACAGTGCATTGGAGTTATTTCGTTAATTTTATTTTATTTGAATTTGTTAACTGGTGTAGAGCACCAAGCACAATGAGACCGTTTTATTCTGAGCATGGAGTGGCCCCATAGTTAATAAAAGAGGTGCTGGCAATTAAAGGAAGGCCATACTAAAATTCATCAGAGGAAGAAGGTACCAGGTCTTAGAAAATGTCTCAACATAAACACGTTAAAAGCTGTTGCTGTATTGTTTTAGAGGCACTTCGTAAACACATGACCTGAAGGTACGGTGAGACCCAACTAGCTGCTAAACTATTAAAAACAATGACTTTTCTGATAGTGGCTATCCATTCAAAGGAATGTAAGTTTGAGTGACCTTATTCAATCTTTTGTGGGGTATCATATAACATGACTTTAATGTTGAAGTGGTTTATCATGAACACCTTATGTTTAATCTAGTAACTCATGAGAAGGACAGTTAGGCCACATGTATCTCAGGTGAAATTATTAATAAAAGAACTATAAAAAGATGCTCTCCACCAAAGATCATTGGTGAGACATTTGTTTGGTGAACCCTACCAAAGTTGAGATGTATAGGAAAACTTTACACTTAACACCATCTTTCGGTAATAACTTTTCATTCATAAAACGACCCACAACACAGTCAAACTCTACCCAGAATAGCAGACAGAGGCAGTATACAACAGCAAATACATTTGTTATACCAGCACTTATTGACTTAGTTATGTCTTTATCAATGTCCATTTGAATGCTGAGCATGAAGCTGTGAGTCCATAGGTTCATAGGTTCATAGGTTCATACTAGGCTATCTGTGCTAGGGCATTTACAAGCATAGCCAGAGTGTGTTTGGCTTTCGCCACCCATTTTAAAATGAATTTTACTATGCCCTTTTTCGAGGTTAGTATACTTTGCATCTGTCTAACAGTGACACAGAAGTGATACCCGGAGTAAATCTACGATCTCCCACCCACTCATCAAGATTCCTCTTGAAGAGAGTCAATGAGGGACTCTGCCTAACCTGGACTGGGATTTTATTCCAGAGTGAAGGGAGCCTCTGGGTTATGAATCTGTCCCTCCAGCATGTCCTATTTATTTCAGTGCTGAGGTTCAAGTCTCTCGAGTGAGTAGCTCGATGGGATTTGGATTTTCTGAGGTGCAGCATGTCCATAATTCCAGGTTGGACATGGCTTTATACGTCAGGCACAGATCGCCTCTGAGCAGGCGGTATGCCACTGAGTAGAGCTGGAGTTTCTTTAACCGGGCAGCATATGGCATCTGTTTGAGCCCTTTGATCCTCTTGGTGAGGCACTTTTGGGGTCTTTCCAGTTGCTGCAGGTGTCTGGTAAGGTACATCCCAAAAGGGGCATTGTACTCAATTATGGGCCTGATGAGGGATGAGTAAAGAGGCACGATGACTTCCCCTGATCTAGATGTGAATCCCTTCATGATTAGGTGGGCTATATAAAATGATTTTCTAACCACTTTGGCCACGTGGTTGTCGAATGAGAGATTGCTATCAACTTGGGTCCCCAGGTCCCTAATTACTTCTTCCGTACTTAATGGATTACCATCTATGTGGTAATTTGTGGGCACTTTGTTTTTGCCGAAGGGGATGACTATACACTTTTTGGCGTTTAGCTTGAGGCCATGGCTCTGACACCAGTTGTCTGTTTCTATGAGGCCCTTTTGTAGGATGCTTGTGTCGGCTGGAGAGTCGATTATGGCACCCAGTTTGCAGTCATCTGCGTACTTGGTCAGCCACAGTCCTTCCATGTTGGCCTGTACCTCCGAGAAATATATACCGAACAAGAGAGGTCCCAGGACTGAGCCTTGTGGGACGCCATTTGTAACTGGTTTGGAGTCTGACATGGCTCCAGCAATTCTAACCATGTGGGTTCTGTCCTTGAGCCAGTTTGCAACCCATCTAGTGACATAGGGGTTTATATTTAAGCTGGTGAGCTTATCTATAATGCCCGAGTGGAGTATTGTATCGAAGGCGTTTGCGAGGTCCAGGTAGGCTGTGTGGACCACCTTCCCCTCGTCAATGGCCTTGGTGACTGTTTCAAAGAAATCGACCAGGTTTAAGAGGCAGGATCTGCCCTTAACAAAGCCAAACGGGGTAGGATCCAATGTCTGTAGGTCCCCAATATCTTTATTTATGAGGTCCATGATGATCCTTTCCATAGCTTTGCAAACCAAGCTAGTCAGGCTTATGGGGCGATAGTTTCCAGGATCCGTTGAGGCACCACCTTTGTGGAGAGGGACCACTGTTGCTGTACCCCACTCTTTGGGTACATATCCTGTAGTAAGGCTGAGATTGAACAGTAGTTTTATGTTTGGGTTTAGTTCTTCTTGGAGTTCATGTAGGACGCAGCCCGGGACACCGTCTGGTCCCATTGATGCTGTGTTTTTTGCTTTGGAGAGGGCGGCTCTTACCCGAGCATCTGAGATGTCATGGGGGCAGCACTCTGCTGGGATAGATATTTGCTCTTTTGGTGGGGAAGGGGGGGAGAAGTTTGCGCTGAACCTGTCAGCTAGGATGTTGGCAATGTCTGTGGGTTTGGTGTATTTTTTGTCATTTTGGACTAATTCTGAGCATATCTGGGAATTCCCACTCAGGTTTCTAACATAACTAAAGAAAGCCTTGTGATTATCCTTAGTGTCCTGTGCAATTTTTCTCTCGAAGCTGGCCTTAGACGATTTTATGAGTGCCCGTAGTTTTTTGCTAATACTGATCAGAGATGCCTTCCCTTTTTGGGATTTTGCTCTATCATGTAGTAGCTTCCTCCTTCTATTGTATAGTTTGTTTATGGCTGGGGTCCACCAGACAGGACGCCTGCATTTGGAGGATTGGGTCTTGGTTTTGTTTGGGATTGCATGATCCATGCATTCCTGAAGGTGTTCATAGAATGCGTTTATAAAGGATTCTGCAGTCTGGGCCGTATTTTCCACAGGCCCGGGGGCTTTGAAGGATTCCACCTCGGTTTTGAGGAGTGTGAAATTTGATTTAGAGAAGTTTTTCACTGTGGTTTTCTGGGCTGGGGCTGGGGTTGGGATGTGAATATCTAGTGAGATTAGTTTATGGTCTGATCTTACCAGTGAGGGATACACTTCTGGTCTGGAGCATAGAGTCCCCAAGTTGGTGATGATCAGGTCCAGTATGTTTTCCCCTCTTGTGGGAGTGGTAACAAGCTGTTCCATAGCATTTGAGTTTATAAATTCTAGGAACCTTTGGGCTAGGATGTTGGAGCTAGAGTAATGCTCCCAGTCTATGTTTGGGTAGTTGAAGTCGCCCAATATAATGGTGTTTGGAGAGACCTTCATATTTTCCAGTGTTCTCAGGAAGGCCGAGTGGGGTTCCTGGGTTTGGGAGGGTGGTCTGTAGCAGGCTATAAACTGGAAGGCAGTTTTACCCACTGTTAGTTGCACATGGAAAATCTCTGATGCTTCGTGCTGTGCCACCAACCTGGAGGTGTGGGTATCTTTGACGAATATTGTATATATGTTATATATATAGCAGTATAGCAGTTCTGACCAGTCCTCAAGCTAGAATTCATGTGTGCCAAATGCTACTACATACACCCCTGAAATTTATCTTTTTTTTATCTAGAGAGTTCCCATCACTCATCATCACAATACCATGCTCCATCTAGGTGGTTCACATTAAATACCCAAAGTGTCAATTGTCCATAGCAGAAGATAGCAAGGAACAAAACAATGGTAGCTGTTTTCCATATGAAATCATTGTTGATGCAATGTCTAAGTGGTTGACAACCATATATATATTTTTGAGACTTCTCCCTTCTTGAAATTGGTGTGACCATGGAGTTGATATATACAAAATCACTGTGTGTGTGTGTGGGGGGGGGGGTCACCCCCCCATCATCAGGGAAAAACATACTTGCTACTTAGTTTGTCACTGTTCTGCCTTTTGGGCATTAGTTCTTCGGTGCTTTTGTTCCACAGTGTTCTAATGTTCAAGATTTCCTATTAGAACCCTCCATATTGGGATACACTATGCACTAATACCCCTGATGTTAGTTGTTGTAACTATTAAACTGAAGCAGGCATTGCATTTTGTATCTGGCATGTTAGTCCTATCAAATACTGTCAAATGGAAACATATGAACCAAAAAGCCTAATCATTCACTATGCACTGAATATTGTTTATTCTCAGCACTGTAAGTAAAAACTCCTAAAAGAAGCTAGTTACCCATGTCATTTTGTTTGTAACACAATATCACAAACACAAAGCTTGCAACAAATGATCATTTTCTACCTTTAACAGTTCTACTTTTAAATATGAAAAGGGAAAGCAGTTTAAGGGACATGTGTATGCATTTTTAAATTTTTTAAATATGCAGTATGAAATCAGCAGGTGATTGAAAAGGTGCATTTTCTAGTTGTATGTAAAATGATTTTTTGTAGGTTTTATTGAGACTGACAAGGGTTGGTATCTTAAAGGAAATCATTATTTTATTGAAGATTTTCCTCACAATCTTTAACATGACTGAACTTAACTGTTCAATTATTTCTGCAAGTGAACAGAGACATAAAGATGCTTATTCATGTGGCAGAAAGAATATGCACATATTTCATCCACTCCTGCAAAGGATACTGATTTCTTTAGGCCATATGGGAAGCAGATTGCCTCCTAATTCATTCATTCATTCATTCAGGATGTTGTTGTAAGCTGGAACTCCACAATGCAGTCACTCCAGGGATTACTGGAGCAAGAGGGTCGGTGAGACAATATAGCAATAATGGTCAACAGGATATGTATTGCACTGAAATGACATCACCTTACAAGGGCAATGCCTGAATACAGGCAATAGCCTCAAGCCTGATATTATTACAGCACAACAGACGTACTTTGGAGTGTGTGTTTGTATTATAATTTGAAGAGAATTTAAAAGTTAGCTTATATATGGCATTTAATAAAACCACAGTGTTCTTTGTGGCTGTGAAGTTCCACTTTGTAGAATAGTTCTATATTTTGTGCAGTAAAACAGGTAGAAGTCATACAACAAAATGAACACAAATGGTAAAAGCCTCATAGGAAATATACACTGCAATTGGATTATTTTTGTTTTACAACTTTAGTAAATAGTGACTAATTTTTATGTTCTACAACTTTAGTGCATAGTGAGTAATACATTTATAATACAGCAGACAAGTTAAACATTAAATATTTCTGACTTCACTTGCAAGACTGTTTGAGATTGTTTAAAAATATTATTAATTTGCATTTTTTGCCCTTCAGTTTATTCTCCTTACTTTCACCCACATTCTTTCTAGCAGATTTGGTAATGAATAAAGGAATAGGTGGTTTGGCCAAACTCTATCTGGACAAATTCTGAGCTGGACAGACTGGATGTAATTAGAATTTATCCAGAGGTCAAGGTTGCTTTTAGTGGGGTGGTAGATTCCTTACAACTGACTGTCACTGCAGCCAGACCTATGATTATTATAAGTCATTGCTGTGTGTATATGTATAAGTGTATGTGTGTGGGGGGGACGATCGAACAAATAATTTTATGCAAATGCTTCCCAGTAAGATATTTGATAACATTTTCAGATAGTTTGTTCATTTCAAAATGTATCATTCACACATCAGTCCAGATCTGTAGAGTATTATAGAATTATGAAACATTTTACTGTAGAGCAATATACATAAGCCACTGTGTACTTTTAAAACTTGTGGGATAACATCTAATGGTATTTAAAATGTTATCACATTTTCAGACTAGAGATACAGAAAAAGGACATGGATCTGTTATCAGAATATTTTTTTGTGGTTTTATGGTCACCTTCTTTTTCTGTCTTAAAGAATAATGCTGTTGTTCTAATAACTAAAAGGCTGTTGTAAGAGACAGAAAAAAAAATATTTTTGGCATTGGTACTTGGTGGCAGATTTTGTTAAAATATACATGTGATTCAGCTGTATATGCTTTTATATGCATCAGAATGTCAGCTATAAAACATGCAGAATTATATCTGTGGAGAAAGGACCTTGTTTCTCATAAGCAGCTCTATAAATTTTTCGTTTGCAGGACTGTTTGAGAATGTTAATCTTCCATGTTGTTTACTTCTTCTTTGTTAGGCTTACTATGAAGGCTGAACACTGACTTTGTTTAAATAGGGTAGGGTGTTGGATGAATATATCGCATAAAACTGAGGAAGCCTGTAAATAAAGGGAAGTGAAGAAGGTTAACCAATGTACAGTTACAGTGTTAGGTATGGGGCCATTAATGAGCAATGGTGTTTGCCTATAAAGGCACACCTGAAGAATGTGACCATGACTCAGTAGTGACATGTATATATAGTCTTCAGATTAATATGAACTTCAAACCAATATCCTCAATCAGCTGTAAATGTATACAAGTGATAGGTGTACAAGGGCCTGTTCTTTAATAATGTGTAATACATGAGATTGCGAGGATCTGTAGGAAGTGATATCCTGAAAACAATGAGAGGGATGTTTTCCAGTCAATCAACGGCCTCTAGTGTAAGCAGCATTTTCTTAGCTAATGATTGGAATGCAGCAGCCATTGCCTCAGTGTTTCTGGGCAAGGAAAACTTAGAGGTAATAGTTATTAAAGTTATTTAAGAGAGGTACATGGGGCAAAAAAAAAACTGCTTGAGTGTTGTGGGTCACTTCACTCTCAAAATGGTTATTAAAAAATGTCTTTTTGATACTTTCATGCCCCTTCTCTGATTTCAAAAAATAAATTTCTTTATGCCCATAAAGGAGGAGCCATTTTTACCAGCAAGCAGTGTAAAGGAAAAGCAGTCCAGGAACAAAGCAGTATCTTTCTGGTATTTATGGACCCGTGTTGGTAGGTACTAAGAAATAATGAAGGTTGTGACTTTTGAAGGAGAAGAATAATTGACTTCATGGACTGGTTTATGTTGGAGCCATACTTATTTATGAAACACTATTGATTAACACTTATTTGTGAGTAACTGATTAGCTTTTCCCTGGAAGGTCTGATGCACAAGGGATTTCCTCATTCTCTGTAATGGTGCAACCACTGAATTGGTATATATAAGTAATAGTGGTTCATTCCTATTCAAATAGTTGGCTGGTTAGTCTCCTTTAGTTGGCACACTGATACTGTCATAGACTGAGCAATGGCCATATCTTTCAACCTCTTAGCTCAAGAATTGTAAAGAAAGCCAAAAATGAATAGGGAAACAAAAGCCTAAAATCAAGGACATATTTTAAATATTGCTCTTATAGACTTAGAAAGCTACAAGAATAACAGAATTTACATTAGCACACATTGTCTTATGGATGTGGAGTATGGAATTCAAATGTGTGTCATTATTTAGTGACTTCAATCCTCCATGATTTGCCAGAAAACCACAAATTTTATGAGAAATAGTCTAAATATGTGAAGCAAAAAATCTGGGCATTTTATGAAATTCTGGACAGTTGATAGGTATGGCAATGATTTTTTTTATTCATTTTGTTAACCAGATAAGTGCAATGGAGGCAAGGGTCTTGACCCAGAGCACTGTCTGGTTAATTGATTAACTAAAGTCACACAATGGGCGAATACTGATGAAAGGGATCAAATCCTTTATCCTGGACTACAGAAAGCAGCTAAGTAATAGCTCAAAGCTTTAATCCTAATTTCTAGACAAAGTTAGAGGCAAACTTTCTGATCCTACATAGAGCAGTCTGATGGCATTTAGAACTGTAATGAGTGAAAGAGTATAATCCATCTTCAAAATTAGACATTTTTTTCTTGTGGCAGAAGTAGCTTCAGAGGTCAACAAGTTAGTGATTTTATTTTGTAAGAAATTTCTTTATATTCAATCAGCATGGCAGGTGAAGACCAGTGAAAGTTCAGGCAATATGATTAGAACCCAGGTAACATGCTCATTAGTTGAGCATGTTAAAATCTAAGGCATATAGTGCCAAACATCCGTTCTAGTTTGATGTCAGTCCTAAATATTTCCATACTTTGTTTTGTAATTGTGGGATTACAGGCGCAAATTTACAAGTGCTTATTAGAACTAAATTATTCATATAGGGAGCTGCATCTAGATTTTGAGAGTTAAAGGAAAGGTTATTTAGGACTAAAATTCCAGTATACTGGTTTTATTTGACTGGATCCCTTTCTAGCAGGTATTCTATATTTAGCACAAAGCTACAGCCACCCTCGTGGTCATTAGCTTAGTATATAGCTATGAACCCATGAACTTATTTCTCTGCCAGGTTTTTTGTGCAATTTCTATTGCCCCAATACAGTTGGCATGATTGTCTTTCATTGCACACACACTGGTACATGCGAAATCTCAGTTGGGTACCAATTCCCTATCATATTTCCAGATATCCATAAGAAGACAAAGCAAGTGATGGTGATGTTCCATTTAGACCCCAAATGTTGTATCAGGAGGACTCCAGGCTCTTTGTTGCACTACTTGCAAAGTGTAAAGGCTTCTGCAGAAGGAATATATCAGGTCTCAATACAAGCCTGAGACTCAGAATAGCTTGGCCAAGGCTGTCACCAGTGCAGCTGGCATTCCATGCACTGGTAAACAATGTTGTCACCATTATAATAACATGAAAAGATCTTAGCAGGACCTTTTGAGCCAATGGGAGCAGAATTTAGAGCTGTTGATGTCCCTGAATTGCTTAGGTATATTGACCCATTACTGGCCGATACAATACTATGGACTGAGAGGACATACATTATTCGATTACATTTTTTTCAGTTTTCGGCACATCTGGGTCCAAATTACCTCCACAACTCCTGCATTACCTGCTTCAATTGGTTCAGGCAGCTGTACCTCAGGGGCTGGTGCAGTTGTACTCATTGGGAGTAATACTAGTGGAGGTGGTGATTTTGTCATCCATCAGGAGCCGGCAGGGATGGTAGCGTACATTACTGAGAGGGGCCTTGGTGCCTAAATCATCAGAACTGAGAAAGCCCTGAATGAACTAGCCAAGTAGATGACAATGATAACAATTCTGAGAGTGAAGACTGATTTTCTCACATTATTAATGCTGGAAGCAAACGCACATCCAATGTCCCCTACCTATCCTCAATCATGGTGTTCTCCAGCCTTTTGTGCCCATCACCATCCCTGTCTGTTCTGTGGGTCCTGTATGTCTGCACCTGCTACCTAACCTACCCCACCTACCTAATCCTCTTATTCATAACCACTTTCACCAACATTCCTGTATAAAAATAAAAATAATAAAATCAGCACCTGTGCCACAAAAAAAAAAAAATATGCCACATACATAGCTTTCCCACTTCACCTATATGTGTGCTTGACATACTTGAATTGGCCAACTGACTATACAACATTATTAATTTGAGTTAACTCACTCTTGATGTAGTAACTATCCAAATTCATCAAATTAGTTTTATAAGCATACAGTTATCTTGTGAAGTAGTGGATAACTATGGTGCTCTCTGACCATCATCCTGCACATTTCTATATTAATTTCCCTTTGTCCTACCCTCTGCTTGCCCCCATTTACATTACTTTTCTATAAACCCCTTTTCACACATGTAATCTGGTCAAAAAATAAAATAACACACATCTGACATGGCCAGATAAGGCCTATAAAACAACTAATCGCATTTTGTCCTCAGCATTTGTAGGATGCTTGTCTCATGCACCAATGTTAAGTGCTGGTAAATGGCATTTCATATCCAATGGCAAAAATTGAAGATTTTACCTCTGACTGCACTAGTAAAGTTATCATCATGCAAATGTGCTTAACCTGACTGTGCTATAGAAATACAGAGTGATAACACTATTAGGAGACCATCAATTATCACCAAAGAACAGGTTGTCACTGTGCTCTCTAAAACTAAAAATATGGCTTCATTGGGGCCTGACAATATATCAGGTTGCTTAGGGTCTCTATTTAACCACAGCCTCCAGGCTGGCTTTGTCCCAATAGAGTGGAAGACAGCAACTGTCATCCCTCTGCATAAAGGGGACCATCTAATGACCAGGGAAATTACAATTACAATAAGCTTGACTAGTCTTATATATAAGGCCAAGGAAAGAATAACCATAGAATTGATAAATAATAACACAGGAAACATTCAAACACTGGACCCAACCCAATTTGACCTTGTCAAGGGCAGGTCATGCCTACTAAATCTGGTGGATTTCTTTGAGAAAGTCATTAAGGCCACAGATGAGGGTAAAGCAGAACATTCTGCCTACCTCAACCTGGCTAAGGCATTTGGCACAATTCCCCACTCAGGTATTATAAAAAAACTCACAGAACTGGGCAAAAATCCTTATGTCATCAGATGGATAGCCAGTTGGCTTACGGACAGGACATGTGGTGAAAGTGGGGGAATCCAGATCCAGCAAGATGTCAGTTTATAGGGGTGTGTGACTGGGCTCAGTGCTGGGACCACTCCTGTTCAGAATATACTTTTCTGAAGTCAAGGCTAATGTGGATAGCCTCTTGGATACCAAACTTTGCTGATGCTGCAAGTTGACGGCAATAACAGAATCATCCAATGATGTAGATATCATTCAGAAGGGTCTAGATCAGACACATGAGTGGTGCCAGAACCATGACCATACCTCTCAACCTGGAAACATCAAAAATCTGGACAAGGCCCATGAAAAATAGGTACAAATCTGTAAGCTGATTAACGTAAAATTTGCATACATAATTACACAACCCCACCCACTCCAATGGAATTGTGGGATACCAACTTTCAAGCGCAAACTGAAGAACAGACAACCAAAATATGGCACCAGAGTCCCCCTGCAGCCATTCCAATGTGCCATTACCTGCCTATTTTGCCCCAGTTACCATAAACACTAATGTATGCATACTGCTTTACTTCTACAATGATTATTTGGATTTTATTTTTACATTTTATAGCGCAATGCACAAACACTAAGACATCTGCTAAACAAAGCAATACTATCTCACAATGAAAATAGACTTGGCATTAAAACTTCTCTGCCCTTGAAACTCACATTCATTGAAACAACATTAAAACCCACACCACATCCAAAGAAAATGTCTCTGGCCAGTGGTGGATAAAGATTACCTTTGGGCTGTTTTCAAATCATAGGCCCCTTGCACACAAACAAGAAACATACATTCATTCTTTGATACACCTTCCTGATTTTATTAAATCATATTCCTTGTATAATACAGCACACTTGTTAGACTTATGTTAGAGCGCAATTTTAAATTTATTGTTTGAACATTTTTCCATTAGGCAAAGAAACAAAATGCATGAACCAATAATGACAAAACTGCCTACTTCAGAAGATTTCCATCATAAAAGTCTACTTACACACACACACACACACACACACACACACACACACACACACACACACACACACACACACACACACACACACACACACACTATATGTACATACATATATATATATATATATATATAGATAGATAGATAGATAGATAGATAGAAATATAATCAACAAAACTAAGTAGACTGTGTGGATAAACAGGTGCTCTCACAACAAAGGAAAATATGAGAAGAAGTAAATGTAAAGAGCACTTAACCACGGCTAAATAAAACACTGATTCAATAAAATAAATAAATACAAAGGTGAGCGCTTTCGCAGCCAAGTGCTCACCTTTGTATTTATTTATTTTATTAAATCAGTGTTTTATTTAGCCGTGGTTATGTGCTCTTTACATTTACTTTTTCTTTTATATATATATGTAATAGAATGACAGTAGTGTAGGCCATAGGCATCTTGCACAGCTTCTTGCACTTATTTTCTATTTCAGTTTTTTTGGGGGGAGGGTGCAAAAGGCCAAAAAACAGGGACACATTTTAAACATTGCTTGCATAATTTGTGAAAGTTGCTAGAATAAAATGCTGTATTACCACCATGCATTTTACTACCAAGTCCTGAACCCATGACCCTGTATACTACAGTTGAAGCAACATACCACTATGCCAAATCAGCAGTTTCCTGAAAGATAGGAAGACTGAAACTTTAATGGCTATCATTTAATGAATTCAGTTCTCACTTCTCACCATAGCTCTCAACCTCATAGCACAAAAAACCTAGACAAAGCCAATAATGGGGGATACAGAATTCAGTTCTCACTTCTCACCATAGCTCTCAACATCTTAGCACAAAAACCTGGACAAAGCCAATAATGGGGAATACAGCCTCAAAATAGGGACAAATTCCAAATACTGATATTATAAACTTTGCCAGAATAAAAAGTTTTGTGTTGCCATTTATTTTCTGAAGAATATGAAGTCTGAAATTCAAATATGTCATTATTTAGTGAATTCAATCTTTCAGTGATTTACCACAAAAATCCTGAAAACCACAGATGTAATGAGGAACAGAACAAAATATGAGGCATAAATTCACAAGTGGTGGTGGCTAGGGACTTCACACACACACACACACACACACACACACACACACACACACACACACACACACACACACACACACAGTGTGTGAGTGTGTGTGAGAGTCAAGATCTAGATAGTAATGGCTTCACACTTTTATCACACACAACTTCTTTGCAAAACAATGATGAGGCCATTCCTTGAATTGTGCTTTATTTTATCCTTCTAGTAATGCTTCTCCTGTATAAGAGATGGAGACAGTGCTTTCCAGTTTGTGGACTTAGGTAGGCAGGTGTTTGAAGCTGGAATTCTGTAAATATTGTGTGTGTTATTCTAGTAACAGGGACGGCTGCATTATCCAAGATATGTGATGTGTATACTTTTACTCAGGCAAGATATTGACATAGGCAGAGAACTCCAAAACTCTTTTACCCACTTTTAAGCCACACACATATGCCTTGCAACACAATGATAATGTCATACCTTCAAATATGTTCTGTGTCAGACTTGCCTGTGGCACATGTGGTTAATACACAGTTCTATAGATTGTCAACTTATACATGTAGCTATTCAAATCCACCACAAGCCAACATAATGTGTTATGTAGTGACATGAGTTAGTGTCTTATCCATCATTCTCATAAATTCTTTCCACCCTTTTAGGTTTAACCTAGTCATTTTAACACATTGATGATTTCATCACATTCAAGGAAGGCCATGGTGGTGCAGCGGTTTGCGTTGCCACCTCACAGCAAGAGGTTCTCTGGTGCCTTCTGTGTGGAGTCTTTATTTCCTCCCTGTGGTCGTGTGGGTTTTCTCTGGGTGCTCTGGTTTCCACCCACATCTGCAAAATATGCTGTAGATGGATTGGACACTCTAAATTGGCCCTAGGTGTGAGTGCATGTGTGTGGGTGTGTGTGTGTGTGTGTGCGCGTGCCTTCTGTGGAAGGTTGGACACCGGGCTGGCAACTCGACACTGTAAAACTCCACTGCCAATCATGAGTGGACAGGTGATCTGCTGTGGTGACCCCTAACCAGGAAAAGTAGAAGAAGAAGATTATTTCATCACATTCAAATAGGTGTTCTGTGACCTTTACATTAAGAATTTGCCTGTAGAACATACAGCTAATACTGACTTCTACAGCATGTGGGGGTTAGATAGATGGTTGTTCAAATCTGGCAGTTTATATGTGTAAAACAATGTTGACAGACAAGAGTGTCTCACTCAACAGCCCTTGATATAAATAACTCACAATTGTGTAAACAGTAACATGGCTAAACATAGCTCTCAACCTCTTAGCACAAAAATATGGACAAAGCCAAAAACAATGAGTGGACAAAGCCCCCAAAATAGGGACAAATTTTAAATATTACACTTATAAACTTAGAAAGTTGCTAGAATAAAAGGTGATGTGTTACCATGCATTTTCTGAAGGATATGAAGTCTGAAACTCAAGTGTTTGTCATTATTTGGTGAATTCAGTCCTCACTGATTTGCCACAAAAATCCAGAAAAACACAAATTTTACGAGAAACAATTATACAAACCAAAAATATGAGGCAAAAATCTGGACATTTTGTGAAAATCTGGACAGATGAGAGGTATGTGGCTAAAGCATTGTGATCCCTGAAAACATATTTTAAGGGACACGTGATCATTCAAAACATTGCTTAGTATGGCCTTTGAGTATGTCTTACCTGACACCTGTATATTAAAGTTTTCTGTGGCAGAAATAAGCAATGCACAGTTCTTTAGAGTTGAACTTGACAGGCAGGGGAATTGAATCTGGTAATATATGTCTGCCAGTCAATAATAACAGACAGAAGTGGTCTAAACTATCAGTGGTCGTATGGCACACTAACAGGGCCACCTTTTATGAAGCCTCAGAGTTTCTTTTAGTGGAGCCATAATGATTTCAACACAGTAGTAATATAATGTAATCAAGTGTGTTCTTCATGACACACACCAGGTATGCTTTTTATGTGGTGTCCATGGTTGACATACAGCTGTATGATATATGACCTTAGGCAAGTGTTGAAGTCTGGCAGGGTGTAAATACTGAGTATGTCAGGGAATACTTATAGACATGGTTTGCTTCCCCAAAAGGAATGCTACTTAGCATGTGACCTCATGAAATTTTTCTGTATTCCTTTTATTATTTTGTTCACAATATAATTATTTAAAGGTAAGAATGGCTTATTCATCAGTTCTTGACGAGTATAATTTTGCAAAGTGGTCACAGAGTCTAACTGGACTTGTGTTATGATATTTTCTTGTGATTTTATGGTAGGTGTCTTTAATGCATTCAGTGCTGTGCTTTCTTATCAGCATGCACAGTATAATGATGTGGTAGATGTGAGCCATTTAGCACAAAGCAGATTAATTAATGAATTTTATGAGATAGTTCCTGTCATTAATTCTTTTTTGTCAAAACTTCATATAATTAATATTTGGGACCTTGGCTTTGAGAACATTCATGCAATGGAAGGGGTGACCTATAACGAAGGATAACAACAATTGTTACAGGCCAATGTGCAGTTGTACATGAAATATAAATTTGAAAAACTTCACTTAATAGATGTTAATGTTTTTTTACCTTTTTATAATTTATGATAGTGTGCTGTCATACAGGTATTTCTAATGTGTTTAACAAGTTTCACATCAAGGCAAAATGTGATATACAATATTATGCTGTACTGAATTCAGAAGTATAGTTTAATAGTCTTTTGTATTTCAATGCATATTTTGTAGCAGTGGTAGTTGCAGCAGGAAGGGCACATGTAATGTGACTGATGACACTTAAACAAATGCATTATACTCAATACATTTAAAATGACAGGTAATATATTTCTCCAGTACCTGATGTCATTATATAATACTACTGGCATGTAAGTTGTTCTGGGCTAAGTCTTCTATGGGCTACCTATCCATTTAGGGTCTTTCTATCATATATACATAAATTGCATGCATAGGGATATACTGAAATTCCTGCACACACAACCCAGTTGACAAGGTAGTAACTACACGAGTTTTATTTATTTGCATGTTAGTATATGTCACATGAACATCCCTCTCATTTTGCAGCTGCATCCATTTCACATCTGTTATACATAAACAACTTTAAATATGAATAGCAGTGCACTATTCAGTTGATATCCTGATCAAAGACACAGTTCTGTATACGTGAAGTCCTTTTGAATTACAGTACATAAATAATATGACATGTATGGATAATCATACTTTCCACCACTCACAACATGCAGGTTGCTGCCACAAATGATTGTTTTCACACTTAATACTGTTTTTGGAATGTTTTTTCAGGTGTGCATGATTCTTCTCAGTATTAACCAAATTTTTGCATGTGAGTGCATTGTCATTACAACCTAATTTTTCTTTCCTTCATACCTATAAGTCAAGCAAAAGGTTACATTATTATTTAGCATTTGTTTACCAGGAAAGTTTGACTGGGCACTGACTGACAGAGCCCATTTTTAGCAGAGGCTCACAGATAAATGCTCTAGATGCATGTCTTTGGAATGTGGGAGGAAACTGGACTACCCAGAAGAAACCCAGATGAATGCAGGAATGACATACAGACTCTGGACAGAAGCAGCTCAGCTGAGCATCGAACTAGAAAACCTCTTACTGTGAGGTGACTATGCTAACTGCTGCACTACTGTGTCACCCAAAGGTTAAAGCTCTTTAAACTCTATATATTTTCAAACATTAATCATGTATATACAAATTATTTCATTTGTTTATTTTCACACTATACATGGCATTGTTAGTGTAGATTAATAAATGTGCACTACCTGCAGTATACGCAATGTCCTTTACTTTATCTGCTTTCATTGGCAACTGTTAACTAGCCTCTCATCTTTAAATATTTATTTATAAATGTATTCTCTAAGTTACACTGTAGCTGTCTCACTCTCTCATCTCCTTTGGTCAACATTTCCTTTTTTTAATAATGTAAATGTATCCTTGAGTAGCCACAATTATTCCAATACTGCTTAATAATTATAATTTCTGGTGTATGTCTAGTAAACTACAGATATATAACTACACTTTCCTTTTTAAGATGCCCTGTTTCTTAATTTATGCAATTCAAGTTGGCCTTGCCTTGTATTTTGCTGTCCGAGCATAATTGCTTACTGAGGTTAGCCTTATTTGCAACCTGTTGTGTGTAATGTTTATTCGAAACTATCTGCACCTTGATGTGACTGCTAGCAGGTGTTCGGCCATCAACATGTGCAGCTCACTGTGTAGCATTGCTTGGCGGCTTGCATATTCAATGAACGCTGCTGCTCATCATACTGAGATGAACAAATATGTAGGCTTGTTAATGAATCCCCGGGATGCTTCTCCACTACAGATTCTACACTGCTTAAAGAACCTTCTACCCATTTTCATGTTTGCAGGCTTTTTTATTCTCTGCATATCTTATTTTTATCAACATGTCTTGTTAGAGATAAATTGTGACTATTAATCACAGTATTATACACAGGACCTGCAAAACTCTTAATTATGCCAGGATCCATTTAGGACAAAAATGTAGTTTTAAGATAAACTGCATCTCAAAATACAAAACTTCTCCACTTTATATATTTATCACAATTCTGTTCATGAAATCCCTACTTTTATGTAATTTTTGTTTCAAAGCTTGTAAAAGCAGGTTCAGAACAGATCTCATCCTTCTGACATAAGCATTTCTACAGGTGATACACATCTTACCATCTAAGAAAGACTTCTATATGGAAACAGGATCCATGCTACTCTGGTTCCTACAGCTTCATCTGTAGTTTTCCTCATCTCTGACACATCCCTCTGTGGCAAGCCATTTCATGAAGCAAGACATGACAAATTAGTCTTTCATAAAATATTTAAATCCCACACTAGTGACAAATGTTCTATTAGACACCAGCATTTCTGAAATACTAGGTAAAGTAAAATCTCTGTATCAGTTTATTCAACATTTGGAATGGAAGCAGCAGAATTCATAGCACACTTAGACATCTACATTCAATAGACATCAGTAACTAACCAGCATAATCTACAGGTGGTTTAGACAATGGCTTTATAAGTCTTTCTCTAAAGTTTAAAGGTAAAATTGGTAAAAATTCACAAATTGTTTACCAACCATTGCATATCCTTTTCCAACATCCTGATGTATACTAAGCCACCATACATGTGGGCTTTGTAGAAAACCATGATGTACATTCCAGTATGAACATTATGCAACATTTTCAGTACAGGGATTATAAATACCAAACCCCAATATTAGCTACCATTGCTGACACAGTGGTCCAGATTGCATAAACTTCGTGGAATTTGACGTATTCCTCAGTGCTCTGTGCAAAATTCACAGCAAGTCAAGTAATTTGCGAATGTACCCTGGTCTAATGTGCATAACTCAGTGCAATGCAGATACAACAAAAATCCAAAGATGTCAGTGCAAATACATTCATGTATTGAAAAATCATATTACAAGAAAAACTTATCCATAAATTAGTTGGCATACCTAAGGTGCATAAAAATGTTAATAAACCCACTTTTCGTCCCTTCATATCTGGGAGTAAGTCCAAGACATTCAAAATTGGTGTTGTAATAGATACATGGGTTAAACCCATCTATATGAACATTTTTCACCTTATCAAGAATTCTTGGATATTTTTAACTCAGCTGACCTCAGATAAATGGGAAGATAAGTTAACATATATCACTATTGATGTAGTGGATCTCTTTTCATGTATTCCCAAGGATCAGGGACTGGATGATTTTTGTAATAGTCTTAGAAAATACTCAGGTATGACATGGAACCGTATAAATCTTATTACAAATATGATGGGAATTGTATTAGATAATAACTTTATATATTTCGAAGGTGAATATTATAAACAAAAGAGAGGTGTAGCTATGGGGGCATCATGTGCCGCAATTTTTGCTAATATGGTTATGCTAGAGTGGGAGAATACATATTTATTTACGAGCAAGTATTCTAAATATATTTCTTATTATACAAGATTTCTTGACGATATGGTTGTCCTTTGGAAGGGTCCTGAAAATATGATAGATGAATTTATAAATTATTTGAATGATTCTAGTAGTTTTTTAAAATTCACTTGTAATGTTAGCTATGATGGGATTCCATATTTGGATACATTTATTAGACATACAGAGAAGGGGTTTCAATCAGAGATTTATAGAAATAAAACCTTCACAAATGGATATATGGAATTCACTAGTCAACACCCACGACATATGTTAAAAAATATTTTCAAGGGACAATGCATAAGAGCGGCCAGAATGTGCTCAGATTATAATATGATGGTAAAAGAAATTGAATTCATAATGTCAATGTTCAAGAACAGATGTTACCCTGAGGGGATGCTTAAGGATGTTTCACAATATGTTATTAAAGAATGGGGAAACAAGTACACACCCATCTTAGGAACTGGACAAGATATTATTAAACACAAAGAAGGAAAATTGAAAAATGCACCCATAAATAGAGTTTGCACATTAACATATTCTCCGCATGTGAAAAATGTAATGGATATTATTTATAGATATTGGAACAATTTAATAGTTGCAGAGGAGATTAAAGATATACTAGGGGAGAAACCATGTTTTGTGTATAAAATGGGCATGAATATTAAGAGGTTGTTACAAATAGGGTATAATAAGAATGATTTAAGAACCTATGATAGCAAAGCTACTACTAAATGTGGAGCATGTAATGATGGAATTAGACTACATGATATAAATAAGACATATCAAATTTAGAAAGGGGAATTGTAATAGTAAAAATATTATATATTTGGCTAGTTGTACATTATGCTCAGCCTATTATATAGGCAAAACTGAGAGACAATTTAAGAGAAGAATGTATGAGCATATGTACAGAATTAGGGTACATGATCATAAAAATGCGTTATGTAGGCATATTGAAAAGAATGGTGAACAACATAGTTTTAAAATTGCCATTATAGATAAAATTGTTACATCCAAAAGAGGAGGTAATTTTAAGGCACTTTTAAGTAAAAAAGAAAGTATGTGGCAAGTATTAACAGATTCAACCAGGGAACTGGGTATTAATGAATCTATTTCAATAAAACCCTTTCTTTTATTAGCAACATAATTTATAATTTTATATATATGTTTTAATATAAGTGTTTGGAATTAATATTTGTTATGACATACAAAGATATGGTTTTAATAAATTATTTAGTTAAGAGTGTTTGTGAAATGTATTATAACTATGTGATTTTGGGTTCACAGCTATTATAAATTCATATATTTTATAATTTTGTACATAGAGTAAAATGGTGTAAGGGCTCTTTAAAAATGGTGATCAGGTTGGCGCCAAAATGTTTTTAAATGGACTGCTAAGCGTACTGATTAACTGTTCTGATGAAGTATGCGATAAGCAGATGAAAGCGCTTAACACATATTGTAAATGTGTACGTTTATCTTGTGGTTGGTGTTTATTAAACTCTACATTTATACAGTAAGAAGATTTTTGTTTGACTCCTTATTCGAGTGAGCCAGCAGCTACTTTCTACAACATAACAGTGACGGTGAGGTTACCATCTTTGTTCATATTGCTGGTGTTGCGGTGCTACACTAGATAGATTATCCATAAATTGTTATACTTGCATTGGCAATGTATGTGTGTGAAAGGTAGACAGACTCAGCTGTACATGTCAGTAATATGTGGAAAACACTGACTGAAAACAAAAGTGCATCAGCAATAGTCCTGTAAAATGACACATATAGGAACATATGATCATAGGAAGTGACTAGGCTATTAGTCCTGAGGCCCTTACAAGCCCAGCCAAGAATTTAGCCCAGTACCAACAAGTCAGCACACTATGCCACTGTCCAGCAGGGACACAGGTGTTATCCCAGGCGTGTATTTTCTTTTCTCCATCCCGTTATCCAGGTTGCGCTTAAAAAGGGTTAATGAGGTACTCTGCTTGACATGGACAGGGAGCCTATTCCACAAAAGGGGGAGTCTCTGGGAAAGAAATCTGTCCCGTCAACAAGTATTGTTAATATCACAAACCAGGTTGAGGTCACTTGTGTGGGTTACTTGAGTGGAGCTTGACTTGAGGATATGCAGAAGTCCCATCAAGGTGGGGTCTGAGATTGCTTTGTATACCAGACAGAGGTCACCTCTGAGGAGTCTGTAGGAGACTGAGTAGAGGGACAGGGCCTTCAGCATATCTGTGTAGGGTAGATGTTTGAGGCCCTGAATTCTCCTGGTGAGGAACCTCTGTGGTCTCTCCAGCTGCTGCATGTGCTTTGTGATGTACATGCCAAAAGGGGCATTGTGCTCAATAATGGGTCTTATAAGGGAAGAATACAGGGATGTTATGTCCACCTTGTCTCTGGATGAGATACCCTTACTAATGAGGTGGGCCATGTAGAAAGCTTTCTGTACAATGGAGGTAATATGGTGGTCAAAAGTCAGTTTGCTTTTGATCTGGGTGCCCAAGTCCCTCATGACTGATTGCATGCATAAGACCTTATTAGTAATGTGATAATTTATGGGGACATCACTCCCCACAAAGGGGATGATGATGCATTTTTTGGCATTCAGTTTGAGGCCATGTTTCTGGCACCAGTTATTTGTTTGGGTGAGACTCTCATTGAGGATGTCCACATCACTAGGGAAATTGATGACAGGATCCAGCTTGCAGTCATTTGCAAACTTGGTCAGCCATAGCCAACTGGTTTTAGCCTGCACCTCAGAAAAGCATATCCCAAACAACAGAGGCCCCAAGACCGATCCCTGGGTACACCACTCATTATGGGTCTAATGTTTGAGGTGGATTTCCCTATTTTGACTAGGTGGGTTCTATCAGTGACCCAGTTTGCTACTCATCTGGCATCATATGGATTGATGCCTAGTTGATAGAGTTTATCTATTATAGCTAAGTGGCGAATAGTATCAAAGGCTTTGGCCAGGTCAAGGTAGGTGGTATGCACCGCCTTTCCTTTGTCCATGGCTTTGGTAATTTTCTCAAAGAAGTCGACCAAATTTAACAGACAAACTGTGTGGGATCAAATATTTGGAGGTTGCCAATGTCTTTGCTAATGAGGTCCATGATAATCCTCTCCATGGCCTTGCAGATCAGGCTAGAATGACTGATGGGTCTGTAATTTCCTGGATTTGTGGACACTCCAACTTTGTGCAAAGGGATGACAGTGGCTGTCCTCCACTCAGCTAGGATGAAGGTGGTACTCAGGCTTTGGTTGAATAGGGTGCCTAATGGTGCTACAAGTTACTGCCTGAGTTCATGCAGGATGCAGCCTGGGATGTTATCAGGTCTCATGGAGGCTGTATTTTTTTGCCTTTGAGAGGGCAGCGATGACTTGTTCTCTAGAGATAAGGGGAGGTGGGAAGTTGATGGGGGTGTTCTAACTTACTGATGGGGGTCAGAGGGGTGAAGTTTTCTCCCACAGCATTAATGGGACCAGACGGTGTCCAGGCTGCATCCTACACAAGCACAAAGACGAACTAACCCCTCACCTAAACACACTGTTCAAACTCAGCCTCTCCACAGGCTACATAGCCATAGAATAGCACACAGCAATGGTTATTCCACTCCACAAAGGTGGAGCCACAACAGACCCCGGGAACTATCGCCCTATAAGCCTGACTAGCTTGGTCTGCATGGCTATGGAGTGCATCATCATGCAACTCATTAACAGAGACATTGGGAACCTCCAAACACTGGACCCTATGAAGTTTGGCTTTGTTAAGGGCAGATCATGCCTCCTAAACCTGGTGGACTTCTTTGAGACAGTTACCAAGGCTATAGACGAGGGAAAGTGGTACACACAGCCTACCTAGACCTTGCTAAGGCCTTTGACACCATTCCCCATTCTGGTATTATAGACAAGCTCAACAGCCTGAACATAAACCCCTACGTCACAAGATGGGATGCCAACTGGCTCACGGACAGAACCCACATGGTGAGAGTTGCAGGACCTAGGTCCAACTCTAAACCGGTTATAAGTGGCATTCCCTAGGGTTCAGTTCTAGGACCCCTCCTGTTCGGCATATACTTCTCAGAGGTACAGGCAAGCACAGGAGGACTATGGCTGACCAAGTTCGCAGATGACTGCAAACTAGGGGCTATAATTGACTCTCTGGCTGACACAGACATCCTCCAAAATGGTCTCACTGAGACAGATACCCGGTGCCAAAATCATGGCCTCAAGCTAAATGTCAAAAAGTGCATAGTCATCCCCTTTAGAAAAAGCAAAGTACCCACAAACTACCACATAGGTGGTAGTCCCCTAAATACAGAAGATGTAATAAGGGATCTGGGGACCCAAGTCGATAGTAATCTCACCTTTGACAATCACATTGCCAAAGTGGTTATAAAATCCTTCTATGTGGCCCATCTAATCACAAAAGGGTTCACATCCAGATCAAAAGAGGTCATTGTGCCCCTCTACTCATCACTCATCAGACCCATCATAGAGTACAATGTCCCATTTTGGATGTACCTTACAAGACACCTGCAATAGCTGGAAAGACCACAAAAGTACCTCACCAAGAGGATCACTGGCCTCAAACAGATGCCCTATGCAGCTCGACTGAAGAAACTCCAGTTGTACTCGGTTGCATACCGCCTACTCAGAGGTGCCTGACATACAAGGCCATGTCCAACCCAGAATTGATGGACATGCTCTACCTAAAGAAAACCTTATCCCCTCGAGCCACATGCTCTAGGGATCTAAACCTCAACCACAACAATAAATAGGACATGCTGGAGCGATAGATTCCTGTCCCAGAGACTTCCCATGTTTTGGAACAAGATCCCAGTCTACATTAGGCAGAGCTCCTCGCTACCATTCTTCAAAAGAAACCTTGATGAGTGGATGGGAAACAGAAAGTTTACCCCGGGGATCACTTCAATGGGTCTGCTGGACAGAGGCACAGGGAACTAATCTAAGGGGGTGGCGAAAGCCAAAACATTCTGGCTAGGCTTATAAATGCCTTTGGGCAGATAGCCTAGTACCAACCTATGAATCTATTAACCAATGCGTTGCATACAAGTAAAACATAAACACAGATGGAATCTACTGAAGTAGCATCACATGTATATATGCCTTGCATGTATATGATACCGTATCATGGTGGCACAATGTCATATTATCCCAGCACAGCTACATTGCAGAGATTATGCATTTCATAAATGTCCACATACATATATACATGTCATGTATATGTGAAACAAATAGCCAGAAGCTATAAGGAAGAATGGAAATGGACAAAATATGTCCACAGCAGTAAGGAAATGCATGCATGAAAAAACTAACATAAAAAAAGGGCAAGCATATCAAAGTAAAGAACGTGCACATGCACATGACACCAACACAAGATGGATTGCAAGTCCCTGTAAAGTATGTTATTGATATCAGCAACTGTCCATGTATGCAGTTGAACACTGCCTGCAAGACATGTGTGTCAGGGTTTACTATTGTTTATTCGAACGGAAAAACATTTACCGTTCAAACAAACGAATGGTAATACTGAAAAAAAAAAAACGTACACATTGTCGACATTGTTGTCAAAACCACCACGTGATAGCCGTATAGGAGCTGATGTAAATCAAACTCCTATACAGCTATCATGTTTTTGCAGGGGGGGGAAGCCCCCCTGCAACCCCCATGTGTGGGGCTGCACCCCCCACACCCCCCTACTTATATATTCTAACTCCGAGATTGCACTACAGTGGGGATGTGGATGAATTTCCACTCCCCCCTGTACCACGATCTCCATGCAGATAGCCAATTTCCACTTATGCGAATGCAGTTGTGCATTCGCATAAGAGGAGTCGATTATCTGGTGCAAAAGTGCTTGTGCATTCGACATTCTGTTTTTCGGCACATTGCAGCCGATAGAATGTCGTTCGCACAAACAATAGTAAACCATGTGTCAGTATGGCAGAATGCCTAAGGGCTGTAGGCATTAATGCAGTCCAAAAAGTAAACATGTATAGATTACTGTCTGTGTAAGAACACAACCATGCAACATAATCGTATTTTGTAAAGAAAATTAAAATGCATTGTACATATATGCGATGCATGTCAAAGACAGTAAGAATGTATCTAAAGGACAATTAACCTCAATTTAAATTACTGCATTCCTTAAGCATTTGAACTAATGAATATCACAGTACTTTACAGTGTTGAACCACTTTTGTGAATGATTAGCACTGTTATTGGGAAGTGACAGATACATACATTCCTTAGTAATATATATTGCTACTTAAATATCCTGCACACCCGCTTCTCTGACCCATCTAGTTTGTGGAAGACTTTGGTATGTGCAGTTAGATGATATTTAAATATAATATTTAATTTCAACTGTAATTACCCTATATTATACAATGACCCTCTATTAATATTCAAAAACGTGCACGCTGATTGGTCAGTGTGCACGTTGTAAATCAGAGTTATAGTAATGGAAAAAGGTCTGGTTGCCCGGACTTTTTCCATTACTATAACTCTTTTTGTACAGCAACGGAGAACGCAAGATCTCTGTTGCTTCACACTGTCTCGCTATGTTAAACGAGTTTAACATAGCGAGACAGCTTTAACAAAAGCAACGGAGATTCTCCGTTGCTTTTTTTAAAGCTGTGTCTCTATGTTTAACGAGTTTAACATCTTGACAATGTAAAAGCAACGGAGATCATGCTTTCTCCATTGCTTTTTTTCAAAACTCTCTCACTATGTTAAATGGGTTTAACATAGCGAGACAGCTATAAAAAAAAGCAACAGAGATTCTCTGTTGCTTTTTTTAAAGCTGTCTCGCTATGTTAAACCCATTTAACATAGCAAAACAGTTTGTAAAAAGCAACAGAGATCTTGCTTTCTCCGTTGCTTTTGCCCACAGCTCTGACGTACTGTGTAGGCATATGCATGCGCAGTACATCAGAACTGCTGCAGAATACCAGACAGCTGCAGAAGGGCAGCAAGGAGGCATTATACAATGCCATTATTTAAGAAAAGTAATTATTTTTTTTCTTAAATAATGTCATTGTATAACAATAACCACTTCTGGGTGTGGGTAATGCTGGATTTACCCACGGTTGGCTTTGTTTGGTCACTTGGGCTTCGCCCATGTGACCAAACCACACCAACCGTGGGTAAATCCAGCATTACCCACACCCAGGCGTGGGTTATTGCTATATTAAAACATACATTATATGTGGAATATCTTCCAGAGTCCAACCTCTGCAGTCCTGTTCTGAAAGTCATCCCAGTTCTTCCAGTGAAGATCATTTTATTCATGATGGACCTGCATACCTATCCTGTAGACCCCAGTACTTCCTAGGAGAGCCCTCATAATCCAATTCAAAATGTCAACCTGGGCAAAGTTCCTGAGTCATGCTCACACCCCCCATTCATGTCCCAAGTAGACAGCCAGCATCTGGCGGGTCTCCTTGTTGCAAGTATTGCAGACTCCTCTCAGTCAATATTTCCTTGAAACTCTCGAAAACATAGGTGAAAAATGTCTTCAAAAAATTGCTCACTGAGGTCCCACTCAGTTCACCAGTTGTAATGATATGCTAGGAAAATGTATCAATATCACATTGTAAACATGGCGCATACAGGGTGGTAATGATCTATTGCTGGACATTGGGCATGTGTTCAGCATATCCACATACAAGGATAACTATTGTCCATTTGTGCAGAGAACTGTACAGTTTAAGTTGAGCTATTGGTTAATCTGGCAAGACTCAGGAAGCTACCTTGATATTCACTGATGATATTCCAAAACATTGTATGCTAATGAACCTCATTAAATGTATATGGAGTAAATTGTACTTTAATAGGTGCCTGCATTGATCTAATATCACTGTCAGGTTTAACTGCCTGAATACAGTTATCCATAAGGAAAGCAATTATGAGGTGAACTGTGTGTATTGCTCTTTTAAAATACAATGCTCATTATCACTCTATTACACTCATAGTGTCCTCTGTGAAGCTTCTAACACACATTTCATGCATTTCTGTTGGGGAAGTATCTGCACATCATTATGCCAGTGACATACAGGATGTGGGTAGACTTCCTCAATATGTGACATATCAGACATGGTTGATGTAGACTTAGTAAGTGTTATTGACTGTACAGTAACTGTGACAACACCATTTTTACACTAGTTAAGTTGTGTGCAATGGTTATGTGATTGGCCCCTACTTGTCAAAATATCCATTGCTCTGGGTTCTAATCCCATCTCTGCATATATAACATTCCATAAAATGTGGAATGGATTAATAGCAGTGCACATATATGCTGATGAGGTTAAGACATGATCAGGAACTGAGATGGATTTTGTATGTCCCTTATGTTTATCTGCACATAAAAGCAATGCAAATGACATTGATTGTTTTGTATAGCAGTGCACTGTCTATGACAGGCATTACATTGACATATGCTGTGAAGGCTGATCTGTCAATATGTACATAGCACCTTTTTTCAGATGTCAAGCTGTAATAGGCTTGATAAATGTTTCCCCGGAAAAATGGGATTGACATTGAGGCTCTGTGGCAGCATGGCCAAAATTTGCTAAGGCGCATGGCAATACTCTGTGGAGATAACAGGTATGGAGGGCATTACAGACATGATCAATGTTGTAGTGGGCAGAACCATTCTGCTGAAGTCTGCCAGTGCCATTTCTCTGAAGTGATCCTCTGTGCAGTCAACAGACTTTGCCACAATGAGAGGGAGAGAAATGGAACTTGAGGTGTGTGACAACCCTCCACTGGGCCAGTAATCAAGGAACCTCAATCCTCACCACTGGCAACAGTGGGGGATGTTCACTGGGAGGTTAACAGGTACATCCACAGTAATTCCAGATGCATTTCTCTGCATCAAGTGCAATTTCCTTTAAGAGCACACAGAGACTAAAGTCAGTCCAGGACTGGTTTCCCACTCTTCTTCCAGATCCCCAGTAAGACTCCCCACTGACACAGATATGGTGATGAGATCCCAGCTGAGTGACTAAGCTAAGAGCCCCAGCATCCTCTCTGTACAACCAGTGCTTTGTGTCCTTCCCAAGTAGCTGACATACACATACTTTGAGGTTTGATTTGCACACCCACACATGCCCCTGGGAAAGGCTGTCAGAGGTTTAATAGCTATGTCCCCTTCTACCCAGACTATAAGGTAGTTATTACTGCCACCAGTCACTCCTTATCAGCTAGTTAAGGTCCTTAACAAAGGGTGTCCAATTTTAATGTCTAATATTAATATTAACACAAATGGTAGTTTGACTAAGAGCAAGGCTATGATGAGTGGTCCACACAATGTCACCAGATAAATATGCAACTACTCTCAAAAGTTAAATATCTCTACATAGATCAGCCACAATAAAAGGTTTAAATATATTTAATAATACATAATAAAAGAACAGGACACTGCTAAATATAAATTCACAGTGACATCAGAGTTCAAAACCACAGGAAATATTTAAAACAACATTGTAGGACAGTCTCAAATAAATAAAGAAAAATATCTAAACTAAGCTTCACTTTATTCCTGACTGAATCTAAGAAAATTATACTATAATCTAAACTTACTAATAGAGCAAGCAGATGTGGTGAATGGATCTTCTAGCTGTTGTCAGATCCAAGCTAGAATGCAGAATGCTCTGTCTCACTAAGAGACTTCTCAAAATAATATCTAAAGTATTACTGCTGGGATAGCTTGTAGAATGACATCACTTATTGTCATCTGACCCTAGTTCCAAGGCAAAACAATTATTGATGAAGCTAGCAGTATTTAGCATCTACAGTACCTGTAAAAATATACAGACAATGGTTCTCCTCAGATCTCTGGCAGATACTGGCGGTCATAAAACAATTGCATTTCTTCATGCTTTCAAGACTAGTAATTAGTTCCCTAAAGACAATGCAGACAGTTTCCTAGCACAGGCATTGTGTCTCTTGCTGCATTGAAAACTGAAAGATACCATCTTTTATGGCCTACCCATAAAGTAATTTCATTTCAGTTAATTTTCTGAAATTTGCTGGACTGAAGTTAACCTCCTGTATCCCATTTTCCACTGTTAAAATATATACATTTAAACAGTTACAACAGTGCATGTACATATCTGTTCTCTTATAGTTGGGCACACTGTGGTTACATTTAAAATTGCAGTTTGCAAATACTTTTTCAACACACGTCTATACAAGCAGTTTGATATACACATGAAAAACAGTTCTAATACATTTTATAACACAAGCATCTTATATAATTCATTTTAATCTTCACCAATGACACAGAATTCCAGCTAGCTGTGCTGTCAGTATCTCTCTTTTTTCACACATCTTCCCTCCTTTGAAGACTCAAGCTAGTTTTTCAAGTGACCCCTGAGAAACATTTCTTAAGAGTGATGAGCCTATCTGGGAATATATTACCCCATACCCTGTCTTAAGATCCCAGCTGCCTTTTCATTGCTGATCCCATTACAGTGTTGCACTGTCATATCATATGCCTGCAACCCTAGGCTCCACCATAGTAACTTGGGATTTTGCTGGTTTGCTCCCTGTAGCCATTGAGCCCCCTCAGACTCCTCCTGCTTTCTGTTGCAAATACTTAGCACCAGGATCTCCCTATCATGGTAAGGTTTCATCATGTTAACATGATACAGTTTGTGCCCCTGCCTCCTGCCTAGTAGTTCTACCATGTAGTTAACATCAATCAATTCCTTACCACTTTGTAGGGTCCTTCCCATGCTGCCTGCAACTTATTGTTTCTAACAGGAATGAGAACCATGACATGCTCCCTTACAGCATACGCTCTGGTTCGAGCATTCCTGCCATACCAGACCTTCTACTGCTGTTGGACTTCTGCCAGGTTCTCCTGGGCCAAGCCCATGGATTCTCTGAGACTTGTCCTGAGGCTTAGGACATATGCCACAATAGACTACTTGTGGAATTCAGACTCACTCGCCCACTCATCACAAATCAAATCTAAAGGTCCGCTCACCCAATGCCCATACAGCAACTCAAAGGGTGAAAATCCTGTCGATTCCTGGGGCACCTCTCTCTAAGCAAACATCAGATGGGGCAAATACTTGTCCCACTCCCTCTTAAACTGGTCAGCAAATGGCTGTAGCATGGTCTTTAGTGTAGAGTGTATCCTCTCCACAAGACCATTAGTCTGGAGTGGAAGGGGGTGGTCTTTAGGAACTTCACCCCACAGCACTCCCACAGACAAGCCAGCAGGTCTGACAAGAAATTGGCACCTCTGTCAGTCAGTATTTTTTTTTGGAAACCTACTCTGCTGAAAACTTCTAACAAGGCATTTGCCACCTTTTCTGTCTCAATGGAGGAGAGAGCCACTGCCTCAGGGTATCTGATAGCATAATTTTCTACCACCAGGATATACTTCTTTCCTGTGGAACTTGAGGTACTCAGAGGCCCCACACTATCCATAGCTACCCTCTGAAACAGGTCCTCAATCATAGGAAAAGGCATGAAAGGAGCTTTCAACTTGTCTCCTGCCTTGCCTACTTTTTGGCACTGCTCACAGGTCTTGCAGTACCCAATTACATCCCTGTAAATCCCAGGGCAATACAAGTGCTGCATAATACATCTCTTGGTATGTTTTATGCCCATATGACCTGCAAAAGGAATGTCATGGGTTATGGCTAGAAGTGCCAGATGGTGGGCTTTGGGCACTACCAACTGCTGTATTCTCTCACCCTCAGTACCCTCTCCATCCAACTAGTGCTCTCCCTCAGGGGTCAACTCTCTATACAGTAACCCTTTCTCCCAGTATACAGATTCCCCATTTCCTTGAGAATCAGCCACCCCCTGGCTACCTCCCTCAAGCCTTGTAATGTAGAGTCTAAGAACTGAGCTTGTCTCAGCTCTCTCCTTTGTAATGCTTCCCAGCTCCACTTCCACAAGACATCTACAGTCCTCTGGCAGTGGTGTCTCACTGTCAGCCTGTGTGCTACTACTCACCTCTGCCCTTGCAGTCACTCTGTCCAAGGGAACATCAGTACCCACTAGTAGCTGTGGCTCATCTTCAGTCTCACTGTTACAGGGTTGCTCCCTCTCTGAAGTAACCCCCTCACCAGTCCTAGCTTTAAGTCTATGTCCCCGCTCAGGCTTGCAGACACACATGCCTGTCTCCAAGCCTGACTGTGTGTCACTGCATGTGCACAAGGTACGACATTATCCAAATCATTCCCTAACAGAACATCTACAGGAATATCCTCAAACACATCTACTTGCTTGCTTCCTTTTCCAACCTCCCTGTCAAGGTGAGCCCTAGCCAAAGGTATTTAGAATGGGGACCCTCCTAAAGCTCTGACTGGAGTAGACTACCCAAGCAAGTAGTGCTCCTCTTTAACCATTGCAGGCTTCACAATATTTAGGTCAAAGGCTGCACATCTCTTAGCAGTGACCTGTTTCCCATCTACTAAGACAGGATATAACATCTTATGGTACTTTGGTACCCTTGTTGTCCCCAGACAACTTACCACTGGCATTCTGGCATTCTCAGTTGCTGGATCCCCTACCTTTTGTTCCCCACGTTGCCTCCATGGACATCTATTTGCTACAAAGCCCCACTGGTTACATTTAAATCATTGAACCCTTGATCCTGGCCATGTACTTGAACTAGTGGCTTCCCCTGTTAGTGGCAGACTTTGTTGGGGTGGTTTAGGCTGCCCACCATGGGTTCCCTTTTACCCATATGCAGCACTGGGTATCACTTTTCTGTGCATTGAAGAGCTGCTTGCTAATTATAGGTCTCCATTTTTCCCCAATCCATCTGTGATGTTGTATTCTCTATCTGCTGACCAGATTCTCATCTCTTCAGGCAAAGTGCTAAGTACTTGTTCCCTCACCAAAAGGTCTGCCAGCCCTTCAAAAGTGGTGACCTGACACCCACTCACCCACCTATGAAAATAAGTGCTTAACTCAGAAATATCTTCATACACATTTTCATCTGCCTTGCTCTTATGCTCACAAAACTTTTTTTGTATGCTTCAGGTGTTAAGTTAAAACATTCCAATAAACAATTTTTAACTGTATTATAATTTAAGCAATCAGTATCAGACAATTTAGAAACAGCACTTACAGCTTTACCATGGAGTAGGTCAACATTATACTGTTTACATATCTTTTCAAACATATGAATAAAACTATCAAAATTATCCCCCTCTGTAAATTGTGGAAGAAATTTACTGACCTTTGTTGCTTCTGGGGTTCAGTTATTCCCTTCCCCATTACCTCCATGACCCTGGCAAAGAGTCAGCGTCTCCTTTTCATGTTGCCTCTGCCTCTGATTTTCTTTGACTTCTAATTCCAATTGTTTCTGTTTCTCCTTTTCTTCAGCCTCCAAATATCTCAGTCTGTCATTTTCTTCAGCCTCCAAACACCACAGTCTCTATGAGGATTCTATTTCTAAATATTTGGCCTCCAGTTCAAGTCTCTAACTCCAGATGTATTTTTAAGTCCTCTGAGGCAAAGCTGAACTGTCCATTTTCTGAGAATTGTACAACCCCTAGACATGTCTGGTTGTCTTCCTGGTTGCTGGTCTGGGATGCAGCTGTGGTTAAGGCTGCAATCATTTCTGCTTTAGTCAAAGTCAAGTTGGCATGTGCCAATCCTTTGGCTTGGCATATCTCAGCCAACTGGCTCCTTGTCAGCTTGCCATACTCTGCTGACATCCTTGCCTGCTCTCCTTGTCCAACTAAGCTAACAAAAAATAAATAAAACTATTGTGATATGAAACTCTGAATTTCTACTATGTGGCTGCTTGAAAGTACAAACACCTTCTTTAGTGACCACTGTTTACAGGCTGTAGGAGTTCAGTATCCACCCCACTGCCCACCAAAATGTGATGTGGATATCCCACCACTGCCCACCAAAATGTGACGACCCTCCACTGGACCAGTAATTGAGACCCCTCAATCCTCACCACTGGAAACAGTGGGGAACATTCACTGGGAGGTTAACAGGTACACCCACAGTATTTCCAAATGCAGCTCTCTGCATCAAGTGCAATTTCCCTTAATAACACACAGAGACTACAGTCAGTCGAGGGCTGGTTTCTCACTCTTCCTCCAGAACCCCATTAAGACTCCCCACTGGCACAGCTGTAGAGTTGTGATCTCAGCTGACTGACCAAGCCAAGACCCCCAGTACCCTCTCCTTCCAACCAGTGCTTCATGTCCCTGCCCAACTAGTTGATGCACACACACTTTGAGGTTTGATTTAAACACACACACACACACACACACACACACACACACACACACACACACACACACACACACACACACACACACACACCTGGGAAATGCTGGCACAGGTTGATTAGCTATGCCCCCTTCTGCCCAGACTATAAGGTAGATATTACTGCCACCAGTCACTCCTTATCAGCTACTTTAAGGCCCTTAACAAAGGGTGTTCAATCTTACTGTGTAATATCAATATTAACACAAATGATAGTTTGACTCAGAGCAAGGCTATTCGAAGTGGTCCACACAGTGTCAGCATTATGGGAGAGATGCACTTATATAGCCAAACTGGAAGTAAAGCTCTCTTCACCCAAAACTGGACTAGACAGTCAAGAGGAGAATGTAAACACTGGCACCACACCACACTCATCACATAATCCCTCAAAACCTACACCACTAAAACACACACATTGAAACACAAAAAACACACCTACATTCATGGAGGCTCTCAATAAAAATCTGGCCAAGCAACAGGGACCTCCAAAGCAGAAATGCAAGCAACCTCCACCCCCCAAAACAACCCAAATGATACACAGTCCACAAACTCAGTGTGCCACTCAACCACAGCCCATAAGGCATAACAACGTACCCAACACTCTAGTCATAGGTGACTCTATAGTCAGGCACACTGATGTTCCACTCACCAGGCTAAACAAGGAGAAAGTTACTGTCAGCTGCCTGTCAGGTGCCAGGATCCACCGCATAATGCACATACTCAGGTCACTCCACAACAAGTACAAATATGACTCTGTCATTGTCCATGTTGGTGTGAATGTAACTGAGATGTACCTCCCTGGACTACATGAAAAGAGACATGGAGGAGCTGTCTGATGTTGTAGCCCATGCAGGTATGACCCTAACCCTGAGTAGCATCCTACCATCATCCAGAATGATACCACAGTACAAGGACAAAATGATTGACTTCAACAATTGGCTAAGCTTCTGGTGTCATTCTAAGGGGATCCAGTATCTGTCTGCCTGGGATGACATGATCAACAAACCACGATGCTTTGCCAGAGATGGCCTGCACCTGCCACCCTTGGGATTCCAGATACTGGTTGAGGCTCTTGCCACCCCTATAGTGCCTTTTTAGGCAACGTTCAAATGACAAATTCACCACCATAACAGGTACAAGCAAGCAAAATCTGAGGATAATGCTACTCAATGCTAGAAGTCTAAACCTCAAAATGTACTCACTCGAGGCACTCCTTAAAATGCAGAACATCAACATCTGTGCAGTGACAAAGACCTGGTTCAAGCTCCAGAGGGCACCCCTGCATTACCAGGCTATAATTCATACCACACCTTTCGGCCACCTAACCTGGACCGAAACATTAAAGGCAAAGGGGTGTCCATATTCATTAAGGATATCCACACCTCCAGGCTAGTTGCTCAGCATAATGCATCCGAGATTATCCAAGTGCAACTAACTCTGGGCAAGACTGCAATCCAAATTGTAGCTTGCTACAGATCCCCCGCCATGCCCCAGGATTCCCACTCCTCATTTCTTGATACACTGGAAAATATTAGGGTACAACCTAACACCCTAATAATGGGCGATTTCAACTACCAAACCATTAATTGGGAAAACTACTCATGTACCAACCCTTTTGCTCAATGTCTTCTGGAATTCATAAACTCCAATGCCTTGGATCAGCTTATCCACACCCCCATCAGGGGCAGCAATATCCTAGACATGGTCATTACCAATATGGGCAACTGGTGTTCCACACCAGAGGTAAATTGCTCGTTGGTCAGATCTGACCATAAGCTAATCACCCTAGACATCCACATCCTGCCTCCACCCCCCCATTAGGGAAACCACCATAAAAATTTCTTCAAAGCCAACTTCACGCTTCTTAAGACAGAAGTGGCAAACATCATGACACCCATGCTGATGCACAATAGAGGTACAACTGCTGAATCCTACACAAATGCCCTTTATAAGCACTTACACGAGTACATGGATCGTGCAATCCCTAACAGAACCAAGATGCTATCCTCCAAAAAAAGGAAGCCAAGCTGGTGGTCAACAAACTCTACAACAGAAGAAAGTAACTGTTACAAAAGAGAGTAAAATCCCATGATTGGAGGAACTCCCTGGTCAGCCTCAGTAAGAGGCTGAGATCCCTCATAAAATCCTCCAAAGCAAGTTACGAAAACAAAATCTCCACTGATTTTAAAGACAACCACAAAGCATTCTATAGCTATGTCAAGAATCTCAATGGAAACACTCAGATCTGCTCTGAGTTACAGCACAATGGCACTAAATATACAGAACCAACTGATATTGCCAACATCCTGGCAGATAGGTTCAGTGCTAACTTTACCCCCCTCTCATCCCCTAAAGGGCCCATCTCTATACCAGAAGAATGCAAAGTTCCTGTAATCATGGCTGCACAGGTAAAAAACACACTCTCCAAAGCCAAGAACACAGTATCCATGGGACCAGACAACATCCCAGGCTGCATTCTACATGAATTACAGAACAAACTGGCACCCTACTTAAGTATCATGTTCAGTCATAGCCTCACCTCAGGCTTTGTGCCCACTGAATGGCACACAGCAACAGTTATCCCACTCACAAAGGGGGAGTCACCATGGACCCTGGGAACTACCGCCCCATTAGTCTGACGAGGCTGGTCTGCAAGTCTATGGAACGTATCATCATGGAACTTATAAACAATGACACTGGTAATCTCCAAACTCTGGACCCCACCCAGGTAGGGCATGTATCCTAAACCAGATTGACTTCTTTGAAGTGGACACCAAAGCCATAGATGAGGGTAAGGTAGTTCACACCGCCTATCTAGATCTTGCCAAGGCTTTTGACACCATCCCCCACTCTGGAATTATAGATAAACTCACTAAACTAGGTATAAATCCCTATGTCACAAGATGGGTTGCCAACTGGCTCACTGACAGAACCCACACTGTGAAAGTAGCAGACTCCAAATCCTTTAGACTATTGGCAAGTGGAGTACCACAGGGTTCAGTCCTGGGTCCTCTCCTGTTTGGTATCTACTTCTCTGAAGTACAGGCTAACACAGAAGGTCTTTGGCTAACAAAGTTCACAGATGACTACAAACTAGGAGCCATAATCAAAACTCCTAACAATGTGGACATCCTACAAAAGGGCCTCACTGAGACAGATGCCTGATGTCAAAGCCATGGCCTCAAGCTCAATGCCAAAAAGTGCATTGTTATCCCTTTTTGTAAAAACTCTGTACCTATGAACTACCACATAGGCGGTAGTGTACTTAACACTGAAAGTGCAATAAGAGACCTTGGGACACAGGTGGACAGCAGTCTCTCCTTTGATAATCATATCGCTACAGTAGTCAGGAAATCCTTCTATGGGGCACACCTCATCACAAAAGGTTTCTCATCCAGGAAAAAAGAGGTCATTGTTCCCCTCTACTTGTCACTCATTAGACCCATTATAGAGTACAACACCCCTTTTGGTATGTACCTCACAAGACATCTACAACAACTGGAAAGGCTGCAGAAATACCTCACAAAGAGGATTACTGGTCTCAAACAGATGGCCTATACAGACCGTCTCAAAATACTCCAACTTTACTCCATCGTATATCACCTACTCAGAGGTGATCTCTGCCTAACATACAAAGCTTTGTCAAACCCAGAGCTGTTTGACATGTTCCACTTAAAGAAATCCAAATCCCTCTAAGCTACACACTCTAGGGACCTAAACCTTGTCACCACAATAAACAGAACATGCTGGAGGGATAGATTCCTCTCCCAGAGACTTCCCATACTCTGGAACAAACTACCTATCTATATCAAACAAAGCTCCTCATTAGCACTCTTCAAGAAAAATCTTGATGACTGGATGTGAGATAGGAAATTCACCCCGGGGATCACCTCTGTGGCTCTGCTCGACAGTGGCACAGGAAAATAATTTTCTTGGGTGGCGAAAGCCAGGGTACCTTTTGGCTGGGCTTATATAGACCCTAGGGCCAATAGCCTAGTACCTACCTATAAACCTATGAACCTATGAGCAAATAAATATTCAAGTACTCTCAAAACATCAATATCTCTACACATAGCCACAATGAAAGGTTTAAATATATTTAATAATAAATAATAAAAGAACAAGACAGCACTAAATATATATTCAGAATGACATCAGAGTTCAAAACCACAGGAAATGTTTAAAACAACATTGCAGGACAGTCTGAAATAAATAGAGAAGAATTTCTAAACTAATCTTCTCTATATTCCTGACTGAATCTAAGAGAATTATACTATAATCTAAGAACTTTCTAATAGAGCAAGGCAGATGTGGTAAATGGATCTTTTAGCTGTTGCCAGGTCCAAGACAGAATGCAGAATGTTCTTTCTTACTAAGAGACTTCTCAAAATAATATCTAAAATATTCCTGCTGGGATAGCTTGCAGAATGGTATCAGTTCTTGTCATCTGAACCTAGTTCCAAGGCAAAACAACCATTGATAAAGTTGGCAGTATTTAACATCTACCTGTGAAATTATACTGACAAGGGCTTCTCCTCAGATCTCTGGTATATGTGGCGTATATCTGATATATATACCAGATTTGCACTACACTAACTTGATAAGTCCACATCACTATAATTATTCATTGTAGTTAGATGGTTATACAATAATGTCAGTCATATTCTGACGCATGTGACTTCTGGGAATGTGCATGACATGTCTTATCTGCCTCTATTTACAGTGCGGTCACTGCCTGCCTCTTCCATTAGCTCATCCACTGATCATGAGGTGTGGCATGATGTGCCTCACTCTCATAGTACAGCTAATGGTACACAGGCACTGCAATGATTTCATTGTCTGGCCTGAAAAGGGATAATAAGGGATGTCATGAGGCAGCCTCTGGTACGGGGTATAGCATGGCCAGCCATTCTGATGATATGGCAGCATTAGCTAATGGAGACGATGACTTTGATCCACTATCCCATGTTGAGTCTGTTCGTTCTTCCCCACATAAGACTGCTACTGTCCATCATATTACATGCAGGAGTGTACCTGATGTGTACATGTGGGAGTGTACCTGATGTATGTGTGTGTGTGTGTGTGTGTGTGTGTGTGTGTGTGTGTGTGTGTGTGTGTGTGTGTGGATGCATGTCATAACTTGCTGTTACAGGCACATGAACATTCACAGTGATGTCATGACACTGACTTCTGGGCACTTGCTCATGCTATCAATTAGTACACCAGCTGTATGTGTGTTACATGAAGGTCAGGAGCACAGACATGGAGAGGCATAATAGCATGGTATCTGTTGGAGATACTTCTCAACCTCTTAGAGCAAAAAATCTGGACAGACCCATAAACAATGGGGGTACAGTGGCCCAAAAACAGGGACAATTTTAAAATATTGCTCTTATAAACTCAGAAAGTTAATAGAATAACTGGTTTTCCATTAGCATGAAATTTCTGAAGGGTTTGCAGTCTGAAACTCAAATACCTGTCATTTTTTCCTGACTTTCTTCCTCAATGATTTGTAGACTATTTGCCAGAAATCAAAAATTTATGAGGAACAGACCAACAATATGAAGCAAAAATCTGGATATTTGAGAGCTATGCTGTTGGACACTCTGTTGAAAGCCTTGTTATGGCAGTGTTAGAGCAGTGCCAGAGCAGTGCCATAATACACACCAGGTGTTACATGCCTTGGCCATAATGATTACCTCCAGTGGGGAGTGAAAGATCCCCTCTCAGCAGGCCCACACGTGGCACTCATACAAAATTGTCTGTGCTGCAATGTGCATGTACATCTGCTGTTGCTTAACCTATTCAGAACCCAGCAGTCATGTCCCAACAGACATATCACACTACTGCTACTATCCATACCATGCAGTATCACCACAACCAGTTCCTTATGTTTCCCCATACCATGTAGTGTCTCCACAACCAGTTCCTTATGTTTCTCCATACCATGTAGTGTCACCACAACAAGTTCCTTATGTTTCACCATACCATGTAGTGTCACCACAACCAGTTCCTTATGGTTTACCATACTATGTAGTGTGACCACAATCAGTTCCTAATATTTCAGACATATCACAGTACTGCTACTACCCACACCATGTAGTGCCACCACAACCAGTTCCTTATGTTTTACCATACCATGCAGTATCACCATAACCAGTTCCTTATGCTTCAGACATATCACAGTACTGCTACAACCCATACCATGTAGTGCCACCACAACCAGTTCCATGTTTTACCATACCATGCAGTACCACCACAACTAGTTCCTTATGTTTCAGACATGTCACAGTACTGCTACTACCCATACCATGTAGTGCCACTACAATCAGTTCCTTATGTTTTACCATACCATGCAATATCACCACAACCAGTTCCTTATGTTTCAGACATATCACAGTACTGCTACTACCCATACCATGTAGTGCCACCACAACCAGTTCCTTATGTTTTACCATACCATGCAGTATACCCACAACCAGTTCCTTATGTTTCACCATACCATGTAGTGCCACCACAACCAGTTCCTTATGTTTCACCATACCATGTAGTGTCACCTCAACCAGTTTCTTATGTTTCACCATACCATGTAGTGTCACCACAACCAGTTCCTTATGTTTCAGACATATCACAGTACTGCTACTATCCATAACATATAGTGCCACCACAACCAGTTCCTTATGTTTTACCATACTATGTAGTGTCACCACAACCGGTTCCTTATGTTTCAGACATATCACAGTACTGTTACTACCCATACCATGTAGTGCCACCACAAATAGTTCCTTATGTTTTACCATATCATGCAGTATCACCACAACAAGTTCCTTATGTTTCAGACATATCACAGTACTGCTATTACCCATAACATGTAGTGCCACCACAACCAGTTCCTTATGTTTTACCATACTATATAGTGTCATCACAACCAGTTCCTTATGTTTCAGACATATCACAGCACTGTTACTACCCATACCATGTAGTGCCACCACAAACAGTTCCTTATGTTTTACCATACCATGCAGTATCACCACACCCAGTTCCTTATGTTTCAGACATATCACAGTACTGCTACTACCCATACCATGTAGTGCCACCACAACCAGTTCCTTATGTCTTACCATATCATGCAGTATCACCACAACAGGTTCCTTATGTTTCAGACATATCACAGTGCTGCTACTACACATACCATGTAGTGCCACCACAGCCAGTTCCTTATGTTTTACCATACCATGCATTATCACCATAACCAGTTCCTTATGTTTCAGACATATCACAGTACTGCCACTACCCATACCATGTAGTGCCACCACAACCAGTTCCTTATGTTTTACCATACCCTGCAGTATCACCACAACCAGTTCCTTATGTTTTACCATATAATGTAGTATCACCACAATCAGGTCCTTATGTTTTACCATTCCATGCAGTATCAGCACAACCAGTTCTTTATGTTTTACCATACCATGCAGTATCACCACAACCAGTTCCTTATGTTTTACCATACCATGCAGTATCACCACAACCAGTTCCTTATGTTTTACCATACCATGCAGTATCACCACAACCAGTTCCTTATGTTTTACCATACCATGCAGTATTACCACAATCTGTTCCTTATGTTTTACTATACCATACAGTATCACCACAACCAGTCCCTTATGTTTCAGACATATAACAGTACTGCCACTAACCATACCATGTAGTGCCACCACAACCAGTTCCTTATATTTTACCATACCATGCAGTATCACCGCAACCAGTTCCTTATGTTTTACCATACCATGCAGTATCCCCACAATCAGGTCCTTCCATTCCATGCAGTATCAGCACAGCCAGTTCTTTATGTTTTACCATACCATGCAGTATCACCACAACCAGTTCCTTATGTTTTACCATACCATGCAGTATCACCACAGCCAGTTCCTTATGTTTTACCATACCATGCAGTATCACCACAACCAGTTCCTTATGTTTTACCATACCATACAGTATCACTACAACCAGTTCCTTATGTTTCAGACATATCACAGTACTGCTACTACTCATACCATGCAGTGTCACCACAACCAGTTCCTTATGATTCACCATACCATGTAGTGTCACCACAACCATTTTCTTATGCTTCACCATACCATGTAGTGTCACCAAAACCAAGTCCTTATGTTTCACCATACCATGTGGTATAACCACAACCAGTTCCTTATGTTTCACTATACCATGTAGAGTCAGCCAACCAGTTCCTTATGTTTCACCATACCATATAGTATCACCACAACCAGTTCCTTATGTGTCAGGACATGGAAGAGGCAGCCAAGATCTCAGTGTGAGCCATCAGCATGGGTGTGCTAGACTGTGTTAGAGTAACACTGATAATTGATCCAATGTGTGTCATGTAGTTTCATTCTAACCCCATGGCAATAATGACCACTGTACTAGCCAGTGCCAACTACATTTGCAAGTGGTTTCACAAAAATTTCATACCACAGGCTTTTTATGTTAATTTATCTGACTTAAGTGTGGTATTTTCTACATATTTGTCATTATTATATGTTAGTTCAGATATAGGCAACTGCACTGATGTATGTGAAAATCACCCTGCTTCAAATGTTTGCTTCTCTTGATACATGAAATATAGCAAACATCTCTGAAGATCATCAGAATGTTACCCTATTATTCCAGACTTGATTGATGCATTACACATTTCTTTCTTGTTTGCCACAACTGCAAGCACTGGTATGCCATACTATTCACACAAGTGTTACTTGTGGCATTTTAATATGGCACTGCACATACCTCACCCTCAGCTCAACATGCACTTATGTTTGATACTTCCCTATGTTATCCTCTTGCTGTCATATATTTCCCAAGTGGGCCTTCCTATATCTACCTGCTTACACAACTTATATACCTATGTTGCTGTATCCCAAACAATGATGCATGTCCAATGGCTGATGCATGCTATCAGTCATTGATGGTCTGCATGGCTGAGCATATTCTTTCATCTACATGATTCATATTGCAGGAACCACGTATGCATTGTAGTGTTGCCTTAAGTATTACACTCCACGTCAGGCATGCCACATATAAATTGTTTGTGATATAAGTATATTTAATTTGTCTGGTCCTTGACATCTTGTCAGTACCCATGCTGTTATATGCTGCATAGTGTGGTGTACAACACTGTTTCACATCACTATGATATGTGTGATGCATCTTTGTACCACCCCTGCAATTAAGTTATATTGGTTATGATACATTCCCATATTCTGCATGAGTCAAAATTTACTGTAGTACTGGTTGTTGTACAGCTAACTTTTCATGCTACATTTATGAATGATGCTATACGTTCATAAGTCAATACTAGGCTAACTACTCTGATGGGTCATTTTAAGCCTATCCAACAACCTGAGGTCAGAATCAAATCCTGTGCCTTGTGACTATGAGGCAAAGACCTTAGCTATTATACCAAATCCACCCACTCCTTTATCTCATGAGGCACACTACTTTCATATGATACTGCATGTTTAAAGGTCCCACCAAAAGAAGCCACTCATATGACATGTAGAACCTAACTTAATGTGTTAGGATGTCAACATATAAGAATGGAAACAAGTTGATCCTGACATGATTCAAATACGCAGCCTTCTGATTCAGAGGCAGACACTCTATTCTTGTGCTATCGTTGCACTGCCTGGACATCAAAATCATCTACTATGTGCCCCTCAGGGGTGCCACACCTATGACAGTGTGGCCCTTTTTGATGTTGTGCCCTGCATAACATATTCGTGTGGTGTTATTTCTTCTGTATATATCCAGATGTGTTCCTTGTTATATCTAGTGTACATGTATGAGGTATTATAGGTGAATAATATGGTTATGTTATGCACAATGTTCTATGTGGTCAACTAATTGGTGTTTCCATTTGTTGTGCTCTGTGTTTCTCTTGTGGGGCAACACTGCATGAACATTGCTGTTGTGTCTGTGTACTTGTGTATGCATGGCTTGTCATGACTCAAATGTCTGAGTCAGATGCTCACATGTTGCCAGAGCTAGAACATATGGCTGCAGCTTCCATCACCCACCCCTATTTCCTTTGAACCCTGTGTCTTCCTGATCATTGTGTGAAATCTCTGATTGCTCCATATCAGATGGCTTTTCTGGTGTGTATTGTAGTCTACACCTGGATGTGTCCAGACATCTGAATCTTGCTTTAAACATGCCAATCTCATACTCAATGGTAATCTGTGTTGCTGTGCACACTATGCTGTATGCATGCTCAACAGGCATATATAGGGCACTGCATGGAGTCATTAACCAAGGCTTCAGTGGATAACCACTGTCACCTATTTTTAGTGGGATTAAAGCAAATATTTATTCTTCATGCTTACTGCTCACATATCTGGATATTGCTGACTATATAGCACTGGATAGTTCACTTGCCTAGTAGGATCCCCTCTGGTATTTCACTATGGTATCAGAGCACTTTCCATCCAAGTTGCTGCATCATGCTCACAACAGTGTGTGTTGCCATGATATTGGTAATGAGGCCATCCGTGGAGCACACCATCTGACAATTGATCAGTAGTCACCCCTTTCTACTGATGTACTGTTCAGCATCAGATACTGCTGGGGTTTTGATCATGATGTGGATGCAGTCAATTGTACAGAGATTATAGAGAAAGTCAGTAATGGGACAGAACTTTTGCATAATCACAGTACTGCTACTACTCATACCATGTAGTGTCACCACAACCAGTTCCTTATGTTTCACTATACCATGTAGAGTCAGCCAACTAGTTCCTTATGTTTCACCATACCATATAGTATCACCACAACCAGTTCCTTATGTGTCAGGACATGGAAGAGGCAGCCAAGATCTCAGTGTGAGCCATCAGCATGGGTGTGCTAGACTGTGTTAGAGTAACACTGATAATTGGTCCAATGTGTGACATGTAGTTTCATTCTAACCCCATGGCAATGATGACCACTGTACTAGCCAGTGCCAACTACATTTGCAAGTGGTTTCACAAAAGTTTCATACCACAGGCTTTTTATGTTAATTTATCTGACTTAAGTGTGGTATTTTCTACATATTTGTCATTATTATATGTTAGTTCAGATATAGGCAACTGCACTGATGTATGTGAAAATCACCCTGCTTCAAATGTTTGCTTCTCTTGATACATGAAATATAGCAAACATATCTGAAGATCATCAGAATGTTACCCTATTATTCTAGACTTGATTGATGCATTACACATTTCTTTCTTGTTTGCCACAACTGCAAGCACTGGTATGCCATACTATTCACACAAGTGTTACTTGTGGCATTTTAATATGGCACTGCCCATACCTCACCCTCAGCTCAACATGCACTTATGTTTGATACTTCCCTATGTTATCCTCTTGCTGTCATATATTTCCCAAGTGGGCCTTCCTATATCTACCTGCTTACACAACTTATATACCTATGTTGCTGTATCCCAAACAATGATGCATGTCCAATGGCTGATGCATGCTATCAGTCATTGATGGTCTGCATGGCTGAGCATATTCTTTCATCTACATGATTCATATTGCAGGAACCACGTATGCATTGTAGTGTTGCCTTAAGTATTACACTCCACGTCAGGCATGTCACATATAAATTGTTTGTGATATAAGTATATTTCATTTGTCTGGTCCTTGACATCTTGTCAGTACCCATGCTGTTATATGCTGCATAGTGTGGTGTACAACACTGTTTCACATCACTATGATATGTGTGATGCATCTTTGTACCACCCCTGCAATTAAGTTATATTGGTTATGATACATTCCCATATTCTGCATGAGTCAAAATTTACTGTAGTACTGGTTGTTGTACAGCTAACTTTACATGCTACTTTTATGTATGATGCTATACGTTCATAAGTCAATACTAGGCTAACTACTCTGATGGGTCATTTTAAGCCTATCCAACAACCTGAGGTCAGAATCAAATCCTGTGCCTTGTGACTATGAGGCAAAGACCTTAGCTATTATACCAAATCCACCCACCCCTTTATCTCATGAGGCACACTACTTTCATATGATACTGCATGTTTAAAGGTCCCACCAAAAGAAGCCACTCATATGACATGTAGAACCTAACTTATTGTGTTAGGATGTCGACATATAAGAATGGAAACAAGTTGATCCTGACATGATTCAAATATGCAGCCTTCTGATTCGGAGGCAGACACTCTATTCTTGTACTATCGTTGCACTGCCTGGACATCAAAATCTTCTACTATGTGCCCCTCAGGGGTGCCACACCTATGACAGTGTGACCCTTTTTGGTGTTGTGCCCTGCATAACATATTCCTGTGGTGTTATTTCTTCTGTATATATCTAGATGTGTTCCTTTTTATATCTAGTGTACATGTATGAGGTGTTATAGGTGAATAATATGGTTATGTTATGCACAATGTTCGATGTGGTCAACTAATGGGTGTTTCCATTTGTTGTGCTCTGTGTTACTCTTGTGGGGCAACACTGCATGAACATTGCTGTTGTGTCTGTGTACTTTTGCATGCGTGGCTTGTCATGACTCAAATGTCTGAGTCAGATGCTCACATGTTGCCAGAGCTAGAACATATGGCTGCAGCTTCCATCACCCACCCCTATTTCCTTTGAACCCTGTGTCTTCCTGATCATTGTGTGAAATCTCTGATTGCTCCATATCAGATGGCTTTTCTGGTGTGTATTGTAGTCTACACCTGGATGTGTCCAGACATCTGAATCTTGCTTTAAACATGCCAATCTCATACTCGATGGTAATCTGTGTTGCTGTGCACACTATGCTGTATGCATGCTCAACAGGCATATATAGGGCACTGAATGGAGTCATTAACCAAGGCTTCAGTGGATAACCACTGTCACCTATTTTTAGTGGGATTAAAGCAAATATTTATTCTTCATGCTTACTGCTGACATATCTGAATATTGCTGACTATATAGCACTGGATAGTTCACTTGCCTAGTAGGATCCCCTCTGGTATTTCACTATGGTATCAGAGCACTTTCCATCCAAGTTGCTGCATCATGCTCACAACAGTGTGTGTTGCCATGATATTGGTAATGAGGCCATCCGTGGAGCACACCATCTGACAATTGATCAATAGTCACCCCTTTCTACTGATGTACTGTTCAGCATCAGATACTGCTGGGGTTTTGATCATGATGTGGATGCAGTCAATTGTACAGAGATTATAGAGAAAGTCAGTAATGGGACATAACTTTTGCATAACATTTCTGCACTCCAAGGCTGTTGTTTGGAAGTAGATGTATTCATCCACTTTTGTGCACATTACTGCTGCGAACTGTGCTAGAATGTGACTTGAGGCTGTATGTGGCACTTTTACAGTATTGGTCATATGCCACTGAAATGTCCCAAAAGCAGCTATACCCAAACTTAGACACGTTTTTGTTTCTACTGGTAACGGTTTCTCCAACAGACTGTGTGCATGCATATGTGTTGCACACATCCTGCAGCTCTCTATCCATTCTGTATCTATTATTCCCTATTTAGAGAGCTGGTTTAACTCTAGCCTGGCTGAGCACCTTTCTAGCTGCCTTCTGGAATGCATTTTCAGATTGTCCTCTATTGTGGCTTTCAGTAAAATAGAGTGCTCTAGTGCATTAAATGCAGTTTGCATTTTTTGAGTTATAATTTGCAGAATCTGTAGGATTGCTTAGACAATCATAGGAAATGTTATTTTTAGGGGTAAGCACAAATGGCATCCACTGAGTGCTTTCGTGACATTATTGGTGCACTAGTCTGTTACATTATATATTTTTTTTTTTTAGGCAAACATGCTGTGTTTTGGAATCTGGCGGGTGTGCATGGAGTTCACAATTACCCTACACTGAATAAATTGTTACTTGCTGTTCTGTTACCATCCATTATGAAATCACATCTGCCACCGATGCATCAATGTTTTCTTTCCCCATACTGTGCTGTCCAAAAGTTTATTTTGTAATCCTCCCTTAATGTTAATGTTAGAATTATATGGCAATATTCTTGGTCCATTTATATCAGGACATACCTTCAAATATATACATACGCCCGTGTCACAGTTACATCTGTGGCAGTTCAGTGTTTAACTCAGTTAGTATGCATTAATACACTATCCATTATGAAAAACCTTAATACTTTATCAAGGATGTGAAATACTCTAAGTTTATGTATTTATGTATTTATTTACTTGTTTACTTACTTAGTTACTCGTACCCACATTATTTCTGAAACTGGTAACTTATTTAATGCATTGTCCAGGTGTATACAACCTGAGGCTGGTATCTACTGGAAATGTATAGTAGCTTTATGCGATTCTAATTTACAAATTTCTTCTTATAATACAGTTTTATACTTCATAGGTACTTTTCCTAAAACAAACATGAGAAATTCCTCCAAAATAAATAAACCAATAATCCAAGAAATGAGGCGAAAAAAACGGAGATCGCAGACCAGAAATAGTAAAATACTATCCAAATGCACTTTATTTAATGCTACCAATGCCACAACATCTTCATTGTTAGTGTAGAAGTTTACCTATATATTATTGTTTTTAAAATAATATTTATTAAAGTGAATTTTAAGTTGTATAAGGTAATTGCAAGTTGTTCAAGATGTTTTTGTGCAATTTTTAAAGAACGTGATTTCTGGTGAATAGACTCTCATCCTCTAATTGTTTTTATTTAATGATTTAATTTTTCAATTGCTTAATTGAAGGGTGTTTTTGAGTGGTACATTTTTCAGCCTATAAGTATAAAAGGAAAAGTTTTTTTTACTGAATGTATTTCTGAAGAAGTCTATGTTTTATGGACGAAAAAGTGTGGCATTGGTAGCATTAAGTAAAGTGCATTTGGATAGTATTATACTATTTCTGGTCTGCGATCTCCGATTGTTCACCTCAGTTCTTGGACTTTTCCTAAAACCTTACTTTCAGAATATATATGTTTCACTTCTGCCATTCTGCATTATTCTTATCTATCCAAGTTCTTCCAAGTACACTAGACCCATTATATTGCACCACTGCGAGTGTTATAATTCCATTTAGTTCCATATAAATCACTTTTAAAACTACAAGAAATGACCTGCTTCCAGTTGTCCAGGATTTGATTTCCTCCACCTCCTTTTGCCTTATGGGTGACTTTGAGGGAGTCATTTAACCAGCTAGTGCTCCTGAATTGCACCAGAAATGGGACATTTGTGTCCGGTGAGCATATTTGGTTAACAAGTAAATAAGAAAGAATGAAAATCAACAATTCCTATTACTTTAGTCTACTTTTCTGTAGCAATTTACAGTAGAAGACCAAAACGACCCAAAGCTGTGTTTCTGATATCTGTAATGTTCTGCCCAATGCTAAGTTTAATACCTCTTCCAATGATGAATTCAAAATTCATGGACTTATCTTCTCTCCAGATTTGTTACCAGGAATTGGTTATTTTAGCATACTTTAGCTATATACCATATGTACAAACACATTTATTTGGACATGCTGTACTTAATGTATATTTTGTATACTCTACATTTTGCTGTTCTTTAAAAAATAATAAAAATGAAAACAATCAGTACAAACTTTAATTTCCATTCATAAGCTTTATATAATATTTTAAGTCACGCAGGAGTTTGTTTTATCTTGTCTTTTATATACATAACATCTTTTCTCTCAAATTTGTATTAAGAAGCTTTGTTTTCTTTATACATATATCCATAGCCTGGACCCTAGAAACTATGCTACTAAACTACTCATCTGTTTTCTTTTTAACCTCGTACCGTACTATTGCCATCAATTTAATTTGCAAATATTTCACTAATTCTTTTGCTATTTCCACTGAAAAACAAAATAAAAAGCATTTGCAAATGCCAATTTACTTTCTAATTATAATTTTCTCTTTATGTATTCAGAATATATTCTGCATGCTATTTAGTCTACCAACATTTGCTTATCTGCCCATTGTTACAGTCTTGGGTCGATGTTCTTAATCTGTCTATAGTGTGAGATACAGTTTTAATCAGGTTTTTAGTATGCAGAGAAAATGTATATATATCTCACTTATCTCATTAGGTTAATATTAGATGTTCGTCATATTGATCACTACTATTGTAGCTTTAGCTATATGGGTTATATCATGTCAAGGATATAATGGTCTGCAAGATTCATACATTTTAGGTTGCCTTCTACATGCCCATACTGTGAAACAACTCAAGCTGAGCTGAGTATAAGACAAAGTTGAATGCAAAGCCCTTTAGAACTTTCCTCTCTCCGAAGAGTACCCTCTTTTGAGGCTTTCAATGGCTGACGGTTGGCTTGTGGTTTCCTTTGGTGGGCATATAAGTTCTCTTTGGGGAAAAACCTTCCATTTTCTTAAATTTATTGATGTTTCATTACTTTCATCTTATTTATTTATTTAGTTATTTATTTGGTTTTGTTTACCGGGAATGTCTGACTGGGTAATATCCATTTTCAGCGGCGGCCCTGGGAGAAATGCTCCATTTGCTTACATTGCATTATAATGATTTCCATTTAAACATGGAGTAGTTACATTTCTATTTACATTTATATGCAAACAGTAGTTACATTTATGCATTCTAAGATTTTACAAAGGTGGAAGTTACTAAAGAGAAAGCCCATGTGCATCTTAGTGGATTGTACAGACAGCAGTCATGTATAAAAATTATTTTGTCATTTTAGTGAGAGGTTGAGTGTATTCTGCTTAAGAGTATTTATCATACAGTGAACACAAACCCTTGGATTCATGAAGCTTGTGCCAGGTGCAGGCATAGCATTGACGTTCCCAACACCAAATATGGCCGCCGAGCGATCTCGGTATGAGCCGTTCCCATGTGCACTACCTGCGTATGCTACGCCCGCACAGCTCCCAGGCCCTGTATGCTAATTACCCCATGTGCAGCAGTGTAGCATGCAAATGAAGGTATGTAGCGATCCAGGAAGTAATGCAGGCGTAGTGTAAGCATGCAGAAATGTAAACCGTAAAAAACGGTTTATATTTTTGCAAACATAAAATCGGAGCCATGACAGCCGACCAAACACAGGTATTATATTGTTAATATATGTCAATGGCTAAATATATAGCCATTGGCATAAAAAAAATGCACAAAATATAAAATTAACATTTAATATATATAGTCGCACTATTGTGACATGGAAGAGCAGGGCAGTGGCGCACAAAGAGGATTGCAAGGAAAATATAAAAATATAGAATAAAACTGCAATGTAACACATATCACAATTTCCCCATAATAGTCAATGGCAGGTGTGCTACACCATATTATGGCGCAAGGGTTGCTAAGGGGCTGCGACAGTTTTATGCGCGGTAGCTAGGAATTAGTAGGCAATGCTATACAAATGAGAGGAGTAATAGTGAATCACAGATTCCCCACTGGTGTAAGGATGTACCTCACAGTGTAGCGTTATAACACCGAAGTTTACCCTTGAGATAAAGATGACATCAAGAGAGTGGTGTGTCACCATTGCTGTAAGCACATTGGAGCATTGCTAAAATGTTTTCCCCCTAGCTAGGCAAAGCTGCAGGACAGGGGAGTGTTGAACTGGCCATAGCTTTGCTTAGCTGAGAGTACTCAAGGTAACTGAGTATGCATGTGAACGGAGATGAAAACGCATGTAAACCCGGTAAATGGGTTTGCGCGGCATGCAATGCAGCTGAAACATTAAGGATATAGGAAAGAAATAAGGAAATGCTGCAGCAGGGAAATTGGAGTACAAATGACTAATTAACACCTAGGAGCCTACAGTGGGTCATTGACAACAGCTAACAAGGCTGCAAGCAGCTACCTGCAGAACAGGAAAGGGAAGGGGCTGTACTGCAAAGAAAACAGTAAAGTGTGAAAGCAGAACAAAGCCGATTTGAAGTATATCAGCTACAAGACACATTTTGCCATGATTGGGTAGGGAAAGTACAAAACAAGAAAGACGGCAGGTGGATGCATGCCTGATAATGGGAGGGGATCCAGGTTTAAAAGTGAATTAAAGGGCAAGAGATTAATCAAGGCAGACAAGCATAACTCCACAGTAAAGGCCCCAGACTTGCAGTACTCATTGTAAAACCCATAATTAAGATACTCTGCAGCTGGAATAGCTCATACACACCCAATGACATCAGCAGCATCCATAGCACAATAGTATAAAGTGTGAAAGCACCTTAGACACATTTGTGTATTCCCATACACTCTGCACCAGTGGTGTATACAGACGGGGAACTTTTAATATGTACATGTTAGGGGCTGCCATAGCTTTGATCCACCAGCATGTGTTGGAGACTGAAGGTGGTGTGGAGGATGATGCACACAACCACCTCAGGCAGCAGAGGAGGAGGAGAGTGTTCAGATGCAGGGTAACCTACTAGGGGCTACATGATCTGGAGATAGTAGAGCATTACAGGGTGTACAGGGACATCCTACAGCAACTTGTGGAGCTGTGCCGGCCATGCTTCAGAGCCAGAACAAACAGAGGGGAACCCATTCCAGTGGATACGAAGGTATGTGTAAGCCTGAGAATACTAGCTACAGGTACCTTTCAAAGACCAAATGGGGCTATCATGGGTATCTCACAGACATCAGCATCCATGGTACTACAGTTCCTGGATGCCATGTTAACACATGCCAATGAGCACATATACTTCCCTCAAATACAGGAGGAGTTGACCAGCAATATGCGTCTCTTCCACCATGTGGCAGAATACCCGGAGGTACTGGGTGCAATAGACTGCACGCACATACACATCAAGTCACCACCTGGTGAGCAGGGTAGGCGCTACATAAACCGCAAGGGATACCTCTTCATCAACTGCCAGGGCATTATCATGGGTGTGTGTGCTGGCAGTCCTGGAAGCTATCACAACTCCCACATCTGGCATGCCTCACAGATGTATCAGGTATTTACCGGAGGGGGGGGGCATCCCAAATGGCCACCTGGTGGGGGATGCTGGCTATGCACTGGAACTGTGGATAATGACTCCCATCAGAAATGCACACACACCCATGCAAGAACGCCATAATGAGGCACATGCACAAACCAGAATCATCACAGAGTGTGTGTTTGGGATGCTGAAGTCACGGTTCCATTGCTTGGACATATCTGGTGGAGCCTTGCAGTACTCTCCAGGCACGTGTGCCCACATCTTCATAGTATGTGCCATGCTACACAATATGATCTTGCGGAAACAGCTGCAGCAAGGACAGAATGGTAAAGGCCCTCACAGCCCACCACCATTGCTAAGGGCCCCAAAGGCACAGATGTACTCAGACCATGAACACCCTGAGCCAGCCCCAGTAGGCAGATGGAGGCGTGCCCAGTATGCCCATGCCTTGGCAAGGAGGGAATGTATAGCACACACATTGACAGTGTAAGCACCTAAGGACTGACACCTTTCTCCCACCTGCACACATAGTAAAAAATGGATGGCACACACACAAGACTACCTGTAAATTGTCATGTATAGGCAGTCTACTGTGTGCATCCAACATAGGCAGCCCTCAACTATTGCACACACAGCTACCATTGGCACAAGGTAAGTCAACACCTGAACAGTAAATTAAGCTATCAGCATGTGCTCATACTATATGTAAAGGTTCATAGGTAGGTACTTGGCCAACTGCCAGAGGCCATTCATAAGCCTAGCCAAAATGTGTCAGCTTTTGCCACCCCATTGATTCATTAATTGTCCCTCTGTGGAGCAGATCCAATGGCGGGAAACCACACTCACTACAATTCCAGTCTCACATAGACCTACCACGACAGCAAACCAAACACATAAACACACAAAAACATACTCGGAGGCTCTAAATAAAAATCTGCCTAAGCAGCAGAGACCTCCAAAGCAGACACCCAAGCAACCGCTACCCCAAAACAAAACAAGTACAACACATAGCTCACAAAGCCAGTGTGCCGAACAGTCACAGCCCTTAAGACTAAACAACACACCTGATACACTTGTAATAGGTGACTCTATCGTCAGGCACACTGACATCCCGCTCACCAGGCTGAACAAGGAGAAGGTCACGGTGAGCTGCCTGTTGGGCGCTAGGATCCACCACATAACACAAGCACTCAGGTCACTCCAAGGCAAGTACATATATGACTCAGTCATTGTCCATGCTGGTGTGAATGACCTGAGACGTACCTACCTGGACTACATGAAAAGAGACATAGAGGAGCTCTCTGAGCATGTAGCCCAGGCCGGTATGACCCTGACCTTGAGTAGCATCTTACCCTCACTGAGAATGATGCCACAATATGAAGACAAGATGATCAATTTCAACAATTGGCTTAAGTATTGGTGTCATTCAAAGGGGTTCCAATGCCTGTCAGCCTGGGATGACATGCTCGACAAGCCACGATGCTTCGCTAGGGACGGCTTGCACCTGTCACCCCTGAGCTTTCAGATATTGGCAAAGGCTCTTGCTACCCCCATAGTGCCTTTTTTAGGCAAGGCTCAAAAGACAAACCCACCTCCATAGATATCACAAGGGATAAGAAACTAAGAGTAATGCTACTCAACGCCAGAAGTCTAAACCTCAAGATGCATGCACTCGAAACTCTCCTTAGCATGGAGAACATCGATATCTGTGCAGTAACAGAAACCTGGTTCAAGGCTCCCGAGAGGACCCCAACACTACCAGGTTATACCTCATACCATACTTTTCGGCCCCAAAACTTGGACCGAACCACAAAAGGAGGGGGAGTATCAATATTCGTCAAAGATACCCACACCTCCAGGTTGGTGGCACAGCACAAAGCATCAGAGACTATCCATGTGCAACTAACAGTGGGTAAAACTGCCTTCCAGTTTATAGCCTGCTACAGACCACCCTCCCAAACCCAGGAACCCCACTCGGCCTTCCTGAGAACACTGGAAAATATGAAGGTCTCTCCAAACACCATTATATTGGGCAACTTCAACAACCCAAACATAGACTGGGAGCATTATTCTAGCTCCAACACCCTAGCCCAAAGGTTCCTAGAATTTATAAACTCAAATGCTATGGAACAACTTGTTACCACTCCCACAAGAGGGGAAAACATAGTGGACCTGATCATCACCAACATGGGGACTCTATGCTCCAGACCAGAAGTGCATCCCTCATTGGTAAGATCAGACCATAAATTAATCTCACTGGATATTCACATCCCGACTCCACCCCCTGCCTTGAAAACCACAGTGAAAAACTTCTCTAATGCAAATTTCACACTCCTCAAAACCAAGGTGGAATCCTTCAAAGACCCTGGGCCTGTGGAAAATACGGCCCAGACCGCAGAATCCTTTATAAACGCATTCTATGAACACCTTCAGGAATGCATGGATCATGCAATCCCAAATAAAACCAAGTCCCAATCCTCCAAAGGCAGACGTCCTGTCTGGTGGACCCCAGCCATAAACAAACTATACAATAGAAGGAGGAAGCTACTACATGATAGAGCAAAATCCCAAAAAGGGAAGGCATCTCTGATCAGTATTAGCAAAAAACTACGGGCACTCATAAAATCGTCTAAGGCCAGCTTCGAGAGAAAAATTGCACAGGACACTAAGGATAATCACAAGGCTTTCTTTAGTTATGTTAGGAACCTGGGTGGGAATTCCCAGATATGCTCAGAATTAGTCCAAAATGACAAAAATACACCAAACCCACAGACATTGCCAACATCCTAGCTGACAGGTTCAGCACAAACTTCTCCCCCACTCCCCAGCAAAAGGGCAAATATCTATCCCAGCAGAGTGCTGCCCCCCTAACATCTCAGATGCTCAGGTAAGAGCTGCCCTCTCCAAAGCAAAAAACGCAGCATCAATGGGACCAGACGGTGTCCCGGGCTGCGCCCTACATGAACTCCAAGAAGAGCTAAACCCAAACATAAAACTACTGTTCAATCTCAGCCTTACTACAGGATATGTACCCAAAGAGTGGCGTACAGCAACAGTGGTCCCTCTCCACAAAGGTGGTGCCTCAACGGATCCTGGAAACTATCACCCCATAAGCCTGACTAGCTTGGTCTGCAAAGCTATGGAAAGGATCATCGTGGACCTCATAAATAAAGATATTGGGGACCTACAGACACTGGACCATACCCAGTTTGGCTTTGTTAAGGGCAGATAATGCCTCTTAAACCTGGTTGATTTCCTTGAAACAGTCACTAAGGCCATTGACAAGGGGAATGTGGTCCACACAGCCTACCTGGACCTCGCAAAAGCCTTCGATACAATACCCCACTCGGGCATTATAGATAAGCTCACCAGCTTAAATATAAACCCCTATGTCACTAGATGGGTTGCAAACTGGCTCAAGGACAGAACCCACATGGTTAGAATTGCTGGAGCCATGTCAGACTCCAAACCAGTTACAAGTGGCGTCCCACAAGACTCAGTCCTGGGATCGCTCTTGTTCGGTATATATTTCTCGGAGGTACAGGCCAACACGGAAGGACTGTGGCTGACCAAGTTTGCAGATGACTGCAAACTGGGCGCGATAATCGACACTCCAGCCGACACAAGCATCCTCCAAAAGGGCCTCATAGAAACAGACAACTGGTGCCAGAGCCATGGCCTCAAGCTAAACGCCAAAAAGTGTATAGTCATCCCTTTGGCAAAACAAAGTGCCATAAATTACCACATAGGTGGTAATCCATTAAGTACAGAAGAAGTAATTAGGGACCTGGGGACCCAAGCTGATAGCAATCTCTCATTTGACAACCACGTGGCCAAAGTGGTTAGAAAAACATTTTATATAGCCCACCTAATCATGAAGGGATTCACATCTAGATCAGGGGAGGTCATCGTGCCTCTTTACTCATCCCTCATCAGGCCCATAATTGAGTACAATGCCCTTTTGGAATGTACCTTACCAGACACCTGCAGCAACTGGAAAGACCCCAAAAGTACCTCACCAAGAGGATCAAAGGGCTCAAACAGATGCCATATGCTGCCCGGTTAAAGAAACTCCAGCTCTACTCAGTGGCATACCGCCTGCTCAGAGGCGATCTGTGCCTGACGTATAAAGCCATGTCCAACCCGGAGTTAATGGACATGCTTTACCCTTCAGAACTGGAATGCAACTGCCAGACCTGTTGTAGCATGTCTGTGTAGGTCTGGTGGGGGGCTGTTCACCATTTGCATCATTTGGGGGCCTTAGCCCAGCCTTTCTTCAGGGTCATCTACATCTGTCCTGCTGGGTGAGGCTAGTAGTGGATATGTTATCCTCACTGACATCCATGTGTGTGCCCTATTGACACCCACAATTCTTTGGGCCATCACAAGGGGGATGTCACCTTGTGTAGTGCTGCCTAGTATGTTGACACCAGTATTTGTTATGAATTTCCTGCTGTCCCATATAGCTGTCTGCTGCTATCCCATTCAGCCACCCAATTCCCTTGCATGCTTGTATCCATATTATACACACAAGTATAAGAGCATACTACTCCATTCAGTTATTGATAGGAAGAGTGACTTACTTTGTTGCTGGGCCAGTATTGAGAACAGTGTTGGAGGGCTGACTATGTTGGATGCACATAGTACACTCCCTGTACACGATAAAGCTCAGGTAGTGTCATGTTTGGCATCCCTTTTACTGTCTGTGCAAGTCAGAGAGAGATATCAGTCCCTGGGTCCCTACAGTGTCAATCTATGTGCTATGCATTGCCTCTTTGCCAAGGCCTGGGCATACTGTGCACACCTCCTTCTGCCTACAGGGTCAGGCTCAGGATGTTCCTCCTCCAAGTCCCTCTATGCCTGTGCTGGCCTTGGCAATGGTTGGGGCTGTGTGGCTCTGGCCTGTGCTGTTCCTGCTGCAGCTGTTTCTGTAGGATCATATTGTGTAGCATGGCACATACTATGAGCATTTGTGTACATGTAGCTGGAGAGTACTGCAAGGCTCCACTGGATATGTGAAGACAGCAGAACAGTGACTTGAGCATCCCAAACACATGCTCTACAATGATCCTGGTTTGTGCGTGTGCCTCATTATTGTGTTCTTGTTCGGATGTATGTGCATTTCTGATGGGTGTCATCAGCCACAGCTCCAGTGCAAAGTCAGCATCCCCCACTAGATGGCCATATGGGATGTCCCCCATGGCAAATGCCTAATACAGCTGTGAACAATGCCAGATGTGGGAGTCATGATAGCTTCCAGGGCTGGCAGCACACACATTCATGATAATGCCATGGGCATCGCACATGACCTGGCAGTTGATGAAGGGGAAGCCCTTGCAGTTTATGTAGACCCTGGCACGCTCACCAGGTGGTGCTTTGATGTGGATGTGCATGCAGTCTATAGCACCTATTTCAGGGTATTTTGCTATACAGTGGAAGAGATACATACATGGGGTCAGCGTCTCACAGGCAGTGGGGAAATATATGTGCTCATTGGCATTGGCATGTTGTCATGGCATCCAGGAACTGGTGGAGTACCCTGGATGCTGATGCCTGTGAGACCCCCATGATATCACCAGTTGATCTTTGGAAGGTACCTGTGGCTAGTATTCATAAGCCTAGACATACCTTGGTATCCACTGTTATGGATTCCCCTCTATTAGTTCTGTGTGTAAGGTGTGGCCAGCACAGTTCAATGATTTGCTGTAAAATGTCCCTGTCCACCCTATAGTGCTCTACTATCTCCAGGTCATGTAGGTCCTGGTAGGTTACCCTGGGTCTGTCCACTCTTCTCCTCCTCCTCACTGTGGGTCAGTTGTCAGCATTCTCCTCCTCACCACTCTCAGTCTCTAGCACATATTGATGGAGTAAAGCAGCCTCTAACATATTTAGTTATTTTTGCCAGTTAAAAATCTCCTGTCTTTGTACACCAGTGGTGTAGAGTTTGTGGAAAAAACAGTCTGTAGGGTGTTTGCATAGTTTATATCAGTGTGCTGGGCTACTGCATGTGTAATTGGCTGATTCTAATACATTCCACCTGCCAGCTATGCTAGTTCCCCTTGATTGCCTTCCTACTGCTGTTTCCCCTTCCCATTTCCTCCCTAGTTAAGCTCTGAGGTGCGCTGCACATACCCGGTTCTCAAATGTAAACAGTTCTGCTATTTTCTCTGTTTTTTTTTTTGTTTTTTTAGGCCGCTGTGCACCGCACACACCTGTTTAGCTAATGTAAGCTCTTTTAAGCAGAAATGGCTCTCTGCCTGGATGCGAATATGCTCTGCATTTCATGGAATAAGACAATACAGCCTCAAACACCCCCCTTCCTCAGCTGTGCTTAGTTAAACATGGGCCACAGAGCTCCAATGAGCTTACAGCAAGCATGACACACCCCCTTATGAAGTCATTCAGCTCTTATACTTGCACTGTTGTATTCCTGCACCTACATGGTTAGGTGCAAGCTGACACTTTGAGGAAATCTGTGATTCAGAATAACTCCCCTTATTTGCATACCCCACTTTTTACATCCTTAGTTACTGCACTTAGACGGGCCCTTTCCCCTTGACAACCAGTGCTCCCTCATATTGTTTACATTCTGCATGCCATTGACTATAATGGCAAAATGCAGAATTATCTTAAAATTGACTTTTTTCATTTTTTTTTTATTTTCGACATGATCCCATTTGTGCGCTGCTGCCCTAAGCTTAAACGGCCACGATCAGCCCAAAAAAAGTTTAATTTAAAAGATAAATAAACATTTATTAATGCCAATGGCATTATATTTGGCCATTGGCATGTGTGACTGACTGTAATACAGGCTTTCCACGAGCTGTCCTGTCTCCATTTGCTCAGATGCAGAAATGTATTCAGTTACTAACTAAATACTTTTCTGCTGACACTGTTCCTGCACAGAGTCCAGCCAGTTCTGTGGATCACAAAATCACCTCATCTGCATGTTTTTTTACCAGCAAATGAGGTGATCTGCATCCTGCATGGTTGTCTGTGCATGTGAAAACGGCACTTTCCTGGATCGCCTGCCGTCCATTTTCCATGCATTAACTCCTACACTGTTCCTACATGGAAAATGACCATTCTTGAATCCCAGGGTTAGTTATTTGTCATTTGTTAACCAACTTAGCCAGCTGAGCCAAGGGCTCGTTTTCAGTGGAGACCTGAGGAGAAAAGCTCCAGTAAAAAAATGCAGGACATTAACGAGCATTCATTCAAAGAACAAGAATATTGCAAAGTTATTTCATACATTCATAGGTAAGAAAAAATAGCATTTAAAAGCAAGAAGAATTACAGAGTTACATCATTGCACATATTTATAGTAACAGTAGTTATATGAAATATTAAATACAGAAATAAAAAACTGAATAGAATACAGAATTACGTTCTGCTGAGCAATTGTCCTTCTACTTCGGCTCTCTATCAGACTGAAATTTCAATGAAAAACACAACTCGAAATTAAATAGACATTGCAATGCAGTTTCACTGGTTGAGTATATGGTTTGGGATTGCCACCGCAATTGCCATCAAGGGTCTAACATGAGTCTGTTTAGTGGAATTAGTTTATGGAAATGAAAGAATAAGCTTTCCAGCCCAATGGCCTTTTAAGATGGTGATCTGTATTAGCGATTTAGGATGTAGAATGGACTAGCTTATGATTCTGTAGCTGTGTATATAAGTGATCTAGTGGAGACGAGGAAAAAATGGACAATTAGGTTATATTAGGGTAAAGTAAATAATCCAGTTAGAATAATGGAAATAAGCCCTAGAAAAGTAAAGTAAGTGGATACATTGCATTATTTGAGGTAAGGTTGTTGGTCAGACTTCTAGGTGTAGTACTTTTATGCTATCTAGGTAGGCCTTTGTCAAACCTGGTAAAGAAATTACTGATATGTCGATCAATTCATAGACAAAGCAGCAGCAACAGTGTTTTCATTTCAAAGTGCATACTGACTTATTACTCAGTTACCACTGAAAAAAGCTTGGTTATAAAAGCTTGTTGTACCAAATAAAATAAAAAAATGGAAAAAAAAGTTTAATCATTTAACTCAAATAACATGCGTGCAAAACATAAATTGGTATCATCAATAAAATGAAATAGAAAACAGAGAAATATGGTGATATGCTAACAGGAGAAAAATGGACCAACAATGAAGATGTTGCCTTAAAAGTAGAAGACTGAAGAAACATATTCAAAGCAGCAAACACTGTCCTATTAGATAAAATGAGAAAACGAGTCCAAAGAAATGTCAGAGGTAGTGTCCATCAGGGTATGTAAACATACCTCAAAATTTACATAAACAACACATAAAGTGAATTATAAATGGTGGTTATAGGAAGAGTGAAATGAAAAAAGAAATTAGCTCAGATTAGTTGGTGTCAAGATTAGTGTGTCAGGGGGATCTGTAAATTCCCTGGAGGCATTTTGTTTGGAAGGGTGTGATTGGTAATAATATTTATTGTGGTTGTTTTACTGATTTTGAGCAAACAAATAATTGAAGTGTGATCACTGACTGGGGGGTGGTTGTGGTTACAGGTAATGAGTCTAAGCTGCCAGTGCAATTCTTTGGACTCTAAATGTGCACTCAGGACAGAATTTCTGGGGTTTCTGTTGAGAATTTCCAAACATTTATGTAAACCAAAACCACCGATATGTCCACTAGTGTGCAGGAGTCTAAAAAAGCACATTATGTCCATGCTGATTTCTAATGGTACCAAATATTATTTTAGCAAGTTTCCTTACTGTTTTCCAGATGTAAATCTCTTTGCATTCCTTCCATTTCACTCCATACACTTAAAGAGATGGTTTGTCAGTTTCTGTAGTGTTTGGAAAAATATGCCTCCTTATTGTGGTGAGCAATGAAGGGATTGTAACTGAAAAAATAGTAATATGCATTTTTTTCTGAGAGGTTAGTCACCAATCATAGAGAGGATTTTGCTTCTAAAAAGTTTTAATGTCCACAGGTCTCTTGTCATAAAATCCTGGTCTGTGACCGTGTGTTTTTTGCAGCCCCCAGTTAGTTATGTAATATAAATCCAGGTCTGGTACCCCAGTGAACCAACTTTTATGGAAACACACCCTATTCTGTATGACCCTTGCCTTAGCATTTTCCACCAAACTGGTGAAGTCTTCAGTTCAAAAAAATGAGAGGAGGATTTCTCAGAGAACTTATGAGCAATATAATAGTTGGAGGAAAAATAACGTTTGAAGTGCAGAGACCCATTGTAAGGGATCCAACATAAGGATCTCCAATTTCCAAAAAAAAAAAAATTCTGGCAGTACATAAGTCTCCCAAACTGTGATGTCATGCTTTGAAGAAACATAATAAAATGATCCATAAGCTCATGTCTAGGCATATAAAACAACCAGCTGCATCATGAAATGTAAATTCATTGCATTAGCACTTGTCTTCTCAGTATTAACTTGAATATCCCTCAAAAGAGACACATTTCTCTGACATCACACAAAGCTTCTACAGGCTTCTTTCAGGATCAGTGAGGTAAACCAGGAAGTTATCAGCAAGGACTAAAAGTTTGACATCATTATCAGTCAATTTATGCCCATACAGATGTAGAGAGATTGAAAGGCTCATTTGAGAGACTCCAGGTAAATGAGGAAAGGAACAGCCATGATTGGTGACTGGCTCAGCACAGATTTCAGACCAAGCATTAAGGCTATATTAATTCTAGTTTTAATCCCCAGAATAAACTCAAGTCAACATGTTTGTGAATGTTTGAAGAAAAGCAAAGGCTTTCAGGACTAAAAAATAGAAAGTCCCAGTCTATTTGGCCAAAGGTTTTCTTGGTATCAATAACAAGCACAATCAATGGGTATATTTTCTGGGGTACTATCAAAACTCTGCTTTCCTCTAGTGAATCTACATTGACTTAGAGCCTCAGATACCACAGGAACAATCTGTGATAGCAGCACAACTATAAGAAGATTGAAATTTTAGTTAAGAATAGACATTGTTCTCAAAACATTGCTATTTCAGGATCTTTGCCTACCTTTGAAAAAAACAGACATTGCAACCCATTTTCAACTAACAGGAACCAATCCATTACCATTAGATCAGGACAGAGTTACACAGAGATCTTGACAGTGCTATGCAACTTGCCTTAAGCCTGATATTATAGGTTCATAGGTTCATACTAGGCTATCTGCCCTGGGGCAATTATAAGCCTAGCCCGATTCTGTATGGCTTACACCACCCCTTGATTTGAGTATACTGTGCCCTTTTTAAGGTTTAGTTTACTGTGCTTCTGTCTAATAGTGACATGGGAGTAATCCCTGGGACAAACCTATGATCCCCCATCCACCTATCGAGATTCTTCTTGAAGAGATTCAGTGAGGTGCTCTGCCTCACATGAACTGGAATTCTATTCCAGAGCGAAGAGAGCCTCTGGGTTATGAACCTGTCCCTCCAGCAAGTTCTATTTATTTCTGTGCTGAGGTTCAAGTCCCTCGAGCGTGTGGCTCTAAGGGATTTAGATTTACTGAGGTGGAGCATGTCCATTAATTCTGGATTTGACATAGCTTTGTATGTCAGGCATAGATCGCCTCAAGTAGGCGGTATGCAACTGAGTAGAGCTGGAGTTTTTAACCGAGCAGCATATGGCATCTGTTTGAGACCCTTGATCCTCTTGGTGAGATACTTTTGGGGTCTTTCTAATTGCTGCAGGTGTCGGGTAAGGTACATCCCAAAAGGGGCATTGTATTCTATGATGGGCCTGATGAGGGATGAATAAAGGCGCACGATTACCTCTCTTGATCTAGATGTGAAACCCTTCGTGATGAGGTGGGCTATGTAGAAGGTCTTTCTAACCACTTTGGCAGTGTGGTTTTCAAAGGAGAGATTGCTATCAACTTGGGTCCCCAGGTCCCTAACAACTTTCTCTGTACTTAATGGGTTTCCGCCTATGTGGTAATTTGTGGGCACATTGTTTTTGCCAAAGGGTATGACTATACATTTTTTGGCATTTAGCTTTAAACCATGGCACTGGCACCAGTTATCTGTCTCTGTGAGACCTTTTTGAAGGATGTTTCTGTCAGCTGGAGAGTCGATTATGGCGCCCAGTTTGCAGTCATCTGCGAACTTGCTGAGCCATAATCCTCCCACGTTTGCCTGTACCTCGGAAAAGTATATACCGAACAAGAGTGGTCCCAGGACAGAACCCTGTGGGACACCACTTGTGACCGGTTTCGAGTCTGACCATGACTCCAGCAACTCTCACTTTGTGGGTTCTGTCTTTGAGCCAGTTTGCGACCCATCTTGTGACATAGGGGTTTATATTTAAGCTGGATAGCTTATCTATGATGCCCGAGTGGGGTATTTTGTCAAATGCCTTTGCAAGGTCCAGATAGGCTGTGTGGACTACCTTCCCTTCATCTATGGCTTTGGTGACTGTTTCGAAGAAGTCAACCAGGTTCAAAAGGCAGGATCTGCCCTTGACAAAGCCGAACTGGGTTGGATCTAGTGTCTGTAGGTCCCCAATGTCTTTGTTTATGAGCTCCATGATGATCCTCTCCATAGCCTTGCAGACTAAGCTAGTCAGGCTTATGAGGCGATAGTTTCCAGGGTCCGTAGAGGCTCCACCTTTGTGGAGTGGGACCACTGTTGCTGTACGCCATTCTGTGGGCACATATCCTGTAGTGAGGCTGAGATTGTATAGCTGTTTTATTTGAGGGATTAGTTCGTCTTGGAGTTCATGTAGGATGCAACCTGGGACACCATCTGGTCCCATGGAAGCAGTGTTTTTTGCTTTGGAGAGGGCAGCCTTCACCTGAGCATCAGAGATGTTTGGGAGGCAGCCCTTTGCCGGGATAGATACTTGCTCTTTTGGGGGGAGGGGGGTGGAGAAGTTTGCACTGAACCTGTCTGCCAGGATATTGGCGATGTCTGTGGGTTCAGTGTATTTTTTGTCATTTAGAATCAGCTCAGAACAAGTCTGGGAGTTGCATCCCAGGTTCCTAACATAACTGAAAAAAGCCTTATGATTATCTTTGGTGTCCTGTGCAATTTTTTTCTCGAAGCTGGCCTTGGAGGATTTTATGAGGGATCATAATTTTTTGCTAGTACTGATCAGAGATGCCTTCCCTATTAAGGATTTTGCTCTATCATGTAGTAGCTTCCTCCTTCTGTTGTACAGTTTATTTATGGCAGGGGTCCACCAGACTGGACGCCTGCCTTTGGATGATTGGGTCTTGGTTTTGTTTGGAATAGCATGATCCATGCATTCCTGGAGATGTCCGTAGAATGCATTTATATAGGATTCTGCAGTTTGGGCCGTAGTTTCCACTGGCCCTGGGGCCTTGAAGGATTCCACTTCGGTTTTGAGAAGTGAGAAGTTCGCTTTTGAGAAGTTTTTCACTGTGGTTTTTGGGCTGGGGTGGGGTCGGGATGTGGACATCCAGTGAAATTAATTTATGGTCTGATCTTACCAATGAGGGATATACTTCTGGTGTGGAGCATAGAGTCCCCATGTTGGTAATGATCAGGTCTAGTATGTTGTCCCTCTTGTGGGAGTGGTGACTAGTTGTTCCATAGCATTTGAGTTTATAATTTCCAGGAACCTTTGGGCTAAGGTGCTGGGGCTTGAGTAGTGCTCCCAGTCAATGTTTGGGTAGTTGAAGTTGCCCAATATAATGGTGTTCGGAGAGATCTTCATGTTCTCCAATGTTTTCAGGAAAGCCGAGTGGGATTCCTGACTTTGAGAGGGTGGTCTGTAGGATGCTATAAACTGAAAAGCAGTCTTGCCCACTGTTAGTTGCACATGGATGGTCTCCGATACTTTGTGCAATGCCACTAAACTGGAGGTGTGGATATCCTTGATAAATATGGAAACTCCCCCTCCTTTTGTGGTTCGGTCCGGGTTTTGGGGCTGAAAAGCATGATATGAGGTATAGCCTGGTAGTGCTGGGGTGCTCTCTGGAGCCTTGAACCAGGTTTCTGTCACTGCACAGATATCGATGTTCTCCATACTGAGGAGAGCTTCGAGTGCGTGCATCTTGAGGTTAAGATTTCTGGCATTAAGCAGCATTACCCTTAGTTTCTTGTTCCTTGTGCTGTCTATGGGGGTGGGTTTGACTTTTGAGCCTTGCCTAAAAAAGGCACTATGGGGGTGGCAAAAGCCTTTGCCAATATCCGAAAGCCCAGTGGTGACAGGTGCAAGCCGTCCCTAGTGAAGCAACGTGGCTTGTCGAGCATGTCATCCCAGGCTGACAGACACTGGATCCTCTTTGAATGACACCAAAATTTTAGCCAATTGTTAAAATCGATCATTTTGTCTTTGTACTGTGGCATCATTCTAGGTGAGGGTAAGATGCTGCTCAAGGTCAGGGTCATACCAGCCTGGGCTACATGATCAGAGAGCTCCTCTATGTCTCTTTTCATGTAGTCCAGGGAGGTATGTCTCAGGTCATTCACACCAGCATGTACAATGACTTAGTCATATTTGTATTTGCTTTGGAGTGACCTGAGTGCTTGCGTTATGTGGCGGATCCCAGCACCCGACAGGCAGCTCACCGTGACCTTCTCTTTATTCAGCCTGGTGAGCGGGACGTCAGTGTGTCTGACAATATAGTCACCTATTACAAGAGTATCAGGTGTGTTAGTCAGCCTTAAGGGCTGTGACTACTTGGCACACTGACTTTGTGGGCTATGTGTTGTGCGTGTTTTGTTTTGAGGTAGCGTTTGCTTGGATGTCTGCTTTGGAGATCTCTGTTGCTTAGGTAGATTTTTATTTAGAGCCTCCGAGTATGTTTTTGTGTATTTATTTGTTTGGTTCGCTGATGTGGTGGGACTATGTGATACTGGAATTGTGTTGTGTGAGGTTACCTTCTCCTGCTGACTGGTTACACCCGTTTTGAGATGAGAGAGCTCAGCCTCCAGTTTGGCTAAATAGTTGCATCTCTCACATATATTTGAACCTGTTTGGAGGAGGAGAGGGTTGTCCGTGTACATGAGACAGTTGTAACATTGCCTCAAAATTCCCAGATTCACCAGCTGGACTGGAGAGGAAATCACTGACTGACCTTTGGACATGCTAGAGTAATATAGAGAAACTGAATTTAAGACGGACCAATAGAGGACAGGGTAATCGTAGAGAGTATAAGAGTAAGTAGTGCTTATGGTTTAATAGTGCTAACTTGTAGGATTACTTAATTGGACCAGTGAAGGGCCTTAGAATGAGAATATGGTGTTTAAATTGAGAGATAAAGCAGTTCTAAGGGAAAAAGTGAAGAGCAGACTTTGTGGAGCCAGGAATAGTTTAAACCCAATTAGGCGGTGCTGCCCGCTGTGGCGCTATGCACAAAAACGCGCAAAAATGCGCAAAAGAGGGTTTTAAGAGAGGAAGATGAAGGAGTTTGGAATTGACCCAAAATGGCCAATAAAACTACAGTTTCAAGTCAGTAACCACTCCCACAGGGGCAGGCAGGCTGCTCAATGTTTTTCACTGCCACTGATCAACAGAAAGACTTCCCTTTAGCCCAAGCAAAAAATGGCCTCCAAGAAACTTACAAACAGTTCAAGAACAGCAAGCCTGTAACTGAACTTTTTTAAATCTCAGAAAAGTGGAAAAAAAGCAAGATTTTTTTTTGTTTTTTTTTTTTCAGAGATAGCAGAGGTTCACAAGTATCAACAAGTTATAACAGTGCAGTAAATGACCCCACACAAGAGTGCTAGGCCAAAGACAGATAAAATGCAAGTTTTGAGAAAAAAACGATTTTAAAAATAAGTGCAAACAGGAAATTCAGTAAACAGCTCTAGGTTGTGCTCTAAATACAGTTACTAATGCAGAAATCAAGTTTAACAAGCCAGAAAATGCTCAAAATAGGTGGCTATGCAGAAAAACTTAACAAATAAACAGAGGAAAAATACTTAAAATCTCAAAAGTGGCTCCTTTTTGTTTTTCTTTTTCAATGAAATCAACCATGGCTAGGAAGAAACCTGCTTAGTCAAAAGTCTATAAAGTAGAAATTAACCAAGAACAGGGCCTTCCTTTGTCTTTCATATGGAGCTTCCATGTGGGTATTATAATGATGTTCATTTCATTTAGAGATAGTCAGAGAAAGCCATCAGAATATTACTGAGTATTACTAGTGTCGCCTTTGAGACCCATAATCTAATCATAAAGATATGTGCCTTCAACTGTCTTAACTGTAATGATGATGAAGTTATATTCTCCAAGAATTTGGAATGAAGAGCTCTTCTAGTAAATTTCACTTTCTAAGGTGTAACTTTTCAAAACTGTTTCACTGGCCAGTTCATAACCCCCACAGTATCCAATTATCCTTCATGAAGCCAAGGTTCATGTCCTGCTGACCTTTTCTGCCAGAGGGTCACATCTATCTCCTTTATCTCCATCTAAAACTTATGTAGCCTCTGATCCTACTGTCCAGGCTACCATGAAAATCATGCCATGCCTGATAAATGCTGCTGTCAAAGTCACATGCTGGGACTCTGAGCGTTCACATGCACTCCAAATACCAGCAAGCAAAGTCAGGATCTTTCAAACAGTCCATATCTAAATGCTAGTGTCTATCTAAACTTTCAAGTCTATTCCTAATAGGTACCAAGCAAGTCAAATAGACAGAAATCACTGTGAAGAGTATTGCAAATTCTGTACCATAATGTCTTAAAGTGATTCTATGTCAATTTTATGACAATCATAAACCCTTGATTGCATTAGTCTTATTCAGTAACCTAAAAGTATAGAGAAAACTGCAAAAAAGGAGGGTGTATCAACCTACTCAGCCATCCTTGGACCTCATCTGTAGCAGTGGCCAGATTCCAGTGTTATGCTAATGTCAAAATAATTGACAAAAAGTCAAATGATCTCTCACAAACCACATCAAGTTTGCTTGCAAAGATTAGAATGAGTTGTATACGCTAGCCAAGGAAATACCAAATGTCTCTGCCAATTCCTCTTAGCCATGTATATTCCATATTCATTAGACTGGGTGGAAGATACATATTAAGAGCAATCACTGGCAATTAAAACAGTGAAACACCTCCACATCATCACCATCATCATCATCATCCTCGATAAAATGATAAGCACTGTTCTTGATACCCTAAGCAGTCTAGTAGTACAGAGGGTTAAGGCTATGAGCTGTTTCCTGTAGTCCACATTTCATTCCCTTAGCCGATACTTGCCTGTTGTGTGATTCTGGGGCAGTTGGGGTAGGCTTACCAGTAGTCTTCAGCACTGCATGTTGAATTACTACTATGAACTTGGCTAATTTCAAATTCAAGAACATTTAAGGGATGTGAATTCTTTTAATGGAAAAGTTTTCTTGCTGTGCAGTTTTGAACATACCATCAAGGAGCTTAGAATAAATTCAGATATTCTGTGCTGGAAAAACTGACCCAAAAATTATTGAAAGTAAAGCAAATAACACACTTCTACTAAAGAAAGAAGCATTTTAGATTCATAATTTGCAGACTATGGAACCGTGGGGGTGAACAACGAATTAGAACTGAAACTTTTGACTGGCTAAATTTAACTGCTTAATTAGAATATGGTGTTATTGTTTAATTATTTACTTTTTCCTGTTATTATTTAAACATTATTTTTTAGTTGGAATGTAATTTACAGTCCAGGGAAAGGGTTAGCTAAAGTGCCAGACAGAATAAAGATGCTATATATCCATACTGTAGGTCATTACATGTAATGTTCCTATTAAGCTACTGTAGCTAAATAGCATGTGCATATAAGTAGTGAGCACGTGTGTGAACAGTGCCATTTTGTAAAGTCAGCTAGTTTGAGTGCAGGCATGAATGGAGATGCACATGTGAGCGTGTTTGAAGTAACATGTGAATCAGTTAGCTTAAATACATGTTCTGATTACAGTTCCTGACAATGTTTATGTGCAGTAAAAATCTTGAACCCATACATACACCACTTTATTGTCTCTTTTGAATGCATGAGACAAGTGACATGGTGTCAGTAGCAGCATGTCTAAAATGACATAGTACCAGATGGAATATGAAGCTGAAGCAACACGCAAGCAATGAGGTATATGGTTAGAAGTGGAGGAATATATCGGAGTAACCTCACACACAGGTCAGCAGTTATTCAAAGATATTTAAATTCATTTCAATGATTTTTCAGTCACTGAATGCTTCACCAAGTATTCAAAATGTACATAATAATTAGAGAGATTAACAAAATGTCTGAAATTCTGACATACTGATAAAAGTATTTGAAATAAAAAGATGTTTGAAATAATGTCTAAAATGTTTAAGCTGTACAAAAGGGCTAAAATTATTGCATTTTTCACAATGTACTACTTTTTCGCATTAACTAAAGCTATTTGAAGTGTCCAGAGTTTCTAGAATGTTCGCAATATATGCAGTGTCATAGTGAAGACTTTTCAAAGAGATTGTTGTACATTTGAACATAATTACAAGTACCTGGTCTATGCTTATGTTTAACCATATTTTGTTGTTAAGGCTGAGGGATTTCACAAAACTGAACCTCTTGTGTTTGAAAATATTGCTGAGAAATGGAGAGCGTTTAAACAAGAACATGCTATTTTCATAGAAGCTGCTTTTTCTGATAAAGACATACTTACAAAAGCCTTCATACTTCTTAATTTAGCAGGCTTGGAAGCCATTGAGAGGGAACGCTCATTTGTGTATACACCTCCTGTGTATGCTTGGGATGGGGAGAACCACCATATTGTGATACAGGCTGAAATGCGGGAAGACACTGACTACTTAAAACATAAATTTAGAGAAATTTGTAACCCTCACATGAATATTACAATGGAAAGGCACATATTTTACACATGAAATCAAAAGCCAGGTGAAACTATAGCAGCATATATTACTGACTTGAGAAATAAAGCAAAAACATGCAGATCTGGTGATTTGCAAGATGAGCTGATAAAGGACAGATTTGTTTGTGGTGTTAATAATGATGCAGTGAAAAAAGATTTTGCTTCGAGATAGTGATTTAACATTGAGCAAAGCCATAGAGATTTGTCAAATATGCGAACTTACAGAAAAGCACACAAATATGCTTACAAATGAGAGAAGTATGCATGCCATCTCTTATACAGTGTCTGCTAGTGTGAATGTTAATAGTATGCAACATAAGGTTGAGTGCAAATGGAGATATAAACCGAATTATGTGGCATCTTCTAAATCTAACTATAAACCAATTACGGCCTCAACAAACAATCATATTGTGTCGTAATTGTGGAGGCAACCATGAACCCAAATGAGGAAAGTGCTTAGCTTTTGGTCAGCAATGTCACAAATGTAAAAAAATTAATTATTTCAAAAGGCTTTGCAAGTCTAAGGTGGGGCATACTTTTAATAAAAGAGACCATTTAAAGAAGCAAGTAGATCAGTAAGAAAACCACTAGCAAACTTTTTATGTTGATGGTATATCTGTGACTGATGCAACAATTAATACAGTGAATTATCAGCTAACTGATAGTCTTGCAGGAAAGAGTGAAACATTTTGTACTGTACAGATTAATGAAAACGGGCGGAGCTTAAAGAACATACTGGGTCCAAGTGCAATGTTATATCAGCACAAATGTTTGCCAAAGTGAAAGCTGGTGAAAAACTTGATTCAGCAAAGTGTGCGAAACTTGTTGCTTATGGTGGTGAAGAGAGTCAAACTGATGGTGCAATAGTTCTCACATGCCATTCTGCTGAGAACAGCTATGACTTTCAGTTTTGCATAGTCAAAAGACAAGTGCAGTCATTGTTAGGCCTAAAAGATAGTTTGAGAATGTTACTTATTTCATTTAGTCAGGAAGTCTACCATGTAAATCTAAACAACCACAATAGTTTTACATAGAATATTTGTCAGTAATATGCTGATATTTTCAAAGACGTGCTTGGTAAACTGCCAGTCACATATTCCATGAACTACCACATAGGCAGCAATCTACTTAACACCGAATGTGTGATAAGAGACTTTGGGACCCAGGTGGACAGAGGTCTCTTCTTTGATAGTCACATTGCCACAATAGTCAGGAAGTCCTTCTATGTGGCACACCTCATCATAAAAGGGTTCTCATCCAGGAAAAAAGAGGCCATTGTTCCCCTCTACTCGTCACTCATTAGACCCATTATAGAGTACAATGCCCCTTTTGGAATGTACCTCACAAGACATCTGCAGCAGCTGGAAAGGCCACAGAAGTACCTCACAAAGAGGATTACTGGCCTCAAACAAATGCCCTGCACTGACCTCCTCAAAAAACTCCAGCTGTACTCTGTAGCATATCGCCTACTCCGAGGTGATCTCTGCCTAACATATAAAGCTATGTCAAACCCAGAGCAGTTGGACATGCTGCACCTAAAGAAATCCCAGTCCCTCCGAGCTACACGCTCTAGGGACCTAAACCTTGTCACCACAATAAACAAGACATGCTGGAGGGATAGATTCCTGTCCCAGAGACTTCCTATACTCTGGAACAAGCTACCCATCTATGTCAAGCAAAGTTCTTCATTAGCACTCTTCAAGAAAAATCTTGATGAGTGGATGGGAAATTGGAAATACACCCCAGGGATCACTTCTGTGTCTCTGCTGAACAGTGGCACAGGAAAATAACTTTCTTGGCTGGCATAAGCTATGGTACCTTGCTGGCTAAGCTTACGTAGGCCCTTGCGCCGATAGCCTAGTACCTACCTATTAACCTATGAACCTATGAGTTGTCCAACCAACCATGAAGGTTCCAGTAGCAATGCAGAATAAAGTGAAAACAGCACTAGACAAAATGGTGAATTTGGGTGTAATTACTCCAGTAAAGGAACCAACCTAATGGGCATCCTCAGTAGTTGTAGCTCATAAGAAAATCTCAGATGATGTTCGAATATGTATTGATCCCAGAGATTTAAACAAAGAGATTAAACGTCCTCATCATCTGATGCACACAGTAGAAGAAGTAGCAGGTCTTATGCCAAATGCCATCTTAAGAAAGTTCTAGACTATGCACATGAAGTAAATCTTAAACTGGATCTTCAGAAATGTAAATTCAAGCTGAGAGAAGTTACTTATGTGGATTGTTTGTTTTCTAGTTCTGGCTTGCAACTAGATCCATCTAAGCAAGCAGCAATTATTGAGATGCCAGTTCCAGGCAGTGTCACATCTTTGCAATGTTTTCTAGGTAAGATCAACTATTTAGAAAAGTTCATCTCAGACCTGAGTGAATTTTCAGCACCACTACATGAGCTGAAACACAAAAATGTAAATTGGTCCTGGTTAGAACAACACCAAAGTGCATTTGACATTCTGAAACAGAACATTGCTAGTCCACCCACATTGATATATTATGATGTTCACAATCCCATAACTCTTTCATGTGATGTTTCTAAGTATGGTTTTGGTGCAGTGTGTCTTCACGAATGTATACCAGTATCCAATGCATCCAGAACTTTAACTCAAACTGAGATACAGTATGCACAAATTGAAAAAGAACTTATGGCAGTAGTGTTCACATGTTCTAAGTGCCATGATTATATTTATGGCAAACCTATTCAAATAGAGACTGATCACCAACCTGTAGTGACAATTCTGAAAAAGTCAATGCATTCCACACCAGCACATCTGCAACACATGATGTTAAAATTGCAAAAGTACAATTTCACTATTGTCTATACAAAAGGCAAATATCTCTACCTTGCAGATGCTTTGCCAAGAGTACCTAGACAAACAACAGAACAGCATGATAATGAGAAAGCAGGCTTTGAAGTCATGGAAGTCAGAAATTTTTCCTCATCATGTCTTGCTGAACTCAGAAATCACACAGCTTTAGACCCTGTTCTTCAAAAGCTAAAACATTGTATTAGTCAAGGATGGCCAGTGTGACAAACCAGTCTACCACTTGATGTCCAGAAATATTCTCCTCACTGAGATGAGTGCATGATGGAAGATGGAATCATCATGAAAGGTCCTAAAGTAGTAATTCCTTCAGCATTACAACAGGAATATATCCAGATTTTGCATTGTGGTCACCCAGATATTGATTCTACCAAAAGAAGGGCAAGAGGCATAGTATTTTGGTCTTTTATGTCAAAAAATATAGAGAAGGAAACTCTAGCATGTTCTATTTGTAATAGTACTGAACCATACCAACAAAAAGAACCACTTCAGCTAAACCAGATTCCTGAATTACAATGGTCGACGGTTGCTACTGATATTTTCAAATGGAATGGTCAGCATTACTTAGTGTTACTAGACTCTTACTCAAATTGGTTTGAAATTGACCTTCTTCCTAATCTGACGTCTAGCACTGTCATTACAAAATTGAAGAGACGTTTTTCTGTCCATGGTAGTCCACACAAAGTTGTATATGACAATGGTACACAGTTTACAAGTCAGCAGTTCAATAAATTTGCTGAATCTTGGGACTTTGTCCGTGTTACTAGTAGTCCTGAGTATCCACAGTCCAATGGATTAGCTGAGCGTGTAGTCCAAAGTGCGAAATGTTTGTTAGAGAAATCCAAGCGAGATGGTACTGATGTTTTTCTTAATCTATTCAATCTCAGAAATATTCCCTGAGATAATTTGCTTGGTTCACCTGCTCTGAGATTAATGTCTAGACAGGCAAGAGCAACCTTCCTGATCAGTAAACCATTACTAATTCCAAATACAAAGGACAACAAAGTGATCAAAACCCAACTTTTGAAGCAACGCCATTCACAGAAGTCATACTAAGATAAATCTAGCAAACCTCTTAGACCGCTAAGACAAGGAGAAATCGTAAGAATGCAAACAACCAAAGGATACGAATGAGTGGGCATTATAAAAAATGTCTGTGAGGAACTGAGATCCTATATTGTTCAATCAGAAAGAATGGAATTTAGAAGAAACTGAAGACATATACCTCCAGTTTCTGAACCACTGATACAGCAGATTGTCTGTGCCAAAGACTCTATTTCTCACAGTGACCTTACACTTGTTCCCATTTTGCAGGACAGTGTATTTTCCTCAAATCATCATGATGCTAACCCTGAAGTTCCTATTGTGAAGAATTCCCCAGAGACTGTCCCTGTTACTAAGCCCAGTCAAAGGTTTTATCTAACCAGATTGGGTAGAATTTCCAAACCCAATCCAAAATATACAGCGACTTGAACTTGAGTTTGATTGTTATTAATATTGAAATGTTATCTAATCTATACATTGTCTTGTTCTCCTGTTGCATGTCAAACAAATCAAAGAGGGAGGATGTAGATCATTATGTGTAATGTTCCTATTGAGCCACTGCAGCGAGATAGCATGTGCATATAAGTACTGAGCACATGCGAGAACAGTGCCATTTTGTACAGTCAGCCAGAGTGAGTGCAGGCTTAAATGGAGATGCACATGTGAATGTGTTTGAACTAATATGCGACTCAGTTAGCAAGGCATTAACGGTTGCCTTATAACACCTATGAATCCTAGGGTCTATATTATAGTATTGAAGTTTCAAAACTTCGAATGCTATAATATCGACCTGTTTTTGTCGAAAACTCAAAATAGCAAAGCCCCGGAACTTCAAAATCTTACCTAGGGTAAGATTTCAGTTGTCCATTCCATGGCTTCACTATTTATTCTACTGTGGTGAGAAGGTTATGGACCGGGTTAAGGTAAGTATGCGAACGGAGGTTATGGACCGGGTTAAGGTAAGTGTGGGAACTGATCGGGGTAAGGTGAGTATGCGATAGTTAGGGACTTTAGGGTTAGGGAGCGGGTAAGGTGAATGTGCGGTAGTTAGGGGCTTTAGGGTTAGGGAGCAGGTAAGGTGAGTGTGCGGTAGTTAGGGACTTTAGGGTTAGGGACTGGGTAAGGTGAGTGTGCGGTAGTTAGGGACTTTAGGGTTAGGGAGCGGGTAAGGTGAGTGTGCGGTAGTTTGGGGCTTTAGGTTTAGGGTTGGGTTAAGGTAAGTGGATAGGTAGTAGTGTAGTGTTAGAATTATGGTTTTATTAAGTGTATGTGTGTGTGGTTAATTTATTTTGGTGTGCTTGTGTTGTGTGTACGTGTTTCGGAACAGCGAATTCTTTCCCGGGAAAAAATTTGCTGTTCTGTATGTTCAATATTTTCTGGTTTAGATATTTTAGGTACGATGAAATAGTGTTCGCTATTTAAATCGTAGGATAGGGTAATATAAACGTGAATCCTATGACATTTTCTATTGCTTCCCTACTCTTATGCATTCTAAATTCATATTATCTCTTTTTTCATTGTATTTCAGGTCAATTACTCCGGGCTCGGATTTTTGTTTCCAAGAAGAACTACTATTTCAAACCAGCACGGCAGATGAATGCCTATTTCCCATTCTTGCATAGTAGCTTCTCAAAATGTACTATTTATGTTACCCATCTGCCTGTTTTATAGAACTTTTTTGTAATATGCAGGTAACATATTTCATTCATTCATTCATTCATTCATTCATTCATTCATTCATTCATTCATTCATTCATTTATTCTCTGATTACCTGTTAAATGAAATTCAGTGCTATTTGTAATAGTAGCTTACCCTTGTACTTATTGGACTTAAGGCAGAGAAACTCTTAATTCCTGAGAGAAGTCTAGTCTGTGGCAGGATGTGGTTGGACTCATACACACTTACACACACACACACACACACACACACACACACACACACACACACACACACACACACATACACGCACACATATATGTACAAATGTGTCCACACATACACACAACACACACGCGCACACACACACACACACACACACACACACACACACACGCACATACACACTACTATGGATATTTTGGAGGATTTCCAGTTCACTTAACATGCCTTTGGAATGTAGGGAAAAAAAAAAGATCACCTGCTGAAAACCCCTATAGATAGATTCAGCACAAAAGGTGTCTAAAAAGCATTTTATAGCAGCAACATAACTACACTAAGCTACTGTACTGGCAAGGAACACTAAGTGCCAGTCATAAAATCATACAGTGAGTTTGGTGCTGACAAATCTCTTGTACTGGCACATGTGCAGTTTACAACTTGCATTTTTTTTCTGCAAATGTGTACCAACTAACATGCTCAGTCATTAAACTTAAAACATATTTATAATATAAAAAGCTTCAATGATGCTTTGCTATAAGCTATGTTTACTGGAAATATGTAATCATTATTTGAAAATAATTGAAGCTGTCAAAGCATTTCATCTTTTTGTAGTGATTTTTTTCTCTCTTCAGTAGACTGCTTTGTAAACTACAGTAATGGTGTTATGTAATAAATCCATTTAGCTCAACTAGTATTAATGTATGTGGTCTTGTGGAAACATCAAGGAATATAGACAGCCAAACTCTATTTCCACATTTGTTCAGCATATAAAGTATCATAATTGCAACTCATCTCTTTAGAGCTATCATAATCAATGAAGAGTATAACATTACAGGCAATGTATAAAACATATTTTACTCACAAACTGCTGAAATGTCTTGACCTATATCTAAACTGAGCAAATGAAAATATTGTTAGTGAAATTGATCTAAATGGCCACCATATTGCCATATATTGCTGCCAGCTCTCATGTTTTCTAGATGATGAAACAGAATTGGTTACAACACTCTGCTTTTTTGAAGCAGAAAATGATGTAGTTGTCCTAGACTAGATTTATGTTGCATTTGATAACCTTAACAAATTAGATTAATAAAAAGTCAAGGATTAATATAAATAATGCTCAAGGAAGTGTATTTGCAACATATTCGTGAATGTCACTTTTGCAGATAAATTTCCTTGCCTCGGGTATGCTTGTAATATAATGCATTAAGCATCACATATGTGCCATATACATGCTGACTGTGTTGATTTTACTTCTCATGGTTCCTAAACATGGTGATGATTTTTTTTAAACTAAACAAGATTAGTCTGAAGGTATATGTGTTATTTTATAGATATGACTGATCAGAGAAAGGGTAGAACTGTTACATGCATACAAAAACATCCAAACTTGCAAGTATTCACTACTTAAAAATTACAAGTCTATAAGTGCGGGAACTTCCAGAGCTGTTTTAACAAAAGTAATTTCATGAAATAAACACTAGCCCTGGGATTCATTAATACCTTCACTAAGTGTACACTGTTTTGAATGAACAGACAACACAAGTATAACTCATTTATTTAACTGGGAAAGTCTAACTTGGAATAAAGCCAATTTTTAGTGGAGGCCCAGGGAAAAATGCTCCAGATGTATGTCTTTGTAACATGGGAGGAAATCAGAGCACCTTGAAAAAACCCACACAAATGCAGAGGGGACATGCAGATTCTGCACAGAAGGCAGTCCAGGCAAGAATCAAACCTCTTGCTGGGAGGTGACAATGCTACCACTGCACCACTGTGCCATCCATACCTTCTTCTTCCTAGTTTTAGTTTTCCTACTAAGTTTCTTTGTAGCCTTAAATATTAAGTGGGATTCATAAAGGTTACCAGAAAGTATAGACTATGTGTAAACTTAGTGTAATCTTTATGAGTGACTAGAAAGCACAACAAATGTGGTAGAGATGTTTGTGAATACAGGTCATGTACACTTAGTAGTGTACAGTTAGTGTATGCGTTAATATACCTGCACAATAAACTTCAAATAGTTTGAATAATATGACTTCTGTGAGGAGTGATTAAATGTGTGTGTGTGTGTCTTTCGGCTTTTCCCGGTTAGGGGTCGCCACAGCGGAACTCCGGTCCGCTAATGATTGGCAGTAGATTTTTACATGCTGGCTTGCCGGGCCTAACGCACAACCTTCAACGAAGGAACGCCCATTCACGTATGTCGTCACACAGTAGACGCTTTAACTGAGAATCGAATGGGCAACATCTAACTGTGAGGCGACAACGCTACCGCAGCACCACCACTGCAGCCTTATAATTAAGATGTGTGAATCATAACATAAAAGAACCTTGACTATTGTATGCTGATGCTCATGAGGCTCTGGCATGTGATATATGAAATAGTATGTAGTGCAAGAGAACAGTTTTATCATGAATGGCAAAACTATGAAAAGAAAAGAGGTTTCTTGTCCTACAATAATACATATCTCATTTATCATATAACACAGACCCCCAAATATTCTGTGCAGCCATCTTTTTTTTGTTTGGTGTACTGCATCCCATTCATCTTAATTCGAGCCTGTAATTGTGTTGATTATTTATGGACTATAGCTTTATACAGTCCATGTATTTTTTTTAAGAATTGACTGTCTTGTATGTAATTTCTCCTATAGGTGTGAGGTCAATTTTAATCTTATTATTTATTTATGTTTTTGTCATCCTCCCACTACTTTGTAGCAGCATTTTGAAATTATGTTAAGCTCTATTATAATTATAGCTTTGGCTGCATGTTTTAGTTAATTCCACTCTTCGGATGAGATGTTGAATGGAAGACACATCTACTTGACATGGTGGTAGCTCAGGTGGATAGAAAAAATCCCACAACTCCTATCAAAAAGAGTAAAATAAGTTGCCTGATGCCTTGGCCAAATTTACCTTAATATTGTAAGTACCACATTTGGTCATCTCTGAAAACAGGCTATTAGCCTAATATGATTAATGTGGTCAACAAAGGATAAAATAAATAAATACATTTTAGTACAGGGCCTATTTTACCAGTAATGCAGTTTTCTGATTTCATAATAGATGGTTATATATTGTAATATTATTTTTCTTCCTTATTATGGTCAATTTCATTTCTAGATGTTTGATTTATGAGATAAAGTTTTCTGTTGGTATAAAGTATGTATTTTCTGAGTGCAGTGTATGAAGTTTTTTTCTTTATTGTTTTGATGATGCTGTTATGATAATTTTAACAAACACAAAGCAGTGATAAGAGTTGGATGATACAAACAGTATTAAAAACACTTGGTGATATGCACAGAGTAGTAATATACATAACATTCTGTGTCATCTAAACATATTTATCTCAGCAATTTATCAGTGTTCATTGCTAACCCCAACAGATACACAAACCTTAACACACTTAGATGTGTTAGATATTTAAGCAATAACCCATGCCTGTGTGTGGGTAATGCTGGATTTCCCCATGGTTGGTGTGGTTTGGTCACAAAGGCGAAGCCCGAGTGGCCAAACAAAGACAACCGTGGGTAAATCCAGCATTACCCACACCCAGAAGTGGGTTATTGCTATTATACAATGACATTATTTAAGAAAACAAAAATACTTACTTTTCTTAAATAATGGCATTGTATAATGCCTCCGTGCTGCCCCTACGCAGCTGTCTGGTATTCTGCTGCAGTTCTGATGTACTGCGCATGCTTACGCAGTACATCAGAGCTGTGTGTGGAAGCAACGGAGAAAGCAAGATCTGTGTTGCTTTTTAGAAAGTATCTCGCTATGTTAAAGGATTTAATATAGCAAGACAGCTTTAAAAAAAGCAACGGAGAAAGAAAGATCTCTGTTGCTTTTTTTAAGCTATCTCGCTATGTTAAACTCCTTTAACATAGTGAGACACTTTCTAAAAAGCAACGGAAAAAGTCCGGGCGACCGGACCTTTTTCCATTAGTATAAGTCTGATTTACAATGGGCACGCTGACCAATCAGCATGCACGTTTTGAAATATTAATGGGGGGTCATTGTATAATGTAAGTTATACTGAGATGAATGTAGTCCTTGGGATAATAATTGATACATAACATTTATTAAAGAAACATCAAGTAGTTAAATGCTATAGAGGAAGAAAACAGAACAGCATAGATGGAGTTGTACTAAGGTCATAGGACAAAGATTTCCATCAATCATTTTCTTTTATAATCTAGTTTTATCTGATTACTTACCTACAGTTAGAGTACTGTTTTCCACATGTTGCTAGTAAAGAAAATATATGAATAAATAAAAAGGATGAAATCTGAAGGAGAAGGAGAAAACATGATTGGTATGAAACAGCTGCTATACAAGAAAAGACAAAACAAAAGACTAAGAACACCTGACCCAATATAGCATTTAATAAATTCTAGTGCCTCAGCACATGCCTTTAAGGAGTTAACATTCATTTTATAAAGAAAATTAAAAACAGTTAACCAGTTATACAATTATTACAAGCATTAAATCACCTAAACAAACCTAATTCAGACTATACAATAATTAAATCAAACACTTCCAATTACATTCTATATTCAAACCTCTCAGTTCTAAAGTATCATATTTTAAAATGTATACAGCTTCTTTATACAACACATTTTCCTTAAGCAAAAGGGTTTTTAAATGTAGGTTACAAGAGCACATTAGAGCTATAAAAAAGAGAAAATAGAAAGTCAAGTTGCTATGCACTTTAAAAGATGCCACCAGAGTGATGCATCTTTATTACAGGGAACTGTTTTAGAGCAAATAAGGGTTAGATTTGGGGATGATAATTTGCTTAAGGAAAAATTATTGTATAAAGAAGCTGTATACATTTTAAAATATGATACTTTAGTACCGAGAGGTCTGAATATAGAATGTAATTGGAAATGGTTGAATTCATTACCTTATAGTTTGAATTAGGTTTGTTTAGGTGATTGAATGTTTGTAATACTTGTATAATTAATTAATTGTTTTTGATTTTCTTTATAAAAGGAATGTTAACTTCAGTTCTGACTTTTTTCTAACTCCTTAAAGCCATGTGCTGAGGTGCTAGAATTTATTAAATGCTATACTGGGTCACTTGGTCTTAGTCATTTGTTTTAAATGTACTAGTTTCATGCTGTTTGAAGTAAAAGACAAAACAAACTTGTCTCCTCTCTTTCCTAGAGGAAACTGAGTGATGATATGGCACTGCTGTTGATGACTTTTACACGTGATTATTTATTTACCTTTTAAGGTCTGAGAAGATGAAACAATACTTTCAATTCAAAAAGATCAGACTGAAACCTAGTAAGAGGTAACAGTAGTACTTCCAGTTGGTGATGCTGGATTTTTCAAAGAGGGGTACCGCAGCAGAATAGTTTACCTGTGTATACTAAAGACTAAAACACCTTGGAAAAGTTTTCAAGGACAATTAGAGCCCTCCTTTGTGGATTGAGTAATTGATGTTTGTCAGCTTGTGTGTAGTAAATAATATGTGATAACCTCTGATCTATATTACTATATTATATATATATATATATATATATATATATATATATATATATATATATATATACCTTTAAGCACATTTTTTTATTTTATTTTATTTTACATTTGTTTACTGGGAAAGTCCAACTGGAACAAGGTCCATTTACAACGGAGGCCCAGGGAGAAAAGCTCCATAACAGTACAAATACAACAAATGACAAAAAAAATTCTGTACAGAGGCATATATACAATCAGAGCTCCATGTCTTTATATGACAACACATAATCCACAAATGAGAGAAAATTTCTATACAGTGGCATATATATAATCAAGGAGATTTTTTGTACCTTAGTTTTATTTGAGCAAGCTTGGTATATAGATAGCATAACTGCATGCATGTATGTGTGCATGCTTAAGCTTTATGTATGTGTAAGAGTGGAGTAAGAAGCTGAGATGGATCCCTGACCATACATGCATGACAAATTGTACACAGTATTTTTTGAATGAGATATTTGACTTCATTTGTAATTATTACTCCTATATGCAAAACAAAAATGTATGCTATAAACAAGATCTAGGTTCAATTTATGAGAGAGGAGGGACAACAGAGATACTAATAAAGAAAAATACTGAAAAGAATAGAAATCCTTGACATATAACTTTAAAACAGCATTATTTTCCTTTTAATTCAAACAATTATAAAAGTATGCTTTGTAAAATGTAATTGCAGGAAATGCAGCCATTGACTGTTGGGATATTGTTGGCATATACAGGTACATAAATCAAGACACATAAAAGTGGTAATGTTACCAAAAATGCCAGTCCATGAAAGCCCTGAGCCTGTTTAAAATAGAAAGGGTCACAGCTTTATTATGGTGTGCTTTTGTACAATGAATCAAGCCGACAGTTTTTTGGGAGTGAAGGCTGGAATAATATTGGAGGGCTGGAAAATAAAAGTCAAGAAACAATGACAAACTGCACACATATATAAGATCAGGTAAGGCTGGAAGAAAAATAAATAGTATAATAAGGTCCTACTTTGAAATGAGAGTGTACAACTATTTCTAATCTTTGTCTCCAAGCAAAACTTTACTATAAAGTTTTAAATATGTGACAACACATGTGTTGAAGGTTCCATAATAGGATGTAATAGAGGAAACCTAAGCATCTCAGCTTTTAGTGGGAGGGGATGTGTTATTTAATGAAAAAAAAAATGCAGAAATTTCATAAAGATGAAGATCTTAAATTAGATGACATTAATGTGCCACATACAGTTGAATGATTTAGATGTCTAAGAAAGGATGGAGATGCTAGAGACGTGCAGACTGATTAGCATGTATGTATGGAATAAGTAGGGAGTATTTCTGCTTCTGCTCATTCCACAGGTCTATTCTGAACCCCCACAAACACTATGCAAATACTGCAGTCTTATTACCTATAGCAATGCAGTAATGTGCATGATGCCTCCATTGTACTATGCGCCAAAACACTGTAATCAACACTGAACTGTGTCATGCAAAATACTGCCAGCTCAACAGTATTGAGCATCATGAGAAAAAGATTTCACCATCTGTGATAAATTTTATATTATCCATGTATTACTTCTGCATTAAAGGATTTTTTAGTGCACAACCAAGATACATTTTGTCCATGTAGCAAATAGCCAGCTGATTTCCTTCCTGTTTTGTTTTATTTATTTTTTGTTATTCAGGTAAACCCATAAAGCACACACTTCCTTTCAAGAGAGATCAGGTAACAGCTCCCTATTGAAATGTAAACACTCAAAATGCCACAAGCCAACTAGCCAGAAAAAAAAGACAGAAAATACAGGAGAACAGCGAGTCTTGACAATCCCACTCTCCCTTAAACTTATTTTTGCAGGGGGCTCCACACACCTCAAACTTATATATACCAGCTCTGAAATCACCATACCTTGGAGAAAAGGGAATATTCTGAGGCATGGCATTTCAGACATAGTATATATAA
>NC_056727.1:236593721-236626221 GCF_019279795.1 Protopterus annectens
TTTTGGCCAATGGACTGTGATGACAGACTGGGAACATAGTTATGTAGGATGCTATTTAGTGCTGGATAAGCAGATGAATGCTGGATAATTTTATAAGTGGTAAGAAGCTGTGTATATGTTAGTGGACGAGGTAGTTCTAACCAATTTAGGCTTTTAAGTGCTATACAGTGGTGGGCTCTGAAAGGGGCATTTGCTGCAATATTTGACAACTTTGTTATAGCACTGTTCAAGTTTTGATTTTTTGTGATGCCTGTAGGTTAATAAGGATAGCAGCACCATTAAAAGTGTGGGGAGGAGATAAGTAATGGCAAGGTAGTTTTAGTTGTGTTGATGACAAAGTTTTCGGCTCTGTAAAGCATCTCTAAATTTCAATTAGTTTTTTTATGCAATTTTGTATATGAAGGTTGAATTTGAAATTATTTTCTAAAGCTACCAACACAATTCTCCCATCAGGTAATGAAATGAACTTTATTCATTTAAGCATACTTAGAATGGACAGAAATCTTAAAAGAACAGGTGGTATTGCTATTATTTATAAAAAGGACTTATAAATAACTCCAGCAGATTTAAATATCCCAAAATGTAATCATGATGAACTTCTGATTACATACCTCAAAATCAACCAAAATAAATCTATATGTATCTCAGCAGTATACATCTCACCCGGCAACAATATTACCACAGCCAAAAGTATCCTACACTGGATATCTGACAACATTCCCCTAGAAACATTCATCTTAGCTGACCTAAATATAGACTGGAATGCATAAACAGCGGCAACCACAAGGAGTCTATTCACCTATTTGACTTCACCAAACAGGTAAGCTCCACCGCTAGAATCAACAAAAGTACTAAAAGGCAGTCCACACTGGACTGAATATTGGCAAACAAACCCCATAATTTAAAATGTAGTGGTTGCTCACCAGATACTGTAAGTGAACACCTCCCAACCTATGCAATCGGACAACAACATGGTTCACACATGCAAATAATCTATAAACAAGTACATAATTTAACCACATTTGATAAATACATTTTTATTACAACCCTGTCCAATCACAACTGGAATGTATTAAGAGTAATACCCATAGACAAAGCAGTTACTCACTTCAATTACACCTTCCTAAACATACTAAATGATTTAGCACCAGTTAGGCCAGGACGGGTAATATCTAACACAGCGCTATGGCTGGCAAAAGAGACCAAACAGCTCATGCTGCAAAGAGATAAAACATAAAAAAGAATGATCCAAGAGCAAAACACAACACACCTATCAACATTTTAGATACAGCAGAAACCATACCAAGATCCTTTTCTAAATCTGACAAGAAATCATACTACAGAGATCTCTAAAAAAAACAAAAAAAAAAAACAACCCAAAGTTTTTTTGGTCCTATTTAAATGAACTATTACACCTTAGTCATACCATTGTATTTCCAAAAATAAAGAGTCCATTGCCACTCAGTTCACCACTCAGTTTGTCCAGTCAGTTCTATCACTAATCAGTGTCCACCTCACTTCATCCCTCCAGCTTCCATGTTTTCTCGAAAGCAACACTCCGTCTTTTAATTTTCAGCCTGTCCCAACATCAGCCATAAAAATGTACTAGCCATATTAAAAGCAACAACCTCAGCCGCCAATAACCTTCCCACTGAATTCTCAAAACAGGTGCAGAAGCACTAGCCTTCCCTGTCGCCATTCTAATCAACCGGTCAATAACTGAAAACCATATCCCATCCATCTGGAAAAAAACATTATTATACCCCATTCATAAAGGAGGTACTTCAACAGAGTTAACAAACTACAGACCTATTGCTATCCTATCACCCCTCTCTAAAATCCTTGATACATATATTCACTTTCAGCTTATGAAACATATAACAAAGCACAACCTCCTCTCAATCATCCAGCATGGTTTCAGGCCCAACCACAGTACTACTACTGCCCTCTTCAACTTCACCAACATAGTAAACCAATATAGAAATGAGGGCAACCTTGTTTGTTCACTTTTCCTTGACCTTTACAAAGCATTTGACACAGTCTCACCAAAAGCTCCTTTATGAACTTCCAACTCTAGGTTTCACTTACTTGTCCCACTCCTGGTTTCACAGTTTTTAATTAATTGTCAGCAGCAATTAAATGGCAAGAAAACCTTTCAGCATTTCAAACAATGTCTGTTGATGTTCCCCAAAGGTCAATACTTGGCCCCTTTTATTTAATATTTTCATAAATAAACTTCACCCCACTACAACACTTGCCACTCTCGTACAATAAGCCGACAATTCAACCCTTATCTGCTCTGCTCCATCCATAACAAAATTACAGAAAATCATTCAAAAATCTTTCACTGATATTGAAATATGGCTAAAACATTCTAACTTTATGCTTAATGCCAACAAAACCAAACTTATACTATTTAATCCAAAAGAAAACATTAATCAGAAACACACATTTCATATTACTTCAAGTAATAACACAAAACTAGAAACCATAAGCCAAACTAAACTACTCATAGTCATACTAGAGGGCAGCCTCAGATTTGATCATCATATACTTCATTCCATCAAGAAAACTCACCAAAACCTCAACTCCCTCTACAGCATCAAAGACTACCAAAGATTACTTTAGCAGCAACATGCCTCCTTCCTTCTCCATTATATCCTTCCCCTGGTCTTACAAATACCAATACTATACATACAACCAAACTAGCCTCTTGTTATTACAGAATACCTATATTTTTAAACAACCAACCTTATAAAACACTGCCTTGCAATAAAACAATTAAACTGATTTGAACTCACAAACCAATTCACATACTCACAACTAATCATTGACCACAACCTATTGTACCCTCCAGATAAATTCCCAGCATTACAAAATACTCTACTGTACTATTCATCCACTCGAAACCTTCTCTCCGGCAGTAAACTTTTACTATGTATCAGTAAGACATTCAACACTGCTGGAGGCTCTCTCTAATCTCATTATATGGCAATACTTTGGAATGAAATCCCCACACAGTTCAAACAGGTAGAAAACTGGCTTTGTTCTTTCTGCTCAGCTGGCTAGCTTTACTCGGATTACTTTCTCCAACTCTTACAGCCACTTTGCTTACCCAGTCTTTTTGTATCTTATCACTTCTCATACTGCATTTCTTTCCTAAAATCTTACTTTTCCTCCTTCTCTCACTCTTCACCACTAACTACAATTCCTCTTCTGTCCATTTATTTTCCTGCTCATTTACATAACTTTTACTTTCACATCTCTCTTATCATTTTTAAGCTCGGCCAAATGCAAAATCTTGAGGTCTTCAACCAGCTCGTGGCCTACTCCCTATCCCATGATGCACTGGTGTTTCCCCCAGATCTCGTTTGCCACTGCAACAGATCAGGCATTTCACCAGCTCTGGCCAGTGAAATTCTGAGTATTTCTTTTTCTATTTCTTAGATTATTATCAGAAGTTAGGATTATAGTCATTTAGTATTTAGCTTGGTTTAGGAGTGTTTAGTCAAAATGCTTGTGCACTTTTTGTTATAATAAGTTCCTAGTCTCCTTCGTGGCCATTCTTATTAGGCCTTGTTATCTTCCTTCCCATACTTAGTGTGAATTCTTATATATATATATATATAGGTCTACCTGATTACGCCAAAAGCTGAGAAGAACGACGAGATAACTGACACCGGAAGATTGACAACAGAAAAGACCGACAGTTGAGAATCCCGATGTTGAGAACACCGACATGTTAAGGTAAGTGTGCGGTAGGGGGTGGACGTTAGGGTCAGGGTGTGGGCAAGGTAAGTGTGTGATAGTGACAGACATTAGGGTAGGGTGCGGGTGAGGTAAGTGTGCGATAGTGATGGACATTAGGTTTAGGGGTGGGTTAAGTGAGTTAGGGTTAGGGTGTGGGTAAGGTAAGTGTGCGATAGTGATGGACTTAAGGGTTGGGGCGGATTAAGTGAGTTAGGGTTAGCGTGCGGGTAAGGTAAGTGTGCAATAGTGACGGACCTTAGGGTTAGGGTTTGGGTTAAGGTTAGTGCATATATAGTTGTGTATGTAAGGTTTAGTGTAGGTTTGTAAGCTTTTTGGTATGCTTGTGTTGTGTGTGTGTTTTTCGGGAAAGTTATTTGTTTGTTGATTGTCGGGATTGTGGTTTGTCGGGCATGTGAAGTTTCGTGTTTTTGAACTTTCGGTTTTGTCGTGTCAGTTATTTTGTTGTCGGTGTTTTGATGTGTCGGTGTTATCAGGTAGACCCATATATATATATATATATATATATATATATATATATATATATTTGCTGATTAGTGTGTTTTTTTCTGAATAGCCTGGTGTTTTAGAAGGCTAATTACTTTCTTAAGCCTGTGTTTGTTAGGGCATTTTCTTTTAGTGTACAAACTATGAGACTGCTTTTCTAGCCTGTTTAAATTAGAAGGATTAACCTTATATGTGTATTAGTAGTTGTCTCATGTGGATTGTCATTATGCCTCAGAAGGAAAAAGAGAAGTCTAAATCTGGGTTTAAAAAAATGTCCTAAATGTGGGCAAAAGATGTCCATCACAGATGGACACTCTGAGTGCGTTTACTGTTTGGGTGAGGTTCACCTTCAAGAGGATTGCTCAATATGCCACTCCTTTAGTTCTAGGGTGATGCATGAAAGAAAGAGCAAACTTATAGCAAAGGGTTTAGTAAAGCCCTCTTTCCAGGAATCACTAGATACACATGGCAAACAATCCAAATCTTCCAAGACATCCTCTGGGTCGTTGGAGCCGAAGAAAATTCATCAACCTGTAAATCTAGAGTTGAAAAACCATCAACCTCAGTGCCACTAACCTTGGAGCCGATGGTTGTTGTTGGTAGGAGGTGGTCCCCGGTACTGGATCTGGTATTTCCTAATTTGGAGTCTCCAATATTACAATCAGTGGCCTCTTCCGTGACATCTTCTCGGTCCACAAGACTTTCAGACATGGATGTGGATCATGTGGTGCAGTGTCTTCTGCAGATGCCTGCACTGGCCAAGCTTTTGTCAGGGCCAACCCATTGGGCTTCGGAACCGACCAGTACCCTCCCTCCTACTATTGTTCCTCTGATTAGACTCAAGGCTTTGGAGCTGGAGTGCTCGGAGCTGATGATTGTGGAACCTTCGGAGCTGACACCTGCTCAAAGACTATCGGTTCCAACTACTTAGACTTCATCAGTGTTGACTGAGGAGTCTAGGAGCTGACACTCACCAGTTGGGTCGGGGGAGTATAGTCAAATCGATATTTTGGTACCGAATTTGCCTCTTGGGGCATCACCATGGGTGAGTTTGGCGAATACCTCTGACTTACAGCCCACCGTTTTAGTGCTGAGGGAATCACCTGCTTCTTCGGATCCAGGAGTTCCTTCACATCAGAGCAGGTGGGCCTTCGATGCCATGAGGAGAGTATTGTCTCCTCGGGCATCCACATCATCAGGACCAGCAACCTCCTCCCCTAAAGTGCCTGTATCTACCTCTGCTTCACAGATTCCACAAAAGCGTAGAGATCCAGAGCCTCAGTATGCCCCATTAAGTGAGCCCTGCTCTTCCGAGACCTCACCAGAAGCTCCCACTGAGGAGGTTCCTAGGAAGAGGTTATGCAAGAGGAAGCATTTGGACTCCTCTAAGGAATCTGTCACTTCAGACATTGACTTGAATGATTCAGGAGGTTCCCCACGGTCACCCTCAGAAGATATCTCCTTCGCGGATATCTTAGAGATTCTGAAGCAGAGGGTTGATGGCAGGCCACCAAACTTACTAATGATGAGTCAGTCTACCTGAAGGCTTTTGGGTTTCAGCCCTCTGCCTCTTGGGTGCCTCCGCCTTTCAATGAACTCATGGACCTAAATTGTCGGAAGGCATGGGAGTCTCCAGATACAGTGGAACCTGTCCCTAGGAGGCCTAATAAGTTTAATACCTCACCACAGGACAAGGCTTTTCTCACCAAGGGAGTCCCTGTTGATGCCATGGTGGTGGAGGCAGCCACAAAGAAGGAGATATCTGAAACTTCAATGTCGGTCCATCCACCGGATAAAGATTCGAGGGTCATGGACAGATATGGATAGCGCATGTTTACTTCAGTGACTTTTGTTCTTAGGTCACTGAATTATCTGACACATTTCACTAGATTGCAGAGAGATCTCCTAAAAGATCTAGGAGATACTCTACAGGGTTCAGTAACTGCGGGGGTCTCAGAGAAAATATTCTTACAGCTCTCCACCCTCAATTCCTTAACAAACTCGTCCATGCGTCTGCTTTCTTATGCAGCTGATGGAGCAAGCAGAGCAGCGGGTACAGGAATTGCCCTTAGGAGACATTCCTGGATGCCCTTATGTCCCTTTGTGGAGCCCTTTAAGTCATCCTTAATCAACACCCCTTTCGATGGCTCGTCCCTTTTTGGACCCAAAGTGAAAGAAATGCTTACCAGGAGTGAACAAGACAGAAAGACTCTGTCTGCCATCCCAGTCCATTTTTCCACACCTACCAGACTTTACCCCAAAGGTCAGAAAGGAGGAAAGATGTGGTTCCATAAAACTCAAGGAGCCTTTCAGGACACTCGTGGTGAACCCTCCCTCCAGAGGCAGAGGAGGGGGTAATAATGGAAGATGCTGTCCACGCGGCAGAGGGGGTCCACAGAACCAGGGTGACAGAAATCAGTTTTTTGGGAACCTCTATCAGAACTCCTGAGAGGAGACTCGCCTGTCCATCACTGGAGGCAGTCAGGTGATGCTTATCTTTGTACCCACATGCCTGGCTAAAAATAACAAAAGACAGCTGGGTGCAAAGCATCATATCCAGAGGTTACTCTATTCCCTTTTCCACCCTAACTCCTTCAATAAGAAAAATCTCAGATGTTCCACCCAGTCACAGGGAACAAGCACCCATAGAAATTCAAAGGTTGCCTCAAAAAATAGTCATCTATCTGGTCCTCACAGACCAGATAGGATCCGGAACTTACTCAAGGTTTTTTTTTAGTTCTAAAGAAAACAGGGGACTGGAGGCCCATTTTGGATCTCAGCAGATTAAACAAATCTGTGAAGAAGACAAAGTTCCAGATGGTTACACTGCAGCTGATACTTTCTTTTCTAGAAAAGACAATTGGATGTGCTCGATAGATCTCCAGGATGTGTACTACCACATAAAAATGAACAGATAATCCAGAGATCATCTGCGCTTTTGGCTGGGGGCCAGTCACTATCAATTTTGAGCACTGACCTTTCATCTCACAACAGCCCCCAGAGTGTTCACCAAATGCATGCAGTAGTCATGGCTCACTTGAGACATTTGGGATTCCAGATGTTTCCATATTTAGACGACTGTCTCCTAACCACCACCACCAGGCATCAGCTCAATCAAGCAAGAGACACTACTATGAATCTATGCCGTCAGATGGGGATTACCATAAACTTAGAAAAATCTGCCTTATTGCCATCACAACATACTGTTTTTATAGGAGCAGATCTGGACACCACCACAATGACCTTAAAACTTCCATCAGAAAGGGTTTATGCTCTTCAGCAACAAGTTCTAGTCCTTCTCTCAAAAGAAAAAAGTCCCAGCTTCCATGGTTCTCAAATTTCTGGGTACAATGGCGGCAGCAATCATTGCAATTCCATGGTGTTGGATGCATATGTAGACACTACAATGGCTCCTTTTCACACAGTGATCCTTTCAGGAACTGCCAATGTCGCATCCGATTATAATCATGAATTCATACAAGAAGGATCTTCAGTGGTGGCTGACATCGCATTTTGTAACAATAGGACGTCCCTATGTTCTACCCAACCCAATTGCCATAGTGACCACAGACGCTTCCCTGATAGGCTTGAGGGGACATTATCAGGGAAGAACAGCCCAAAGAACATAGAAAGAACACAAGGCTCACCTGCATATCAATATCCTAGAGATGAGTTAGGTACTTCTAGAGTTGCAGTCCTTTCAAGACTCTCTTCCTGTGGGGACCATTGCAATTCAGTCTGACAGCATGGCAGTAGTCTGGTACATAAACAACCAAGGAGGAACCAAATCTTACCCCCTATGTCAAGAAGCCTTGAGAGTATGGAAATGGGTAAACTCCACCCAACTCTTTCTGATGGCAACTCACATCCTGGGGAAGTCCAGCGTGATAGCAGACAAGCTGAGCAGGGCAATTCTATTGCTTCACGAATGGTTCCTAAAGAAAGAAGTGGAGGAAAACATATTCTGCATATGGGGTCAGCCTTGCTGCAATCTCTTTACCACACCCATAAACATGAAATGCAGCAGCTACTTTGCCCTAATCCCCCCACTGGGAGAAGCTCTAAGGGATGCACTTAAACACGATTGGCCCTTGGGTCTCCTTTATGCTTTCCCACCATTACCTCTTAGAAAGCCAGTGCCCTGGGAAGGACCATAATTCTGATAGCCCCCTATTGACCTCACCAGATTTGGTTCCCCTTTATTCAGCCTCATCTATTGGAAGAACCTTAGATCCTGGACCCAGTTCCAGCACTTCTGACTCACTTATTGGAGGCTCTTCATTCATCTCTTTGGTCTCTCAAATTGACAGCTTGGCTCCTCCAATTACAAACATAGCCAGGCTTCAGAATCTTTCAGCTGCAGCGCAGCATATATTGACATCCTGTCACAAATCATCCACTAGAAAGCTGTATCTCAGCAAATGGAAAAGATTAACAATATGGGCATTACAAAATCACATTGATCCTTATTTTGCTCCAATAGCTTCTACTTTGGAATTTTTGACAAAACTATTCAATGGGGGAGCAGCTCACCCAGCTATTCGAGTTCAATTAGCTGCAATCTCCAACTTCCATCTTGGTGAGGAAGGGTCTAATATCATGTCTCATAGACTCTCAAAGGCTTTTCTTAAAGGCACTATACATTTAGGACCACCCATCAAATCTTGTCTTTCTCCATGGAATCTAAATTTTGTTCTATCATGAAAAATTCTACCACCTTTTGAATCAGCCTCTTCATGTGACCTAAAATATGTTACATGGAAAACAGTAGCTGTTACATCTGCTCGGAGGGTTTCAGAACTACAGGCCTTGTCCATAAAACCCCCTTACATGATTTTTCATAATGCTAGAGTGTCTCTCTCAACAAATCCCTCCTTTGTACTGAAGGTATGCTCAGAAACAAATCTCAATCACTCTATAGAATTGCCTGTATTCTTCCCAAAGTATGGCAATAAGGCAGAATATATGCTGTGCAAGCTTGAAGTTCACAGACAGCTATGCTTCTATTTGGACAGGACCAAGGATTTCAGGAAAATGGATCAACTCTTTGTTTCCTTTTCAGACTCCAAGAAGGGTGCTCCTGTTGTAAAAAACATGTTATCAAAATGGTTATCAGACTGTATTTTATTTACAGTTCAGTTAATTCACCATTAGAAGACAAGATAAAGGCCCACACTACTAGAGCTGTATCCACTTTCTCAGCTTTTCCTGCCAAATTACCAATAGATACAATTTGTGTAATTAAAAAAGAAATATACAAAAAAAACCTGAAGTTATAGTATTATATGCACTGACACATCTAGTTAATATGCACACTAGAGTTTCAAAAAATTACATGGGGTACACTTCATAATGCAAAGAGCAGGCATACAATCTAGTTCAATGTACAGGTGAAGTACATCACTTAATGGCAAAGAAAAATACAGGTGAAGTACATCACTTAATGGCAAAGAAAAATAAAACAGGCGGTATACAGTCTAATGCCATGTACACTACATTACACAATAAAAGATGCTGCTAATGATCGGTAGAAGTAATAATTAGTTACAAAGAAAAATTAAAATGTTTTTAATATTTTTATTTTTCAAATAAGTGAGACAGAGAAGAAATTACAGAGCAAAGAGGCTATATATTGTTAAAAAGGAAATGACAGAAGAATTAGTTAAAAGAAAAAGAAAAAAGAAAAAAAATGTGTAGAAGGTGTTGGTGAGAAAGTTAAAGAGGAAGGGACCAATCAGATTAAAAAACATATGCAAAAAAGCATATCAAAAATATATTAAAAAATTATTTTTTATTTTTTATCTGATTTTAAGTCTTTTATTCCGAAGAAAGGGATTTTTTTAGTTTGATGATATAATATATTAGTCTATGAAGTCAATAAATGTAATTAGAGTGCAATTACTGACTTCTGTTCCTTAGTATTGCTGCTTAATTAGTCTGATTTTATGTATTCTCTAATTGTTGAAGCAATTATGATGTGTCAGTATACGATTGGAAGCTCACATTTTTAAACGGAAATCTGTTATTCACTCAGTTGTATGGTCTGATGAAGCATTGAAGTGAAAGCACTTACCTCCTGAGTGCACCATTAATAAAGAACTTTTTATATTCAATACGTATTGACTGTTTGCTGGATTCTGTAAGCAGTGGATTGATGAAGCAGGATATGAATTGAGACGTTGCAACGTTGTTTATTGGACTCTGCATGGTAGCTGTTGCTTTATTTTTCAATTTGTTGAGACTGTTTGTTTTTATAAGCACAGCTTTTACCCCCTGGACTTTTGCCTGTTTTTTCGTTATATACATTTTTTGCATTTTGTCGGCTTTTTTACTCCAAGGGGACATGGCAGAAGGTATAACACCTGTAGTCGAATTGAATTATAGACCAGAGAATACACAGAAGGTTTCCGAGCTGAATAGCAGAGCCGAATTGGTCCAACATAGACAAGACAATGGGTTAAATAATTTGAATTTTAACCCTTATGAGAGATTTAATAATATGGCGACTAATAACATCAATCCCTTACTCTCATATCAAGTCAATACTACAGGCATAGTTGATGTGGCTGTAGATGTTGAATATGAAGACCTGAAGAGGGCGATAGAGAAACTGGAAACAGACTTTATTAAGTTAAAGCGTTTACAACTGCAAAGGCAGCACTTTGAGGCATGTATTTCCAAGCAGATAGTTCCGAGGGGACTGCGTGTACTAAAAATGCCAACGTATGGGACTCAATATCCAGACCTGTTGGCAAAATGGCAACTGCTGAACCTGGAGGTGAGTGCGAAGTATATGACACTATTGATAGACTTTTTTAAACCTGAGGAAGATTGTCTCAGGGAATCTGTTCGTAAACAGCAAGCAGATTTATATGAAAAGTTTAATCGAGTTAGTGTTAATGCCTCTATGGAGGCCCTGTTGGATAGTGTATCCGTATATGAAAGAAGACTTTTGTTACAGAAGAAAGTCAAAATAGACAGAGATATGAGAGATTTTCAACTTGGCAATGTCTTCACTTGGCCTAGATTTGCCAGTAACAATGATTCTCAGGGAGAGAAAGTTGTGAGAAATAATATGCCGACAAAATCAACAAGAAACAATGTAGTGACTACTAATGGTAGTCAGAATCTGTTATTAGATTCGAATGTAACAGTTGAAAAACTCTCTCATTCTATAGATGTAAGACAAGATACCACTGTTAAAGAAGGCTTTGAGACTGGCCCAATACAAAGTAATTGTTCAGTCTTACAGAGAGATGAGATACAGTTATTGAACTCTCCTGCTCCTAATACGACGGTTTTGTTAGATGTTCGCCCTAAAGAGGCGAATAGAACTACTGTGGGAAATGTTACAGAAACAAATAATAAAAATGTAAATTTTCATCGGTTTCCCTTACCGATTACCACAGAAGAAAGAGGCTTGAAAAGAGAACGTTCAGTGAGTCGGGGGAGACAGAAACGGAGGTTTCCCTTGGAAAGAGGGGGTGGGCACACTTTAAAGAAAATGTGGAGCCATGTAGGGACGACCTGATATGGAACATTTCTAACAGAACATTGGACATTTATGAAAGCTCCGTCCTTAATAAAGGACTAGGCTTTATACCAACATGTATGAGTCAATTAACTGATGTCATTGTTGATTTAAAAACATTTGTTAGAAATGTTATGTTGAAATTAGAATTTGGTAATAATACCATTGAACAGCAGAATCCATTTAGGAGATCTAGTATGTATATACCTATCTGTCACCCGTTAGTTCAAGCATTTGATAAGTTGGTAGAAGAAGATTTGTATAAGTATTACAATAGTGATCATCAGATGCAAGGTTTGAAAAATAACCTGAATTTTAATGAATGTGAAGCACTTAAAAGATTGCAGAATGATTTGAGTATCAGTATAAGGCCAGCAGATAAAGGTGGGCCAATTGTTATAATGGATGCTACTGATTATAAGAGCTCTATGTTTAGAATGTTGAATGATAAGAAATTTTATAAACGAATAGATCAAGAACTAGTCTCTGAGAAAATAAATAGTGTCAGAAATATACTAGAAGATCTAGTTAAGTCTGGTATTATAATGAGGGATTTGTTTCAATATTTTTACACTGAGAATCCTATTACACCCACTATACATGGGCTACCCAATGTTGTAAAGATGGCCTTAACCCACCCATGAGACCTATTGTCTCTGGGAGGGGATGGTGTATGAAGCCTCTTTCAATATACATAGAGAAATACTTGCACCCGATTGTAGATGAAAATCTTTTTATTTTAAGAGACATGCAACAATTTTTGAAAGAGTTATATATTTTTTGTGAAAATGAGAATATAATTGATAAAGAACTTATATTAGTGACTTTGGACGTACAGTCCTTGTTCACCATTATTCTGAATGAAGAAGGTATAATAGCTGTGAGACGTTATTTAGAGAGACATAGCAACTATGATGTTAAATTCATTGATTTGTTATCTTTGTTTCTAGAGACAATACTTGAAAGTAATATATTTTTGTTTGATGACATCCCCTATATACAGCTAGATGGCGTAGCTATGGGCACTTCCTGTGCCAATAGCTACGCCAACATGTTTCTAGCTATGTGGGAAAAATCAAAATTATTTATAATGGAACAGTTTAAGAAAAATGTACTTTTTTATAAATGTTCCGTAGATGATGCCTTTTTTATTTGGAATGGTGATTTAAATGCATTGCATAGATTTATATATGAAATCAATCAAATTACAAGTTACTTAAAGTTTTCCATGAATGTTTCATCTACAAAGATTGCATTTTTAGATGTATTTGTAGAGAGACTGAGTGATGGTTCTCTCACAACTGGTGTTTTTAGGAAAGCATGCCACAAAAATACATTGCTTCATAGGAGGAACATGCACCTGAACTACGTATTCCGCAATGTTGTCAAGGGACAAGGGATGCGTATTTCAAGGTTAAATAATACTGAAGAGGGCTTTGAGAAAGAAATGATAGATTTGAGAGAGAGGTTTATACAACGGGGTTATACACCCCATGATATCAATGAAGGTTTATCTGTTATTAATTCTTTGAGACAGAATAGAGCCAAGCCCTATTTTTCAAGTCAATCTCATGACCAGAGAAATGCTATTGATACAAATAATAAAATTAGGATTCCCATGTTTTTTACTAAAGACAAGGAAAACATTGCGGACATTTTTAAGAAACATTGGGGTGTTTTGATGACAGATCCACAAATCGCAGACTGAATAGGTGATAGACCGAGGTTTAGGTTTAGGAATAAGATGAATATTAGGAGAATGTTATGCTATACTCATGATAGGGAAGAAACTCTAGACATAATAGGTACTACAACATGTGGTGGATGTAATTTTTGCCCACATATTAGAAAAATGAATACATTTATACATCCGGATACTAGGAGAGAGTTCAAGTTTAACTGCATTGCAACATGTGGCACTGAACATGTGGTTTATTTGGCTGTGTGCCTTGCATGTCAGTCTTTCTACGTAGGAAAGACTGACAGACAATTTAGACATAGAATAAGAGAACATTTATATAATATTAGAACAGGCACAGTAACTAATGCATTGGCCAAACATGTTAAGTCAAAAGGGCAAGAACATACGTTTGAATTTATGGTTATAGAAGTCATGCGAGTAGGTGCAAGGGGAGGCAATATTAATTATTTGATGGAAGAAGGAGAGGCTAAGTGGATCATAAGATTACATGCTGATGTAGGGAAAGGTCTGAATGAAAGGGTTTCTTTAAAACCCTTTCTTCAGAATAAAAGACTTAAAATCAGATAAAAAATAAAAAATAATTTTTTAATATATTTTTGATATGCTTTTTTGCATAGGTTTTTTAATCTGATTTTTAAAATATATTTTTTTAGTTTGATGATATAATATATTAATCTATGAAGTCAATAAATGTAATTAGAGTGCAATTACTGACTTCTGTTCCTTAGTATTGCTGCTTAATTAGTTTGATTTTATGTATTCTCTAATTGTTGAAGCAATTATGATGTGTCAGAATACGATTGGAAGCTCACGTTTTTAAATGGAAATCTGTTATTCACTCAGTTGTATGGTCTGATGAAGCATTGAAGTGAAAGCGCTTACCTCCTGAGTGCACCATTAATAAAGAACTTTTTATATTTAATACGTATTGACTGTTTGCTGGATTCTGTAAGCAGTGGATTGATGAAGCAATATATGAATTGAGACGTTGCAACGCTGTTTATTGGACTCTGCGTGGTAGCTGCTGCTTTATTTTTCAATTTGTTGAGACTGTTTGTTTTTATAAGCACAGCTTTTACTCCCTGGACTTTTGCCTGTTTTTTCGGTATAGATATATATCTATATATATATATATATATATATATATATATATATATATATATATATATATATATATATATTATATATGTGTATATGTATATAGATATAACATTTATCTGTACCTCCATAGATGTGTAGATGTTTTTAACCTATCTATATATCTACATATATATATAGATCTGTATATATCAACATGCCTCTATGTATCTCTCTCTCTCTCTCTCTGTATATATATATATATATATATATATATATATATATATATATATATATATATATATGAGCATACACCTTTCATTGGGTACATGGCAGGTTGTCCTATTTCAACACATTCCTCCTTTTTGTGTTTTAACCTGTCTGCATACACAACTGGCATAGGTACATCTCAGGTAGCTTAGTGGTAGGTTACTCTGAGGATGGAGTACATGGTTGCGGGTTCAAATCCTGGAAGGTGTTATTGTTTTACCTTTCAGAGTAGGCACTGGTAGGGAAAGTGTGAATAATGCACATTTAAGCGGTTGTAAGCAGGTTTGCCCATCGTCTGCACAATGTTAAGCAAAGGTTAAACCTCTGAAGCGCTTCTCCGTTTAACCGTGTTTAACCGCCACTTTTCATCGCGCAAACCCATGCAAACCCACTTACAACTGCTTAAAAGTGCTTTAATCCACCTGCATCCAACAGCCCTTATTCTGGCCCTCAAAATAACTTAACAGCCCTTGAACCCGGGACCATGAACACCACAGTCACTGAATTTACCACTAAGGCATCTGAGATATGTACAAATGTTATGGTATTTAGAATATGCATTTTACTACAGGCATTCCTCACTACTGAAAACAAATTCAACAGTCAGTTGGTGTACATATGTCTGATACATGTTAATGTTCATATATTTGTAAAATTAGGTTTTGCAATGTGACATGACAGGGTGTATTATGAATGAGAAAGGTTCTTGTTTTGTGTCCTTTTTATATTGTCCCCATACTCCATGTATACCCCTTCAGTTCACTTATTGAACATCCGACCCAGACTCTCCTTGATGCATGATTTCATTACCCATCATTCCTCCCCCACCCCAATCTTCATATATACAACAACCATCCCTTCTATGGTGAATTAGGTTAATATTAATAGTTAGAATACCAGCACTGCATGTGTTGTGTTTTGTGTACACTTCAATTCTTTTGGATTGCTTCTGTGTCACGAAGTGTGTTCATAGATCTTTATATATGTGGCTATTGATGTAACTGTATAGATATATATATATATATATATATATATATATATATATATATATATATATATATATATATATATATAGGTTCATAGGTTCATACTAGGCTATCTGCCCTAGGGCATTTATAAGCCTAGCCAGAGTGTGTTTGGCTTTCACCACCCATTTTAAAATAATTTTGCTATGCCCTTTTTCGAGGTTAGTATACTGTGCCTCTGTCTAACAGTGACACAGAAGTGATACCCGGGGTAAACCTACGATCTCCCATACACTCATCAAGATTCCTCTTGAAGAGTGTCAATGAGGGACTCTGCCTAACCTGGACTGGGATTTTATTCCAGAGTGAAGGGAGCCTCTGGGTTATGAATCTGTCCCTCCAGCATGTCCTATTTATTTCAGTGCTGAGGTTCAAGTCTCTCGAGCGCGTAGCTTGATGAAATATATACTATTAAGATCTGACATGTGTACTCCACTGATATGCCTCATGTTGGCATGATAGGTCACAATACAATATAAAATGGAAGCCAACAGAGTAACCGCACAGGTACAGTCATTTCAAATGTTAAAGTCTGCAGGTGTGTACCCCCCCCCTCCACAATCCAATGTAGAAATGCAGTAACAGATGGCTTGCAACACTCTCAAATGGCCTACAGTCCTCTGACAAAGGCCCATGCCTCACCCATAGTGCCAATGTATGGAATGTCAGGGGGTCCCAACTAGCAACCTAACAGTAAACAGAAAACAATTGCAAGGTCATGTTGTCAAATGCCAGGAGCATGCCTCCCCATGTCCTACTGCAAGGACTGTGGATCAGGCCATAAATAGTACTGGGATAAAGGCCCAACTATAGGGATACATCTCAGATATTGCTTACATAATGTTAGGTGGAGGAGAGAATAACAGAGGGGGATGTAAAAGCATGGATGTCATGGAGTGTGTGAAGTCTGAAACTCTAATGTCTGCCCATACTTCTCCCGACTGCAAACCCATGAATGAATAGCCACAAAACCACTTGTAAACCACAATGTGAAGGTAAACTGACCAGATATATGAATCCTGCCTCTGGATAACATGGGTGTATCTGTCAGCTGAGAGGTATGGCCCCAGCAGGATATGGTCATTCTGTGAAGTTGAGAAAAGAACAAGGAGGGAAGCCCCAGCTAGCATGCTAACAAGGTGCTGCACCATTTACACAGAACCAGCAGTCTATTGTCTGTGGCTATCCCTCCACAATGTCAGGTGTGTGCCAGAATGAGTAGTCTATATGCCCCAGAATGGGTCTATATTAGAACACCGAATATTTGAAATGTCAAGTGTTATAATAGCAACCCGTTTTCAGTGAACATTGAAAATATCGAAGTAACAGGAAACTGAATTATTTCCTAGGGAAAGAATTCGGTTGTCCATTTCTGTTGCTTCAGTATTTTCAGCACTCTGGAGGAAAGTTACGGGTTGGGTTCAAGTAAGTGTGCGATTGTGTGGATGTGTGGGTTATGGCGGGTAAGGTGAGTTAGGGTTAGGGCGCGGGTCAGGTAAGTGTGCGATTGTGTGGACGTGTGGATTAGGGTGGGTAAGGTGAGTTAAGGTTAGGGCACGGGTGAGGTGACTGTGTGATAGTGACGGAACTTAGGGTTAGGGTTTGGGTTAAGGTAAGTGGATAGTTAGTGGTGTATGTATAGTTTAGTGTAGGGTTAGGTGTAAGAACTTAGGTGTATGTGTGTGGATTACTGTTTGTTTGGTGTGCTTGTGTTGTGTGTATGTGTTTTGGAACAGCAAATTTTTCCGTAGGAAAAAATTTGCTGTTCCGAATGTTCAATGTTTTTTTTTTTGATTGCTAGGGTTCGATATTAGAACACTCGACATTTGAAATGTTCGGTGTTCTGATATAGACCCCCCAGAATATTAGTCTCAGCTGCATTCATCTCGTGTTTCCTGGTAAATAACTGTGAGCAAAGAATAACTGTCAGTAGTTGATGACATGACACATCACAGTGTAAAACAATACATATGTCAGAATATCTATGCTACAACCAAACATGTCACACAAGCATCACAGACAGCAATAGTTACAGTATCCCCTGTATGTCAAGCCTATTGTGTCTACATATCGGCAACCTATCTACAGATAGCTTGCAGAAACAGTTTGCTAGGTATAGCTGTAGCACACAAAACCCTGAACTGGAGTCTAACTGTCCCTGGAATTGATGCACACACTCAATATAGAAGGCCATACTGGGCATACTCTTACATTTAGAGAAATTAAGCCCATGTCTCACAACACAGTGGACTACAGTTATTGTTTTTTTGCAGCTGTCTGGGCACACATGCACCAAATTGTACACCATTGATACTTCACACACACACATTGGATAGGAATACACACACATATCTAAGGCAAACATAGTATAATATGTCAAACATACACACACAGAGACATGGGGAAGAGAAAGACAGACAGCGACAGAGAGAATCCCATTATGAGGCCTGTCCCACCCACTACACATCCCATAGGCCTATATCACATGCTGTGCTGATGTCACTCACTGTAGAAATACCTTTGGTTAGCCCTCAGCCTTATAGTGTCAGTGGTGCTTGTGACAACTGTGTAACACTACAGTACAAACAGGTATCCATGTAGCAGCTGTAATCTCATTCCGATCAATAAAATTGTGTGTGACTGTGTTTCTAGATGAATGTGGTTGAGGCCATTCACACTCACTAAATCTCCTGTACCCCTCCTTCAGCACCACTGCTGATGTCACTCACCTTCAAAGATTCCTTTGGACATCTCTCTTTCACATAACCACTGTGGCACTTGCGATAACTGCGTAATACTCTAGTGTAGCAAACTAGTTAGGTAGGATTTCCAATCCTGATTCTGGCAACTGTACAAATGTGAGTGTTTGTGTGAGAATGTATGTGCATCCTTGTAGAGACCTGATTTTGTGGTCATTCACACTTACAACACTTCTCTTACCCCTCCTTTAGCACTGCTGCTGATGTGACTCACCTTCAAAGATACCTTTGCACATCTCTTCAACATGTAAGCTCCATGGCGCATGCAATAAATGTGGAACAATGTGGTAGCAATAACTACATAGGTATGGGTTTGAGTTTCATCCCTTGCAAGTGTTTGTGTGTGTACATATGCATGTCCATACCTCAAAGATTTTGGCCCCATTTACACCCAATACACATCTCAGTCCCTGACTTTAGCAGTCCTACAGATATCATCCACCTTAAAAGTATCTGTTGCCAACCCTAAACCATGTAAGGTCAGTGGTGCATGTGGTAAATGTGTAACATAATGGTCCAAAAATATAGTTAGATAGCAGTTTGAACCTCACACTTAGCAAGTATAAATGTGGGTGTAGGGTAAAATATTTTTTGGAATCTCTCACCCACTACATCACCCTATGCCAGTATTTACAAGGGCTGGTGATGTTCGTCACCTTAGAAGTACCTTGGGACAGCATCCATTGTATAAGCTCCATGGTGCATGTGATAAATGCAGGACACTGTAGTAGCAATACATAGCTAGGTAGGGGTCTGAAACTCAGTACTGGCAAGTGTGTGTGTGTTTAATAACAGGATCTATCCGGGGTTGAGTTTTGCTAAAATATTATGTTGAGGACCTAGCGTATGTCACAATGTCCACATTACAAGACCAACAGATGTCAAACATCAGATAGGATGGTGTAGACAATCCACAGCCCTAAATGTGACAGTATGGATTACTGAACAATATAGACAACCCTTCTATTACTCAGAGACCACTCTCCATCCACATATAATACAAAAACACACTTGGCTAGGCAACAACCACTGTATTGGTAGTTCCCCTGCATATTGCCTCACAGATAGTACCCACAGTGTGATTGCAGTGGACTACATGCCTGTTGACCACAACAGTGTCACTGACATCAGAAAGTAGTTTGATGTGTTACATCTCTTGATTGAGTGTGTGTTATTCAGCAAGTAAAATGACATGGCACCTAGTTCCATCCCCTCAGTAGCCCAATAAATGTGTACAGTGGCCCTTTTGCCATGCTCCCCACCAGACACCTGCAACAACTGTTGAGTCTCCAAACATACCCTACAAAGGGAATACCATGCCTTATACACATGCCCTGTATGGACAGACGCCACTAACTCCACTGAATACCCGTATCATACTGTCAATGTAGGTGCAATAACTACCTCAGTTACATAGCCAGGTCTCTCCAAATGAGGTCAGGAATGCTACATCAGAAGATACCAATATGTCCACACAACATGCCCCACAGACCTCAAGCACACTTCCACACATCAAAGAACATGCATGTGGGACATGTGCACAACTCAGACACTGTCCATGTTATGGAATATAGATCACATACATGGGAAGCAGTGCACATCACTGGCCAGCCACAATAGAAACCTGGATGAGTGGATGGGGAATACAATATCCACCCCTGGAGACCACTCCAGTAACTATATTCCTGAGCCACATTGGGAACTATTGTCATGTGGCCTGATGCCAAGCTATTCCCTTGGGTTAGCCTTGTAGAGCCTTCAGGCCCATTCACCTACTACACACCTATGAAGCAATTAAGCTATGGATCTCAGTAATGGCAAGTGTGTGTGTGTGTGTGTGTGTGTGTGTGTGTGTGTGTGTGTGTGCGCGTGTGTGTGTGTGTGTGTGTGTGTGCGTGTGTGTGTGTGTGTGTGTGTGTGTGTGTGTGTGTGCGTGTGTGTGTGTGTGTGTGTGTGAATAGTAATCCGATGTGTTTGGTTGATGAATACCCCCTGTGGCTATGGTTATTAGCAATCGGAGGTGTGTCCAAACCAGAACATGTACCATTCTCCATTCTACAGCAGGTGTCGTATATCAACATGTACCTATGTACAACCCTCAGCCCTATAATCTGTGAGGCATATGCAATCACTGTGCTACAGACTGGGAATTACCATGCACATACTGTACCCTGTCTATGACATGATGGATGTGTCACCACACTGCCATACCCTGTGGCTTTGCTGCATGGCCACATCCTGTTGACACAGATGCCTAGAATGGACATGGGATACAGCATGTGAGAGCACAGTCACTCAGCACTTCACTTGTGGGGGGAGAGAGGGGTAAATCTGGTACTGAATGTGTTGCCAAGACTGTGGCCAATATCTGTTGTCTCAGGATAGGTATTAGCTTTGTGCAGTAACTCGGAGCACTTGTGTTTAATGTTGTGGAGGTTGTTGATGCAACTATCAAGTCTGTTGGGACTGTCATCAGTGTCTGCTGCCTCTCTGCTGCCATAGATGCCTGTCGGGGACTCCATGAGTGATCCATAGTTGTGTTTGAGGCTAATAAGGGAGTTCAACCATCATGGGACACCACCTTTCCCTGCAAAAGTGTCCTCCTTCTGATGTACACTTCAGTAATGGCAGGGGGCCATCACATTGTCTCCCAGTGTTTGGAGGACAGTATCTGGGTTCTCTTGGCTCTGGCTAGTACTATGCATTCATGTACCTGTTTGTACAGTGCCTATGTATATGATTCCACAGTCATGCAACTACATTCCCCTTGCCATGGGTGCAGTGAAGAGATCCTCCCTTGTTTTCATGGCTACAAAGTCAGCTTTGGAGAGTTTCTGCCAGGTGGTTATCTTTGTGGGGGGTGTGGCTGACATGTTGAGTTCCATGTTGATTACAGTCTGTGTGAATCTCACCATGCAGGGATTGACATCTGGGGATGAGAAATGGTCCCATATTTAAGTGGTCAACACAGGTCAAGGTTGTTGCATCCTCTACCATGGGTCAGTATGAGCTTGTCTAGGGCAATGGAAATGATGAATCCCAGAAGTGTTGGGCCACTGCACTGGCAATTGGGTACATTCCCCAGGTGATGGAGGGGTAGTTGAAGACTCATACTATGTCAGTGTTGCATTGGACCATCAGAGATGGCAGGGTGTTGAGGAATGTGCATTGACAGTCTAGGGACATAGATGTGGACCCATAGCAAGTTATGGTCTGGATAGCACCATTACCCCAAGGCAGTTGTACTGGAAGTATCTCCAATGCATTATGATGGGATGCTAGTCTGGAGGTGTTCCTATCCATAATGAGTATGGAGAGAACACCACCTGTGGAGGTATGGCGTGGTCCATGTTTGGGGGATGAAAGCTGTGGAATGCATCATAGCCTGATACTGCAAGTCTGCTGTCTGCTGCTGTGAACCATCTCTCCATTACAGCAGACATGTGTCCTCCACTCCAACAACTGCTATGAGTGACTGCATCCTGACAGTTAGATGTCCACTGTTGAGCAGCATGACCCTCAGATTGCATACATGTGTAGCTGTTATGGTGGTAATAACATTAGGAACACTGCGTAATAAGGCACCATAGGGGTGGCAAGACATGTAGCCAGTACCTGGCAGCCCAGCGGTGACAGATGTAGGACATCCATGGCAGGTCATTGGGTTCTGCAGTCATGCCATCCCAGGGAGAGAGGTCCTGGATCCCCTGAGAATAAGACATAACATGTAAGCCAATGTTGCAGTCAACCATCTGTTGATAGTACCGCAGCATCATTCTGGGTGATAGTGGTACACTGCCCAGGGCTACTGTCACACCTGCCTGAACCACATAATCAGAGAGTTTAACCATGTATCCTGTCATGTAGTCCAGAGAGGTGTGTCCCAATTCATTCACACCCACATGGATACTGAGTGATACTCATAGTTGTTGTGGAGTGACATGACTGGCTGTGTCATGTGTTAGATGCTGGCATGTGATTGATATTTGGCTGTTACCTGCTCCATATTCAACCTAGTGGGATGTGTGCCTCAGTATTGAGTTACCCATGATCACTGTATTGTGCAAGGTTGTTAGCCTTAGGGGCTTACGTTGGGGGCACACTGTGTAGGTTAAATACGTATCCCTTGCCATGTGCCATGCCATGGTGTCTGAGTGGGTGTCTGCCTTGCTGGTCTGTATTGTTTGGGTACATGCCAATTGAGTGCCTCTGGGAAGGTGGGTGTGTGGCTTTTCACTCTATGTCATGGCTGTCAAAGTGGGTGTCATGGTGAGCTATGTTCCACATGGTGTGGTGCAGGTGTTGATCTTATCCTCTTGACCTGCTAGTCCATTATTTGCTACAGAGTGCATATGCCCACATTGGGTGATATATGGGTAACCCTCACAGGTCTGAGTGCTTGGAGTTTAGAGAGGGAGGATTGCCTGTGTACATGCAGCCATTGCAACAGTGCCCCAGAATGGACATGTGCACCAGGTCAATGGGTGAAAGCACAGATAACTGCCCTTCAAACATGCCAGGCGGGGTGGGCATAACTAGTAAGTACCAGGGTGACATCTGTGATGAAGGAGTACTGCTGATGGCTAACAGGTGTGCCACACTTCATGATACAATAACCTGGTGAAATGCTAAGCCATAATGCTAGTTGAAGTGCAAGACAAAACACTAGCATGATGTATGGGTGGAACAGAAGGCAAACTGTCTGCCACCTGTAATACTTTACCACAGCTGTGCAGTTATCAGCAGCTTTGGCCATGTGAAAGTTTAGCAAGCTCTGTAGTGCATGCAGTAACTGAGTAACACTATAGTAGACATACCTAGATAGGCAGAAGTTCTAATTCCAATACTGGCAAGTGTGTATATGCGTGTGTGAATCATGTACTATCTGGTTTATACCATTTTTGACCTGTGTACTACCCTTTACACTTCCCTTCACTCCAATTTAGTTGACCTGTTGCTGTCATCCAGCTCAGAAGTACCTTTGGTTGAGCTGGAAATGTATAAGCTCTGTGGCGTGTCTCATAATTGCGTAGTACTAAAGTAAAAATACCTAGATAAGCAGGAGTTCTAATCCCAATACTGAAAAGTGTATGTATATGTGTGAATCATGTATTTTCTGGCTCATACCATTTTTGACCTGTGTACTACCCTTTACACTTCCCTTCACTGCAATTTAGTAGACATGTTGATGTCATCCTCCTCAGAAGTACCTTTGGTTGAGTTGGAAATGCAAAAGCTCTGTGGTGAGTGTCAAAACTGTGTAGCACTAAAGTAAGAATACCTACATAGGCAGGAGTTCTAATCCCAATACTGGCAAGTGTGTGTGAATCATGTACTATCTGGCTTATATCATTTTTGACCTGTGTACTACCATTTACACTTCCCTTCTCTCCAATTTAATAGACCTGTTGATGTCATCCACCTCAGAAGTACCTTTGGTTGAGTTGGACATGTATAAGCTCTGTGACACATTTCATAACTGCATAGCACTAAAGTAGGAATACCTAGATAGGCATAATCCCAATACTGGCAAGTGTGTGTATGTGTATGTGAATTATGCACTATCTGGCTTATGCCATTTTGACCTGTGTACTACCCTTTGCACTTCCCTTCACTCCATACCTCTCAGCCTCTTAGATCAAGAAATCTGGACAAAGCCATAATTAAAAGTGGGACAAAGGCCCCAAAACAGGGACATTTTTAAGTATTCCTCTTACAAACTTAGAAAGTTGATAGAATAACATTTTTTTCATTAGCATGAATTGTCTGAATGGTGTGAAGTCTGAAACTCAAATGTCTGTCATTATTTTCTAGGTTCAGTCTTTAACAATTTGCCACTAATTTGCCAGAAAACAACATTTTTATGAAAAACAGACCATAAATATGAGACAAAAAAATCTGGTCATTCTGCAAAAATCTGTACAGTTGAGAGGTATGCTTCACTCCAATTTAGTAGCCCTGTTGATGTCATCCACCTCGGAAGTACCTTTGGAAGCAATGGAAATGTGTAAGTCCTGTGGTGCATCTGATAACTGTGTAGCACTATAGTAGGACTACCTATATAGACAGGAGTTTTAATCCTAATGCTGGCAACTGTGTGTGTGTGAGGATCATATCATGTGTGGCTTATACTATTTTGATGTGCATACCATACATGGCTGGTAACCACCTCCCACTGCCATTACTTTATACGATGTGGTGACAGCATCTGCCGCACATGCAGCAGGTTAAACCATGTAAATAATACAGACTACCCCAGAAACCTCCAAGCTATTATTGCTATAGCAGCTTGCATTACACGCCTGTCCCTGAGCTATCTTATTCCCTCCAATGTTGGAAACTTGATTGCATAATCCTCTATCCTCCATTCATTTCTGTGTAGAGGGTTGACAGTGGTCATCTTCCATGTGGTTGGTGTGTGTATGGTGGCAGGCCTGTGTTTGCCTGTGGTGTGTGATGGAGCTCTGAGCACATGCCTGAGTTCATGTCGGAGGTAGACACTGATGTTAGTATGCCCCATGGAGATATGCTGTTGTTGCCATCAGTAGGCAATATGTACATGCTCACCATTTCTGTGGGGATGAGTGTGGTTGATGTACATATCTCCATGTACAACTGTGATGCAGGCTGCCTATATCCACAGCATGTGTGTATGAGGTGTTCTTTACCCCCTCAGTACAGAGTGAATTGTGTTGTTTTATCTGAGATATACAACATATGTGGAGACACAGTTGCAATTGCCCTTGGTGGTGTGGATATGTCCAATTAATAGTCATAGTCAGCCTTACAGTATGTCACCTGTGAACTTAGCTGCTTGCTCAAATATAGGTGGACTTGCTTCACAGTTGTTGCCTGGACCTATGTGTCCCTGTACAGTCAGTGTAGCAACCTATTATGTGGTTTGTGTATTGCTGCTGTCCACCAAAGGGGATTACTCTACCTTAGTGAAGGCTGGATATACAGGTCAGGTACTGCTGTGTCCAAATAGCTACAGTGGATATAAAGGCTAGACACCACTGATACACTGTCTGGTACTTGTGCGATTGGAACATGACACCACAAAAACTCATTTCATAAGAACTCCCACCTGTAGTGTGACCTATAGCCTGTACAATTCAACTGAAAACATAACAATCTTGTCTGTGAAAACATATGGAAATAATATTCAGTACAATAAGCCAGATGAATGAGTGTGCACTCCCTTAAACTTGTTTATGCACCTCTTGAGATGGTTACAGCATTCATCTGTCTTGGTTTGGACTCTAACATCATGGCACATCTTCACTTGGCAATAGTTGCTCACCTTCCTAGAAACACCTTTGATTGTATTGCAATGGAAGTGGACAGGTTAGGGGTCACATTCAAGATGAGAAACATTATGAAATGATCTTCTGTGGTCTGATTGTCATACAGCAAACAAACCTGGCATTCCAACAGGGGTGTGTGTACTTGTGATATCCACTGTATATAGGTGTTGATATAGCTGGTAGTGGTAGGCATGGACAGAGGCTCATAACACAGGCAGACACTTATCTGATTAATACCTGATAATCACGCCTACTCCAGTACCCACATCAGTGTCAGGACAATGCAACCACCAGTAGCTGTAAACATGTATGTCTGTTGTATGCACTGACACTGATATAACACACATGTGCAACATGCAGAAACTATTTACCTGACTGCTTGAAACCCATGTTAGTAGTTTTGTGCCTTCCAGCTGAACATATGCATACATACATGTGCTCAAGGGATACCTGATATACATTTCTACTGAATGTAAGTATGGCACACTGTATTCACAGTCTTGCTGCTCAATCATACTTCTCAACCTGTTACGGCAGTATGTCTGGACAATGGCACACATCAATGGGTGTCAAAAAGAACATCAATATTGATAATATATTAATATAGCTGCACCATACATTATTACGTTGATTGCACAGTAGGTTTTGACATCACTGTGATAACCTGGAAGATGTCCAACACTCATAAGTAGGCTAGTATGTTACAATGCCATCACTCACAGACCTGCCAATGGTTTGGGTGACATAACACAGGAATATGTGTATGTGACTACAGCTATCAGTCACAAATGTGCTTATTGTCCGGCAGAACACTGTACAGTTGAATGGTATTAAGTCAATATATCACATGCAGTTCAACACACATGTCTGCAACAGTACCCTACTATGCACACGTCCTCTATAGGTGTCTTAGTTTTACAAGGCAAACATGTCAAACTCATAATCACAGATAACATGGATATGGAAAACATCTCATTAAATGGCCTAGCAGTGGCACAGTCACAACTGTTTGAAAGACACACCTGCGGTTGTCATATATGAGCTGTCCTTTCACAGGGTCAGGCTCATGAGCTGTGTTCCCACCTCACAACCTCTCAGAGCATCACATCTGGACAATGCCTGAAATGATGGGGGGATAAATAGGGACAGACTTTAAATATACCTGCTACAAACATAAGAAGTTCATAGAATGATACATTTAGCATTACAGTGAATATTCTTAATGATGTGGAGTCTCAAACTCAAGTGTGAACCCCTGTGACTAGCACTTGCTCTAGAACCTGCTGGAAAGCACTAAGAAGCCTTAAACTGATACAAACACTCAACTCTCCTTGTTAATAAAGAGAATTTAATTGTAGGCTCTAAACAGCCTATAATTGCAAAGTACCTTGCAAAGGTAAGGGAAACAGCTCTTGTACTTTACAAAAAAGCACCTAAACAGGCATGTCCAAGGGTCAACTTCCGGTGATTTCTCCTATCCACCTGGTGAATCTGGGGCAAACTGGGGCAATGCAGCAACTGCCTCATGTACACAGATAGCCCACTCCTCCTACCACCCAACACTACAACCTGTGAGAGATGACTTACATAGCCAAACTGGAAGCAAAGCTTTCTCCAGCCAAGATTGTGCTAGACAGTCAAGAGGAGAAGGTTAACACCGGCACTTCATCTCAAGCAACACATAGCCCTTCAAAACCCACACCATCAACACCCACACATAGCAACACTAAACTCACATATGCGGAGGCCCTTAACATTAACCTGCCCAAGCATCAAGAACCTCCGAAGCTGAAACGCAAACACCAGTCACAACCAAAGTGACACATAGCTCACAACACCAGTGTGCCTCCCGACAACAGCCCCTAAGGAAAGACAATGTACCCAACACTTTAGTAATAGATGATTCTATAGTCAGGCACACTGATGTCCCACTCACCAGGCTGAACAAGGAGAAAATTACAGTCAGCTGCCTGTCAAGAGGCAGGATCCGCCACATAAGGCATGCACTCAAGTCACTCCACAACAAGTACAAATACGACTCTGTCATTGTCCATGTTGGAGTGAATGACTTGAGACGTACCTCCCTGGACTACATTAAAAGAGACATGGAAGAGCTCTTGGATCATGTGGCCCAGGCAGGTATGACCCTAGCCCTGAGTAGCATCCTGCCTTCACCTAGAATGATACCACAGTATAAGGACAAAATGATTGACTCCAACAATTGGCTAAGCTTCTGGTGTCATTCAAAGGGGATCCAGTATCTGTCTGCTTGGGATGACATGATCAACAAACCATGATGCTTTGCCAGAGATGGTCTGCACCTGTCACCCCTGGGATTCAGGTTACTGGCTAAAGCTCTTGCAACCCCTATAGTGCCTTTTTTAGGCAAGGTTCAAAGGACAAAACCACTACCGTAACAGATACAAGCATGCAAAATCTGAAGGTAATGCTACTCTATGCTAAAAGTCTAAACCTCAAAATGCAGTCTCTCAAGGCACTCCTAAAAATGGAGAACATCGATATCTGTCCAGGTTTCCACTTGAAATCATCGAATTACCATTTTTTCGAATTGCAAATCATCAAGACCAAATCGTCTAAAATTCATTTCATCGAAAACTCATATCATCGAATCTCAAATCATCAAAAACTATAAAGCAACTACAAATAACATCCCAGACACTGTTTACTATGTTTATGCAGGGGGGAAAGCCCCCCTGCACCCCCCACACCCCTCATAATAGAATATACCAACTCCAAGGTTGCACTACAGTGGGATTAGGAAATAACCTCTTTCCCCCACTGTAGTGCAACCTTGGAGTTGGTATATTTATTTACAGGGGGTGTGGGGGGTGCAGGGGGGCTTGCCCCCTGCATAAACGTAGTAACAACTTTGTGGAATGTTATTTGTAGTTGCTTTATAGTTTTCGATGATTTGAGATTCGATGATATGAGTTTTCGATGAAATGAATTTTCGACGATTTGGTCTCGATGATTTGCAATTCGATGAAATGGTAATTCGATGATTTCAAGTGGAACCCTGTCCAGTAACTGAGACCTGGTTCAAGGCTCCAGAGAGCACCCCTGCAATACCAGGCTACAACTCTTACCACACTTTTCGGCCACCAAACCAAGACCGAAACACTAAAGGTGGAGGAGTGTCCATATTCACCAAGGATATTCACACCTCCAGACTAGTTTCCCAACACAATGTATCTGAAATTCTCCATGTGCAACTAACACTAGGTAAGACTGCAATCCAAATTGTAGCTTGCAACAGATCCCCCACCATGCCCCAAGATTCTCACTACACCTTTCTAAACATACTGGAAAATATTAAGATATAACCAAACACCCTAATACTGGGTGATTTCAACTACCCTACCATTAACTGGGAAAACTACTCGGGTACCAACATTTTTTCCCAACGGTTCTTGAAATTCATAAATTCCAATGCCCTGGATCAACTAATCCTTTGTCCCATCAGGGGCTCCAAAATCCTAGACCTGGTCATTACCAACATGGGAGATAGATGCTCCACACCAGTGGTCACCTCCTCAATGGTCAGGTCTGACCATAAGCAAATCACCCTTGAAATCCACATCCCACATCCACCCCCCAGTAAGGAAACCTCTGTAAAAAATTCTCCAAAGCCAGCTTCATGCTACTCAAGTCAGAATCGACAAACTTCATGACACCCATGCAGAGTTTGACTGCTGAATCCTACACTAAGGCACTGTATGAGCACATCTACTTGTGCATGAATCGTGCCATCCCAAATAGAACCAAGACGCTCTCCTCCAAAAAAAGGAAGCCAATCTGGTGGTCCCCTGCCATAACAAAACTATACAACAGAAGAAAGAAACTATTGCAGAAAAGAGAAAAATCCCAGGATGCAAAAAACTCCCTTACCACCCTCAGTAAGAAGCTGAGATCCCACATAAAATCCTCCAAAGCTAGTTACGAAAATAAAATTGCCAAAGATTCCAAAGACAACCACAAGGCATTCTATAGTTATGTCAAGAATCTAAATGGCAATGCTCAGATATGCTCTGAGCTACAGCAGAATGGCATTACATATATTAATCCCATGGATATTGACAATATCCTGGCAGATCGATTTAGTGCCAACTTCATCCCCACTCTCACCCCCTAAAAGGCCCATCTCACTACCAAAAGATTGCCAAATTCTGGTAATCACGGCCACACAGATAGGAACCGCACTTTTCAAAGCTAAGAATACAGCATCCATGGGACCAGATGACATCCTGGGCTGTGTATTACATGAACCACAAAATGAACTGGCACCTCACCTAAGTGTCATGTTTAATCATAACCTCACCTCAGGCTTCATGCCCACTGAGTGGCGCACAGCTACAGTTATCCCACTCCACAAGGGGGGATCCACCTTGGATCCCGGGAACTATGTCCCATCAATCTGATGAGCCTCATCTGCAAGGGCATAGAATGCATTATCATGGAACTTATAAACAAAGACATTGGCAACCTTCAAACACTGGACCACACCCAGTTTGGGTACGTGAAGGGCCTATCTTGTCTTTTGAAAGTGATTGACTTCTTCGAATCAGTCTCCAGAGCTGTGGACGAGGGTAAGGCGGTCGACACAGCCTATCTGGATCTCGACAAGGCCTTTGACACCATCCCCCACTCTGGAATCATAGATAAACTTACTAAACTGGGCATTAATCCCTACGTCACTCAATGGGTTGCCAGCTGGCTTACTGACAGAACCCACACTGTAAAAGTAGCCGACTCCAAATCCAGCTCCAGACAAGTGACAAGTGGAGCACTTCAGGGTTCAGTCCTGGGACCGCTCATTTGGCATCTACTTCTCTGAAGTACAGGCCAACATTAAGGGACTCTGGCTAACAAAGTTTGCAGATGAGTGCAAACTGGAAGCCATTATTGAATCCCCAAATGATGCGGATATTCTACAAAAGGGCCTTACAGAAACAGATGCTTGGTGCCAGAGCTATGGGCTCAAGCTCAATGCCAAGAAATGTATAGTTATCCCCTTTGGGAAAAAAACATGCACCCATGAATTACCACATAGGGGGCAGTACACTAAACACCGAAAGTGTGATAAGAGACTTAGGGACACAGGTGGACAATGGTCTCACCTTCAATAACCACATCACCCCAACAGTCAGGAAATCCTTCTATGTGACACACCTCATCACTAAGAGCTTTTCATCCAGAAAAAAGGAGGTCATTGTCCCACTGTACTCATCCCTCATTAGACCCATTATAGAATACAATGCCCCATTTGGTATGTACCTCTCAAGACATCTGCAACAACTTTAAAGGCCACAGAAATACTTCACTAAAAGAATCACAGGCCTAAATCAGATGCCCTATGCTGACCATCTAAAAAAACTCCACATATACTCTGTCGCATATTGTCTACTCAGAGGCGATCTCTGCTTAACATACAAGACCATGTCAAACACAGAGCTGTTGGACATGCTACACTTATAGAAATCCCAATCCCTCAGAACCACATGCTCCAGGGATCTAAACCTTGTCATCACAATGAACAAAACATGCTGGAGGGATAGGATCCTGACCCAGAGACTCCCCAGACACTGGAACAGACTGCCCATACATGTCAAGCAGAGTGCCTCTTTGGTCCTCTTCAAAAGGAACCTTAATGATTGGATGGGAGAAAGGAAATTCACCCCGGGGATCACGTCAGTCACCCTGCTAGACAGGGGTCCAGGGAAGTAAATAGTGTGGAAAGAAATAGCTAGGGAATTGTTATGGCTAGGCTTGTATAGGCCCTAGGGATGATAGCCTAGTACCAACCTATGAACCTATGAACCTATTGCAAAACAATTTTTTAACCAAATCCCAACATGGCTTCTGACCTAGCTATAGCACAGCTACAGCCCTATTATCTTTTACAGACACTGTGAATAAGGCCAGAGATGCAGGATGATATACAGACTCAGTATTCCTTGATCTCTCCAAGGCCTTTGACACAGTGTCTCGCCCATTACTTTTGAACACAGTGTCTAACTTAGGCTTCTCACATAATACAGTAAAATGGTTTCAGAGTTACCTCACGGATCGTAAACAGGCTGTGAAATGGTCCGACAAGCTCTCACCCTTTCTACACAACCCTACTGAGCCCCCCAAGGCTCCATCCTAGGACCCCTACTTTTCAACATTTTCACAAACAACCTTCACACTGCCTCTCACCCTGGGACCCTCATTCAATATGCTGATGATTCCACCATAATATGCACTGTTCAATCATTACCAGAACTACTCATAAAAACTCAACAGTCCTTTACTGCAGTTGAATCCTGGCTAAGAAATGCCCAACTCTTTCTTAATCCAAAGAAGACAAAACTAGTAGTCTTTCATCTCCAAAACACCTCCCCTGTCACTGATCATTTCAACATCCTTGCATCTGACAACACTGCCATAGAAATATTGCAGGAAACCAAATGGGTGTTATCATTGACAATAAACTTTTATTTGACCCCCATATACAGAAAAATATAAAGAAAACTCATCAAAAACTGGGACTCTTATATAGAAACAAATGCTTT
>NC_056727.1:236631221-236643721 GCF_019279795.1 Protopterus annectens
TTAGTAATGAGATGTGCCACAGAGAAGAACTTTCTGAACACAGTGGCAATGTGGTGGCTGAAAGAGAGGTTGCTGTCAACCTATGTTCCCAGATCTCTTATAATGTCTTCTGTGTTCAGTTGGCTGCCATTGATGTGGTAATTCATGGTAACCAGGTTTTTCCCAAAGGGGATGACACATTTGTTGTCATTGAGCTTAAGGCCATGGTTCTGACACCAGTCATTGGTCTCAGTGAAGCCTATACTAGGTATTTAGTAATATATTTGCCAGACCTTCTCTAAACAATTATTTAACCATTCTTTTCACCCCTGCCCTTTCCTCCAAAATGTGTTCATGTCTGGTTAGATTTTGTTGCAGACTACAGTTCTGTTCTCTCAGTGTATGCGGCTAAACATTTCATGGTAGCAGTAAAAGCATGACTTGTTACAATCTGAATACTTATATAAGAACATGCATTTTTACATATTATTTATGTTTTTCAGTATAACATCACTTTTTATATATACAGGCATGCATGCATAAAAAACAAGTGTATATAATATTTTTTGCTAAGAAACTTTGATTGTTTGATTTTGTTTAAACAGCTAAAATCATTGATACAAATTAAAAAAAGATGTCCACCAGGCTGGAGCGGATATTGATATACTTCAATGTCAAAAACAAAGACAAAAATAATAAAAATAATAAAACAGGTTAGTGCTTTCGTGGCCCTTCTGCTTTATCAAGCCTACATAAAACAAATAAAACAGGCTTAAAATAAATAGCAACACCAGTCAAATAAAACGGTATTAGTACATGGGGATATGCACATCAACCACATTCCTGCCCGCATCAGTGGTGAGCATAGACATAATGCTGATTGATGGCACGAACAGCAAGTCTCCAAGGGGCATGAGAACATCAAAGTTTGCCTCCTCCATGAACACAGGCATGTGCACACAGTTCCATCACACACTACAGTCAACCACAGACATGCCACCATCCACACATCATCCACATGGAAGATGGCCACTGTCATCCCTCTACACAGAAATGAATGGTGAATAGTGGATTATGCCATTAAGTGTCCAATATTGTGGGAACTGGACAGATCAAGGCCAGGAGTGTAATGCAAGATGTCAAAACCATGATAGCTTACAGTGTTATGGTATAGTCTCGATTATTTGCAAGTAATATCCACTGTTGCTGTGCGTGTGGAGAACCGTATGAGGCCCTGTCACTTTTTATCCTGTTTATGTCTTCCAGGTACAATGCCCCGGGAACATCTGCCTGCATTTACAAACCTTGAAAATGACACAGTCATCCAATACCTCATCATGCATCATGCCATACTATTCAGCTGCAGGTCATAGGATCTGCAAGACAGGACATATATTAACTGGAGGAGCAGAGATCCCAAGCCACATACTTCACACTAGTTAGTGACATACACTAACTAGTGTGGGAGGTTGGCACAATGGCTAAGATGTTTACCTTACAAACACAAGGTGCAGGGTTTGATTCTCACATGGGGCAACTGACTTTAAATGGCAGTTAGCATAGTATGAACCTATATGTTCACACCAGCCCACTGCTTTGTCAGAAATACACAACACGTATGGTGGCCAGGCAACAGTACTTCTGACAAATATCTGGACATAACATCACACTAGGGTAAATACACTATGCTGCTAGGCATGTCACCAAACACTGTCTACATTACAGGCAGACTGCCACAAAACTAACCCAATTTACCTATGGGGGAATACCCATGTAATTGCAATATAGCAGGCACTACAGGAATGTAACAGCATGGAGTAACAGGCACCCATGTGAAAGTGCATACCCACAACCGATCTCAACACAGTCACATAATGGTAAGCCTAAGTAATAGTACAGTCTATGGCCTATCATCATCATGTTTGCCACTCACACACTAACCCTACATATTCTGGCCCAATTCACAGTGTAGTCTGATGCCTGACTGTGGTATGGGACATGTCTTAGTCTGGCCCTACAGACATATAGACTGATAGGGTATCAGAAACTGGAGCAGCATGCACCATCAGATTGAACAGGACCAAGAGCACTGACATCTACCCCAGTTTGTACACAGGCCAAATAACATGATCACAATACTGCTACATAATATAGATACTCTGTTAACAATCACCATAAGTACACAGACCTCACTACTGTACAGACTACTATAGAATGTCTAGGTTTTCTCCTCAACTATTAGGCATCCTATACATTACATGTCTGGCAGTCTGATATATTACTGGCCTGATATCATGAATTATGTCAGTAAATAATGGAATACCATACATATCCACCTCTTACTGCATGCCATATGAACAAAGGGTGACAGACTTGGGGGGTAGAGGCCAGACACAGGGCCAATATTGACATATTGCAGTTATAAACTGAGACCATTGCTGGTGTAACAGGGTTTATTATGGCATATCTCTTCTGAGGGATATGAAGTCAGTAACACACATGAATGTTACCATTTCCTGAGTACAATCATCAGAGGAGGCTACTGCATTTATGAGAACAGAAGATGTGTGAGTAACACACCAAATCTCAGGCTCCAAACTCCGGCCAGTCTGCAGATGGCTCTATAGGTGAGAGTTTTCTCAACCACATAACACTGTTATGCCAGAATTTAAACCATGCAGAACAGTCATATCCACACAAACCCTGTTAAAACAACATTACTTCAAATGTAGAACAGCAATACTTACATTCTGTCCCCATGTCTGGAACATCCCCCTCCAGTTTGTTGGCCTGTCTCCACAGTGTTTCTTGTAAGAGGTATTTCCAACTATCCTCTGTGATGCTGTTTGTCACACACCCACACGATGTCCTGCTCACAGTGAAGGGCCAACACCCACTTGCACTGCTTACTTATAGGAGTGTGTTTCCATGCAATTGGCTATAGGAATGATACCACAGCTGTTCCACATGCAATTAGCAAGTGGAGAACTCCAATTCGCACACATGCAATCAGCTGATCATGAGCATTACCTACCAAAGTCAAGCTGCTGCCTGTGCAAAAGAGATGCATTTTTCCACATCTACCAGAGAGGGATAAGAGAGAGAGACAGAGGGAAAGAAAGAAAGGAAGAGAGAAAGAGCCAAGCATGTTTCTGTATGATCTGTGGGTAGAGAGAGGTCTCAGAGTATTATATTGGTTGCCTATATATAAATGTATGGCTGTGTATTGTCTACAACAACCTCTACGGTGTTTGACAACTGTTGGCCTTGTAATATGACATCGAGACATATGTGTCCTCAATATGAAAATGCAGCAAAAAACACTGTGCAGTGGATCCTGTTATTTATACAATCACACAAACACACACACAGGTTACTGATGCCCCCCTCGCCCACAGACACACACACACACACACACACACACACACACACACACACACACACACACACACACACACACACACATACACACACACACACGCACACAGACTTGGCAATACTGAGTTTTAAACCCCTACCTAGTTATGTATTGGTATTTTAGTGTTACGCAGTTATCGGAAGTGTCACAGAGCTTATATGTTGGAGAACTCTCCAAATGTATCTTTGAAGGTGAGTGACATCAGCTGCAGTGCTAAAGGAGGGCTAAGGGAAGTGCAGTAAGTGTGAATGACCAAAAAATTAGGTGTCAACAAAGACTCACACACTCTCACACACAAACACACACATGTTCACAGTTGCAAGGAACAGGATTAGAACTCCTACCTAACTAGCTTGTTACACTATGTCATTATGCAGTTATTGCAAGCACCATAGAGCTCATGTTTTGAAGAGCTGTCCAAAGGCATCTTTGAAGGTGGGTGACATCAGGTGCAGTACTAAAGAAGGGGTAAGGGAAGTGCAGTAAGTGTGAATGACCACAAAATCAGATGTCAACAAAGACTCACACACTCTCACACACATTTTCATGGCTACCAGGACCAGGATTAGAACTCTTACTAAGCTAGCTTGCTACACTACAGTATTATGCAGTTATCGCAAGCACCACAGACCTTATAGGACTGTGATTTGGCAAAAGGGTTATTTCAAGGCGACTGACATCAGTAGACATGCTAAAGTGGGCAATGGCAGGTGTAGTGAGTGTGAATGACCTTAAAATCATTCACCTCCATATAGATATTATCACAGTTGCCATATATGGGATTAGAACTCCTATGTAGCTAGTTTGCTACACTACAGTATTACACAGTTATCATAAGAGCCACGGAGCTTATAGGGCTAAGACTTGGCCAAATCATTTACTTACACACACACACACACACACACACACACACACACACACACACACACACACACACACACACACACACACACACACACACACACAATCATAGTTGCCATATCTGGGATTAGAACTCATACCTAACTAGCTTTTTACACTACAGTATTACACATTTATCGTAAGCACCACAGAGCTTATATGGCTGAAACTTGGCCAAAGGGTTATTTCAAGGTGACTGACATCAGCAGGAGTGCTAACATGGGCAATGGGAAGTGCAGTGTGTGTGAATGGGCCATAAATAATTCCTCTGGAAACACACACACTCAGTCACGCACAACTTTACATTTGACAGGACTGAGTATACAAATGCTACATGAATGCTGGTTTTACTTTTGTGTTACACAGTTAACAAAAGCACCACAGACACTATAGGGTTGATGGCTACCAAAAAGAATGTCTACAGTGATTGACATCAGCACATCATGTGATATCAGCCAATTGGATGTGTAGTGGGTGGGGCAGGCCTCATAATGAAAATGTATCTGTCACTGTCTGTCTCTCTCTTCCCCACATCTGTGTGTGTGTGTATGTGTGTGTGTGTGTGTGTGTGTGTGTGTGTGTGTGTGTGTGTGTGTGTGTGTGTGTATGTATGACATATCATAGTGTGTTTTCTTGGATATGTGTGAGTATTCCTATCTAATGTGTGTGAAGCATAAATGGTGTACAATTTGGTGTGTGTGCACATACATCTGCAAATGACACATATGTATAGTCCACTGTATTGTCAGACATGAGTTTCATCTCTCTGTGTAGGAGCATGCCCAGTATGACCTTCTGTATTGAGTTGGTGAATCCATTCCAGGTAGGGTTGTACTCCAGTCCAGGGTTTGGTGTTCTCAACCTACAGATAACAACCTGTTTCTGCAGGATATCTGTAGATAGGTTGATAATATGGAGTCACAATGGGTGAAAGGAGGATACTGTAACTATTGCTGTCTGTGCTGCTTGTGTTACATGGTTGCTGTTAGCAGAGATATTCAGACATATGTACTGTTTTACACTGTGATGTATTATGTCATTGACTACTGATGGATATAATTATTTGCTCACCGTTATTTACTGGGAAGTGCAAGATGAATGAAGCTGAGTCCAGTATTGTGGTGTGCAGCGTACACATTCTTGCAAAATCCTGCCATTCTAGAGGGGTAGCTACAGACACTTGCTGGTGGGTCTGTGTAAATGGTGCATCACCTTGGTAGTATGATGGCTGAGGATCCCCTTCTTCTACATATATCAGCTTAATGGAATGGCCATGTCCTGCTGTGGCCATACCTCTCAGCTGTACAGATTCACCCAGGTTACCCAGAGGCAGGGCTCATATATCTGGTCAGTTCCCATTCACATTGTGGTTTATGAGCAGGTTTGTGTCCACCCATTACTGGGTTTGCAGGCAAGGGTAGTATGGGCACACATCAGCGTTTCAGACTTCACACACTTCATGACGTCCATGCATCTACACCCCCCCCAATCTGTTATTCTATCCTCATCCTAGCATTATGCGAGTGATATCTGGGAACGATCCCTATAGTTGGCCCTTCATTCCAGTGGTATTTATGGATTGGTCCACAGTTCATGCAGTAGGACATGGGGGCATGCTACTGGGATGTGTCAATATGGCCTTGCATTTGTGTTCTGTTGACTGTGTTAGTTTGTTATTTGGGACCCCATGAGATACCATACATTGGCACTAAAGGTGAGGCACAGGCCTTTGACAGAGGACTGTAGGCCATTTGGTAGTGATGCAGGCCATCTCTAGCAGGCCAGTGCATTCTGTCACTCTTACATTCCCAGGATGTGAGCCAGTGGCTTCCCCTGAGGTGACAGGGTAAGTGTGCAAGGTGTTAATGGCAATAGTTCCTGTACATATTCACCCATTGGTCTGAATGCAGGTAGGGTGCTGCTTACAGCTAGGGACACACCCCCATAGGACACCTCTTCAGCATGCTGCATTCTGTGGGTATTCTTGTACAGAAGTGGGGTCATACTGTACTCATTCCCAACAGCAAGGATATGACCTGTGATAAACCTGTGGCTGATGGTGGGGTGAGCTGAATGCATGTGTGATATGGAAACTACTTGCAGCTGACTCATAGATATGCCTGGGATATTCCCCTTATGATGCCTTGTGCAGGGACATAGGCTGTCTCTCATTACTTCATAACTATGCCTTTTGTGGTCTGCCAGTGATTGTACAGGCTACATCAGTATTCCATACTACACAGGCAACTAATGTGCTGCTAACCTGTATGTACAATTCCAAAGTTGTGTGCAGTTGACAGTTACATTTTATGCACTCTGTCTAGGGTACTTCCATCTGTATACTGTGTGTATGTATGGGCCCACATTCATCGCATGTCCATCTTTCAGACAGTGACAGATATTGACATCTGTACAGTAAGTATGGATGACTGCTGACATGGGTATTGCTGAAAAGCATTGTGGTTGGCACTGTAGTTGTCAGAACATGGCCCTGTCATCTACAGTACTTCCCATAGGCCACAGAGACACAACCCTCCATGCCTACATGCTGACTACTTCCACATAATATTGAACACATGACAACCTAACACATGGACCCCTGCATATTGTACACATGCAACAATCCATCCTGTAGATTGGGCCAGCTCGGGTAATCTGTGCTCCACTGTTATTATACCTCACACTTACATGTTACTATATTTCTACATAGGATTGTGGGGGAGGGACACACCTGATGACTTTAAACATTTGCTATGACTGTACTGGTATTTCAGGTACTCTGCTGGCTTCCATTTCATTTTGTATTCCGAACTATCATGCAGACTGGAGGCATATCAGTAGTGTACAGATCTTGGGTTTTATTGACCTACATTTCAGTTTCAGACTTCTTACACTTCAGAACTGACATACAACTGCCAGACCTGTTGTAGTCTGCCTGTGTAGGTCTGAAGGTGGGGGTGTTAATCAGTGCCATCAATTGGAGGCCTTAGCCCAGCCTTTCTTTATGGTCATCTACACCTGTCCTGCTTGCTGAGGCTGGTGGTGGGTATGTTAGCCTCACTGACATGCATTTGTGTGTTCTATGGACATACATTTGGGCCACCACATGTACTGCAGGGCAGTGGGATTTGTCACCTTGTCTAGTACTGCATAGTATGTTGACAGCAGTATTTGTTATGGATTTCATGCAGCCCATATAGGTGTACACTATCTGCTGCCATCCCATTCAGCCACCCGATTCCCTTGCATGCTCATGCCGATATCATACATACAACTATCAGAACATACTACTCTGCTCAGCAATTGATAGGAAGACTGACTTACCTTGTGGCTGTGCCAGTATTGAGGACAGTGCTGGAGGGCTGACTATGTCAGATGCACATAGTACACTCCCTATACATGGTAAAACACAGGTAGTGTCATGTTTGGCATCCCTTTTACTGTATGTGCGAGTCAGAAAGAGGTGTCATTCCGTGGGACCCTACCATGGCAGTGTGTGTGGTATGCGTTTTCTCTTTGCCAAGGCCTGGGCATACTGGGCATGCCTACTTCTGCCTACATGGGCAGGCTCAGGTAGTTCCTCCTCCGAGTCCCTCTGTGCCTGTGATGGCCTTGGCAATGGTGGGGGGCTGTGTGGCCTTGCCCCATGCTGTTCCTGCTGCAGCTGTTTCCACAGGATCATATTGTGTGGCATGGCACATACTATGAAAATTTGTGTACATGTAGCTGGAGAGTACTGCAAGGCTCCACCGGATATGTCCAGGCAGTGGAACCGTGACTTGAGCATCCCAAACACATGCTCTTTTATGATTCTGGTTTGTGCGTGTGCCTCATTATGGAGTTCTTTTTCAGGTGTGTGTGCATTTCTGAGGGGTGTCATCAGCCATGGCTACAGTGCATAGCCAGCACCCCCCACTAGGTAGCCATATGGGATGTTCCCAGTGGCAAATGCCTGGTACAGCTGTGTCATATGCCAGATGTGGGAGTCTTGGCCAGCAGGACAGTTGAAGACAAACACAAACAAATGCTGTACTATGGCCTCCGAATGTGCCCTATGGTTAACCGCACCCCCAGGCCAACACAGACAGACCGCAGCAGGCCAGGCAGTCGGATGTAAGTTGTGAAGGCTAGGAAGTCAGACACTAATATATAGGTAAACAAAGCTAGGATCTGTACTACACTGGTAAGCCATAGCCAGCAGGATAGGTAGGACTACAGACTGAAATGGAGTAGCCGACTTACCAGTACAGTCCTAGCAAATGTGTACAAGTGCCAGGTGCACCCCCCCATCCAACGTACACATAGAGTAACAGTCAGGTGTGCCCCCCCAGTCCTGTGCAGAACAGTAGAAACAGTCAGGTGCCCCCCCCAATATGCAGAAATGTAGCAACAGTCAATGGCAAATGACCGATGGATACCCTGCAAACACAGCATGCTACCCGTTGGTGTACAACAAAAGGTCAGCACCGCAGTACAAACAACCTGGACATGATCCACATATGCAACACAGCTGGCCATACTGAGCATGCTCACACATTTACAGGAATGAAGGCAATGTCAGTCAACAACTTACTGAGGGGTCATACTGGGCATGCTCACACACTTAAACACATGAAGTCCATGTCTGCAAAACCAGTGGTCCAGACATATCTGGAAGTTGCAGTTTTCAGTGTGAACATGTCAGTATGCACCACTCCTGCCTTGCACACACATTGGATAGGAATGCAGGCAAATATGTAAGGACAACACACTACAATAAACCACAGGCACACAGGCATAGATTTGAGGAAGAGTGTGACTGTGACAAGAATCCATGCAGGCCTGTCCCAACTGGCACACAGCCTAAGGACCCCCAACACATGAGGTGCGGATGTAACCCACTGCAGTTACTAGCCACCAGTACCTGTCAGCATGACAGACTATGTGGCGTATGTGCCAGCTGTGCACAAGACTGTACAAGGAAGCAGCCATCTAGTAGCTGCATACACACACCTGTGACATATGACCCCATGTGTGCCTGCATGTGGCATGTCAACCCCCACATGAATGGGGTATGGTCCATGCACACACTGCCCTCCCCATAACAGTAGTATGACAAGCCTGCTGAGGTCATCCAGTGTGAATTACACCTTTGGGAGAGCTATAGCTCAGTAAAGTGCATGGCGCAGCCCATAACTGCATACTGCTGTAGTGACAGAGTAGTTAGGTAGTAGTACTAACCCCAGACCTGTCAACTGTGTGAGTGTGTGTTTGTGTGTGTGCCTGTCTGCCTCTGTGTAGAGTGAAATGCTTGTTAGGCTACTCACACTCCATGCAATACATATATTAAACTTTGGCAAGGCTGCTGATGTCACTCACCTAGACATATACCTCTGGGAACATGATAGCCCAATAATCACCGTGGCGCGTCCTGTAACTGCATATTGCTCTAGGGTGATAAATTAGTTAGGTAGGTATTCAAACCCCAGCTGTGGCAACTGTGTGTGTGTCTGACTGCATAGAGAGCAATGCTTTTTAGGCTACCCACACTCCATACAATACAAATACACTACTTTGCCAAGGCTGCTGATGTCACTCATCTAGAAGTACACCTCTGGGAAGATGATAACCCAATCATTACCGTGGTGCATCCTGTAACTGCGTATTGCTGAAGTGTGATAAATTAGTAAGGTAGGTATTTGAACTCCAGCCGTGGCAACTGTGTGTGTGTCTGACTGGGTAGAGAACAATGCCTTTTTAGGCTATCCACACTTCATACAATACAAATACACTACTTTGCCAAGGCTGCTGATGTCACTTATCTAGAAGTACACCTCTGGGAAGATGATAGCCCAGTAATCGCCGTGGTGCATCCTGTAACTGCATATTGCTGTAGTGTGATAAACTAGTTAGGTAGGTGTTCGAACCCCAGCCGTGGCAGCTGTGTGTGTCTGACTCGGTACAGAGCAATGCTTTTTAGGCTACCCACACTCCATACAATACAAATACACTACTTTGCCAAGGCTGCTGATGTCACTCATCTAGAAGTATACCTCTGGGAACATGATAGCCCAGTAATCACCATGGCGTGTCCGGTAACTGCGTATTGCTGTAGTGTGATAAACTGGTTAGTTAGGTGATTGAATGCCAGCCATGGCAGCTGTGTGTGGATGTGTCTGACTGGGTAGAGAGCAATGCTTTTTAGGCTACCCACACTCCATACAATACAAATACACTACTTTTCCAAGGCTGCTGATGTCAGTCATCTAGAAGTACACCTCTGGGAACATGATAGCCCAGTAATCACCGTGGCATGTCCTGTAACTGCATATTGCTGTATTGTGATAAACTAGTTAAGTAGGAGTTTGAACCCCAGCCGTGGCAATTGTGTGCGAGTCTGTGTGTGTCTGACTGGGTAGAGTGCAGTGCTTTTTAGGCTACCCACACTCTATACAATACAAATACACTACTTTGCCAAGGCTGCTGATGTCACTCATCTAGAAGTACACCCCTGGGAACATGATTGCCCAGTAATCACCATAGAGCATTGTGTAACCAGGTACTGCTGTAGTGTGATTTAGAATGGTGGTAGTGTTCCATCTCCATCCATGTCAGTTCCGGATGTGTGTATCTCAGTGTCTGTGTATGGAACAATGCATTATAGGCTACTCACTCGCAGTACAGTACAGTACAAATGCCCTACTTTGGTAGTCCTGCTGATGTCATCAATTGTGCAAAACGCCTTTGGGGAAGATGAACTTCAGTAATGTCTGTGACGCGTAATATAACTGCGTAGTGCTGTAGTGTCATACACCAGCTAGGTAGGGGTTCTATGACAGGTGTGTGTGTGTGTGTGTGTGTGTGTGTTTGTTTGTAACTGGCATGCTGTGTAGAGGTGGTTGTGAGTTTGTGACACCTGTGGGCATTGTGGAGGGGTTTTGCTAATTACATTAGTGGTAGCCCTACTATATATCACAATGTCAACCATACAGGGATAACAGTTGTAAATGGCTGATAGGCTGGGGTGCAAAGCCATACCCATACATGTGCCATCACGGCCTGCCACTCACAGTTAGCAACCCCACCATGCCTTCACATGTGACTCACAATGGACATACCATGCATGACAACATGGCCTTTATGGACAGATGACACTGACGTCAGGAAATGCTGTTAGCATGCTATCAATGTGGGTGCAGGGTAAATCTGCTGACCCGTACCACTCCCTGCCACACATGGGCAAGACTGGCACATCTGATGATAAGTTGTGTTCACATTATGGGCCAGACACCCCAGGTATAGTTCTACATATCACTGTACAGGCATGTGGGATGTGTACACATCCTAGACACCATCCAAGTCATGGACTAGGGAGCACATACATGGCAAGTGATGCACAGCATTGGCCACACACAATGGTTGCCCAGGTGCCTGGAAGATGAATGCAATACCCACCTGTGCAGGCAAATGCAGAAGCTAAAGGCCTGTGCCACAATACAGACCAATCTCATGTGGGCTGATGCCAAGGTATACCCATTGCCTACCCTTGTATAGCCTGTTAGCACTGTTGGCTGCCACACACCCGTGCAGACATGCACCCATGCATGCTTGAACTGGACCCTGTGTGTATGTGTGTGTGTTGTATGTCCACATCCACACGCATTACTCCACCCAGGACACAGTGAAGCATGCCGCCTTATGTCTGACACCCCCTCATACTCACTGCCCATACGACCTCCGTATCACCCATGTGGTGCATGTGTTTCCTGCGCATTGATGTGTTGTGGCAATCCCACTAGTGATGGGTCACACTCCTGGCCCTGCCAAGTGTGTTAATGTGTGTGCGTCCATGTGTGAGTGTGCCTGTGCTGACGCTGGCACCTGTTCATACAGACAGGCACGTGTATGTCACCTACTGCATATCTAACATATCCCTGTAGCAGATGGCACTCAACATCACATATATGTTCTGAGTGCTCCCCACTAGACAACACATGTGGCGCATCCAATAGCAGCATCAGACTGTGATAGCATGAAATAGCTGTCAAGTGTATGATACCCTGTGCTGGTTGGTGTGGGACACAAACATGCACCAGTTTTACCCTCCCACCCGTCCCTGACATGTATTCACCTCTGTCTGCCTCCCCCACACCCTCTCTGGTGGATGTGGAGGCCCACACCTTCATTGCTTAGGCAACAGCATGTGTATTTAACATGATGCTCA
>NC_056727.1:236648721-236731221 GCF_019279795.1 Protopterus annectens
GCACCGTATATCATTATTCCCTTCTGTATTATGCAGGATTACTGTTCTCACAGTATGATTGGACAGGTGCTGTTCTGTGCTGCACATAGACTGCTCATAATACTGTGGTTGTGCAATGGACACGTGTTTTGGTATTAATCTACACACTTACATTCATTTCCTATACTGCTGGATGCCTGTGCTGGATGATGTGTTTGTGATCACAGCAGCTGAATGTGTATCCGTCATGGCTTAGTAGAACTCATATCTACTATAGTGTGCAGGGTTGGGGCTTTGCAACCTGGCAGTGCAAGATTAGTTTGTTAATGGCCATAACAACAGCTGTTGGCTACAAAGTGACTGAGGCACTGTAGAACATTTGTAGGTGGGTATGCGCATGTTTGCACGTAGCACAGCATTACTGACCACTGGTTGCAATATCTTGTCCTCAGTTAGCCTCTACATTGCTTCACCAGTGTGGTACTGACATACCTGCGGCCAGACAGGCTTACACCCGCTTGCTCCCGCATAAACATGCACAACGTCATGCATTTTGTTCACATCTGTCAACCGGGACACTTGGACTGTATGCTTGTCCATTGCCAGCAGTGGCCCGGAGTGTAGAGCTCCACATTGACCCCAGCTATGTATCCCAGTAATACTGGGTGATCACATTCATAGAGGGAAACAGACATAACATAGCTACGTCCTCCATTAAACATGCTTAGTTTACGTTCAACTGTCCATATTATCCATGCTTAGGTCAGGTGTACATGTCAAGTATGACTGTTGACAAAGGACAGTTTAATGTGAGGTTGGATTCCTGTTTCACAGGTCAGGATAGGTTACATGCAGGTATTCGGGGTAGGTGTAGATATTTCATACCTGTGTAGTGCAATAGAGGTGAATAGCTAGGGAGTAGGTAGGTGGGTAGTGGGGGTGACATTGTAACTGTATAGTAGCCCGTAGGTATAATTGGATGGGGAGCAATAGGGACGGTATGTCAGATGTTGGGATTTGTATGTGGGCAGGAAAAGAGGTGTCGGTATCACTAGTTGATGTCGTGGTATAGAGTGTGAGGTTGGGGAGAGGGTTTTGCAAGGTGGTGAGCCTGTGCTGCTCCAGGTGTTCTTGTGGTGTTCCTTCATGTGTTAGTTACATGTGTCCTGTGGGATGGCTGTAATACTACATGGGTGTTGGGGTTCCAGATACTGGCAATATAGGTGTCACCTATGTGTACCCGTAGACATTAAAATGAATGGAACAGGGTCTTATAGGTATGTGGTGTGAATGGGGCACAAAGGGGGGTGTTAGTAGGGAGATTATCCAGGGATGTGCAGGATGGCTGCAGGGAAGGTCCACAGCTGGCCATGTTGTCTATGACAACAGCTGTGCATATGCACTGCATTTGGTGTTTGCATTGGACAATCACACCCCCTGGGTGGGGGTGGGGACTTCAATAATACCTTGCGATGCCTATTACATCGGCTTACATGCCTAGAGTGGAGTGTTACGACCATGTGTCCGTAGGTGTTGTGTAGTGGGTAATGCAACAACACAAATGGTTATATTGTACTTTGCCATGTATCACTGGACTGTGCTGCAGTGGAACCCATATTGGGAATGGCTGCCCGTTAGGCATAAGCATGCCTGTCGACTGTACAGGATCTGCGGCCTGTCCAGTGTTTGCTTCATAATATTGGTGTGTTCCTCTTACAATCTGCACCTGTCTGGCAAATACTTGGGAACTGACACCATTAAATACAGACAAGTAATTGGGTTTATGACTCCACATCCTTCAGACGTATCGTACTAATGCATAATCTATTATTCTATCAGCTTTCTAAGTTTGTAAGTGGAATATGTGCTTTCTGTCCCTACTTGTCCCCCCAACTGTTTAGGTTCTGTCCAGTGGTTTAGCTCTTAAAGGTTGAGAGGTATGGGTGTAATCTCTGCCCAATTCGCAATATTACTGACATCCCTGAGGCAGTCCAACTACAACTGCGCCAGTTAACACCTGCACGCCTAGGCCCATAATTGCATACCCGTAGTTCCCCCACCTGGCTCTCCTCTACAGCACTCATCCTTACTGTGGGTGCAGGTGGGGTCTAACCACACCACTACACACTGCCCACTCTCCACGAGTTGGGACCCATGTCGTACATTGTCACGACCCATGGTTCATCAGGCTTGCACAACCTACTGGTCCGTGTACGTATACAGCTTGGTTGGATAAATCGTTACAGGGACTGACTCTGATTATTATTAATTTTTGGGGTGTCCCACAAGGGACATTGATGTCTTTGTTTCAAGATTAGACGTAGCAGGTCTCTCCCACTAGTAGTAACCTGTTTGTGGTCTAGGAAGCAGTGGTGTGTTTACTTGTATCGCGTGTTTGTATGTTTCACCTATCTAGGTGGGGGGGGTTGATGCTACGTATTACACGTTTGTTGATTGGACCCCTCACCCCCATTGGCACAGCCTGTGAACATATGTAATCCATATATATCTATGTATATAGATCTAGATATATACATATAGCTGCTGTATACTACTATTTAACAAACTGCTTTCTAGTCCTGAGTAGCTTTTCTCCCCAGGTCTCTGCTGTAAATGTGCCAGTAGCTCAGCCAGACTTACCCGGTTAACAGAAGTAATTTAAATACATACTTCTATTAATATCCTAGCTTTACATATATGTATGTTTATACACAAATATACATATATATGTCTACATATCTATATACACACACATAAATATATATATATTTGTATGCATACATATATATATATATATATATATATATATATATATATATATATATATATATATATATATGGGTCTACCTGACAACGTCGACAAGCCACAACATCGACAACCAGTTTACGGCCAGAAGATCGACAATTGAGAAGACCGACGGATGAAAACACCGACGCTGAGAACACCGACATGGGAAAAGGCTGTGTAAGTATGCGGTAGTGACGGACGTTAGGGTGCGAAAAAAGGTAAGTGTGCGATATTGACGGTCTGTAGGGATAGGGGTGGGTTAAGTGAGTTAGGGTTAGGGCGGGTTAGGTAAGTGTGCTAGTGATAGTCTTTGGGTTAGGGTTAAGTGAGTTAGGGTTAGGCTGGTTAGGTAAGTGTCGGTAGTGATAGTCTTTGGGTTAGGGCGGGTTAAGTGAGTTAGGGTTAGGCGGGTTAGGTAAGTGTGCGGTAGTGATAGTCTTTGGGTTAGGGGCGGTTAAGTGAGTTAGGTTAGAGGCGGGTTAGGTAAGTGTGTGATAGTGACGGACCTTAGGGTTAGGTTTGGGTTAAGGTTGTAGATAGTTGTGTATGTGAGGTTTAGTGTGGGTTTGTAAGGATTTTGGTGTTGTTGTGTTGTGTGTGTGCTTTTGGACAGGGGATTTGTTTTGATGTGCTGTCGGTAAAATGGTTGTCGATGTTGTGGCTTTTCGATCTTGTGGACTGTCGGTTATGTGGTGTCGGTAAACTGGTTGTCGATGTTGTGGCTTGTCGACGTTGTCAGGTAGACCATATATATATATATATATATATATATATATATATATATATATATATATATATATATATATATATATATATATATATTGCTGTATATATATATATATATATATATATATATATATATATATATATATATATATATATATATATATATATATATCTGCCGCCATATGGATGTATGGGTGTCTGCATATATATATATATATATATATATATATATATATATATATATATATATATATATATATATATATATATCTATATGTGGGTATATAATTATATTCTGTCTCTGTATGTACACATTTGTACTATGGAGAGGGGGAGGTTTCACTCCATGTAGGCATGGGTATATATACACACACACCTCTACAGTTGTACATCTACATCTGGTTATTCCGTTCTTTGCCAAGTACAATAGACTGCTGCAGTGGGACTCATAGTGGGAGTGGCTTTCCACTGGGCGGCGGCCCTGCCCAATGCACATCCCTGGGGCGGTCCACATAGACCTACTCCAGCCAACACCTGCTCAGCTAGGCCCATAATTTCATACCCATAGTTCCCAAACCACACATCCTCTTCCGCACTCTTCCTTACTCTGAGTACAGGTCAAGTCTGGCCACACCAGTACACTGTACCTACTCCCCACTTCTCAGACCCATCATGTATGTTGTCTCACCCCATGGATCATCAGGCTTCCCCTACCTTGTACACTAGGAACATGTGTAGCCTGCCGTTCGACATTGGTGTAATGGCAGGAAGCCCAAAAATGTTTGAATTTTTGGATGTCCCACAAGGAACATACATGTCTTTGTTTCAAGATTAGACTTGGCGGGTCTCTCCCACTGGTAGTATCCTGCCTGTAGTCCGGGAAGCAGTGGTGTGTTTACTTTTATTGTGTATCTGTATGTTTCACTGGTCTAGCTGGGGAGGGAGGGTTGATGCTACGTGTTACACGTTTGTTGATTGGACCCCTCACCCCCATTTGCAAGGCCTGTGAACATATGTAATTCGTAACTGCTGTGTCATATCCTAGCTATATAAATGTGTATATTTACACACACACACACACACACACACACATATATATATATATATATATATATATATATATATATATATATATAGATATAGATATATATATATATATATATATATATATATATATATATATATATATATATATATACAGATATATCTGTATATGTATGCATACATGTATATATTTATATATTTCTGTCTATATATATCTAACAACATATGGGTATATTGGTGTCTGCCTATGAATATATCTATATGTGGGTATGTATATGTATTCTGTCTCTGTATGTATACATTTGTACTATGGAGAGGGAGAGGTATATCTCCATGTAGCTATGGGTAGATATACACACACATACATCTATATATATATATATATATATATATATATATATATATATATATATATAGATATATATGTATACATCTACATCTGGTTATTCCGTTCCTTGCCATGTAGATTAGACTTTGCTGCAGTGGGACTCGTAGCGGATGTGGCTGCTCGTTGGGCGACGTCTTTGCCCAATGAACACTTTTGCTTACATCCCTGGGGTTGTCCGTATAGACCCACATCAGCCAACACCTGCACACCTAGACCCATAACTAGCTACCCATAGTTCCCCCATCTGCACCTCCTCTACAGCACTCATCCTTAATCTGGGTGCAGGTTGGGTCTGAACACACCACTGCACACTGCCCACTCTCCACTTAACTGGACCCATGTCGTACGTTGTCTCGACCCATGGGTCATCAGGCTTTCCCACCCTTGTATTCGGGGTATGTACACACCCCGGCCAGAGTTGTCATTGCATCTGCTTCCTTGCATGATATGTCAGTTTTTTGGGTGTCCTGCAAGGGATGCTCCTGTCTGTGTTCCAAGTTTAGATTTTACGGGTGCACTGTGTACGCCCCCCCCGGTTGTATCCTGCCTGTGGTCTGGGGAGCAGTGGACTATTTACATTGTTTGTGGGTTTGTGTGTATGTTTCCTCTCTCCGGCTGGGGTGGGGGAAGGTGGTGCTATGTGTTACATGTTTCTTGCTTGGGCCCCTCACTTCCACTGGCATAGCCTGTGAACATATGTCATTCTTGTGTGCTGTTTCCTATCATAGCTGTATATCTGTGTATATCTACGCAAACACACACACACACACACACACACACACACATATATAAAAAAAAACACAAATAACAAAATCCAAAAGAGTGAACCGCTGAAAAAACACCAAAGCAGAGAAGAACGCTGGACAACCAAAAAATCGGATGTTATATTGATATCACTTACAAATTCATTGACTGTATCAGTGTTACCTCTGATGATAAAAACCAAATCATCCACAAAACGATGGTAAAACAAAATTTGATATCTACTCATCATGGTTTTTAAGCTGTTGAATTCCCACCAGGAAAGTACTAAATTTGCATATGAGGGTGCGGCTGGCGAACCCATCGCTACCCCCCTAATTTGCCTATAATATTTGTTGTCAAATAAAAAAGAATTATTATTTAACAATATTTCCAAAAATCTGCAAATAGTGGAAACTTGACCATTATTTAAACTAGTTCTTAAAGTTAAAAAGCTACGAATGGCGTCAACCCCTTCTTCATGGGGTATACATGTGTATAATGAAATGATGTCCAGTGTAAAAATAATATCAGTCACTGGATTAAAGACTGTCTTGTCTGTAAAATTTTTTAATTTTTCAAGGAAATGCCAAGAATCCTTGATGAAAGAGTCCTGCTGAGAGACTATCGGCCCTAAAGTGGCATCTATCACCAAAGAAATGCCTTCAGTACAAGAATGTGGGGAAGAAACTATTGGCCTCAAGGGAGGATCAAAAAGATTTTTATGAGTTTTAGGTATCCCGAAAAGGATACCTATTCTGGGTTTATTAATAACACAAAAGTCATAAACTTCAAAATCAATTTCACCTGTCATTAATGCATCATATAATAAAGAATGAATTACTTTTATCTTTTTGTTGATGTCAAGTAAAGAAACTATTTCATATTCTTGTTTGTTGTTCAATAACATTAACATCTTATCTTTGTAAGCAGATTGTGTCATAATTACTATGTTTCCTCCCTTATCACTTCTCATGAATCTTAATGTTTTGTTTTTGTTACGTAAACTATGAAAGGCTTTCCTTTCGTCTCTATTTAAATTATTATAGCCATTATGACTCTTTATATTTTTTTCAATTTCCTGTATACAAATGTCCTCAAAAATTCTTAGAGTATGATTCAGCTGAGGATTGTATGTTGAGGGTTTAATCAACACATTTGTAGGTAAAGATATATCATTTAACACATACTGTAAATTTAACCTCCTAACATACTTCTTGATGTCCACTACAGTTCTACTATAGTCCGCTCTAATTGATGGAATAAAATTAAGCCCCAGTTTTAAGACATTTAATTCATTGATGTCAAAATCAAATTCAGTCAGATTTATAATATCAAACTTATTTTTATCAAGATTCAAGTCTCTTCTCCTGACGAGCTTGATCCCAAAAATGTCCGACTTCTTGTTGAAATTGTCTTCTTTTCGACCGGCGCCTTTTTGGTAAAAAAATGATTAATAGAAGTGGTCGAAGAACCAGTCACTGAATTGTTATTTGCTTTATTTTTAGCCCCGCCTTCATTGGATGCCGAAATAACTTTTTCGGAGCTTGTATTGTCATCCATTGTAAAAACAGGTTCACGAATGTTATTAGAACCTGTGTTGTCTGAAACTACATCTGAAACTAAATCCACTTTAACTGATTCCTTGACCCCTCGTTGTGATTGAACATATCTATTTTCTGAAAACTTGATGTTACTAGACACGGCTGAGCTATAGCCGTGTCGATAATTATCAGTATTTGAAGAGAATTTAAAATTTCTCTCTTTATTGTTTGAAGCAAAAGAATTGTATGCAGTGTGAGTCTCATAAGACTCGATGTCACGTATTAACTTGGAATGCTTCCTGCTAATAACATCTTCCGAATGTTTTTCAGCATCTTCGGAAATTCTGCCAAACAGTTCAGTTCTGACTGAATTTGATTTTGACATCAATGAATTAAATGTCTTAAAACTGGGGCTTAATTTTATTCCGATAGTCTCTCAGCAGGACTCTTTCATCAAGGATTCTTGGCATTTCCTTGAAAAATTAAAAAATTTTACAGACAAGACAGTCTTTAATCCAGTGACTGATATTATTTTTACACTGGACATCATTTCATTATACACATGTATACCCCATGAAGAAGGGGTTGACGCCATTCGTAGCTTTTTAACTTTAAGAACTAGTTTAAATAATGGTCAAGTTTCCACTATTTGCAGATTTTTGGAAATATTGTTAAATAATAATTATTTTTTATTTGACAACAAATATTATCGGCAAATTAGGGGGGTAGCGATGGGTTCGCCAGCCGCACCCTCATATGCAAATTTAGTACTTTCCTGGTGGGAATTCAACAGCTTAAAAACCATGATGAGTAGATATCAAATTTTGTTTTACCATCGTTTTGTGGATGATTTGGTTTTTATCATCAGAGGTAACACTGATACAGTCAATGAATTTGTAAGTGATATCAATATAACATCCGATTTTTTGGTTGTCCAGCGTTCTTCTCTGCTTTGGTGTTTTTTCAGCGGTACACACACATATATATATATATATATATATATATATATACGTATATATGTCTGCATACATATATATACATATATGTCTGTATATATATATATATATATATATATATATATATATATATATATATATATATATATATATATAGATAGATATATAGATATATCCATGTAGGTGTATGGGATGTATGGCCTTAATCTCACTTATCTATTGCTATGATGGCTTAGTGGTTAACTACTGTGACTATAGTGTACAGGGTCCTGGGTTTGAGCCTTGCTGAGGCAGTGTATTTTGTTGCTGGGGGGAACTTCGGCCATTGGATCCAGAGTGTTTAAGGCACTTTAATGCAGGTGTAAGTGGTTTTGCGTGATGGTAAGCACCGCTAACCTCCAGTTACAGTTTCTTACACTCATTAGATTCTACTTTGCTTACTCTGTGTGGGCAATGCTTATCCCTGTGCAAACTCACTTGGACACGTTTACCGCTGCTTATTTGTGGTTAGACCTGCTTACATGTGCCTTATTCATTATGACACTGACACTTCACATGTGCATTTAATGCAGTACTCCAGTTCACATTTACATGTTATTATGTAGGTTACACGGCAAACAGATGTCAAACTATTTTACCTGGAAAATGATATGTGCTGCAGTGGGACTCAAACCGGGAATGCTTGTTAGTTAGGCGAATGCTCTAACCACTACACTATTGCTGTGCTGCTTCATTTGTATATATATAGCCATATACCCATGGATCCTAGTTCCCCAAACACCCACCCCAACACTTCACTGACACATCAGTCATCCATTCTCCAGTTGGTAACACGGTGTATCCACACTGCTACACATTGGTCACTCCCTACTCCTCCGGACCCATCCCATGGGTTGACTCAGTCCAAGTATCTTCAGACATCCCAACCTTTTAGTCCACAAACACCGGTGAAATGAGTAACCAAAAGGACACTATTCCCAATTTCTGGGTTGTCCCACCTGGGACACACGTCTTTATTTCACGATTAGACTCTATACTTCATTACTTCATTACTCCAGTTAACAGGACACTAAAATAAATTAATAACTAAGACTATATGATAACGCACATGTTACACATGAAAACCAATGATGTACGAGTTCGGCAACATTATATTACAAATAGGACCGGTTTAGTGATTGGCGTTTACGTAGCCGGCAAATCACAGGACTGATTCAAATATTTCATAATGGGAAAGTCCTCACATTTTATTTTTTTGAAAACAGCACTAACTTCGACACATAATACACAACTCTGAATTATTGCAGATTCATCCCTTCCCTCTATCTTCTCGTAACTCTAATACTATAGTACTGCAATATACAACGGTAACAGATCAACAACTTATTTTGCCTTGGAATTTTATATCCCAGCAAAATCGTGCAAATGTCGCAAAGAAATGAATACATATATATATATATATATAGATGACAAGCATTTCATGACAATCTAAGTAAGGCCTGCACTGTTACAAAGGCAATGCATTTTGCATGTAATTGAGTCTGGATATATAAGCCACAGTGCAGAGAAGGGGGTCACCGTCCATTCTGTAATGGACTATGAATACATTTTTATTTACTATCTGTTAACCGAGTATGCAGACTGTTCCAATGAGTCAGGACTCCATTCAGTCATGACTTGAGCCTTAGAGGCCAAACAACACAACTAAACATACACAAGAATCATACCTCTCGACCTCTTAATGTAACACATCTAGCCAAAGCCAAATGTAATTGGGGGTGGGGAGGGCAAAGATTGGGACATACTGGGATCAATTCAATAGCTCTGCTTGACAGAGGTTCAGTAAATTGATCAATGGGGTGGCATAGGCCGACACATCTTGGCTAGGCTTATAAATGACCTTCGGTAATAGCCTAGTACCTACCTATGAACCTATTACATTTATGGTTATGCACAACCTATTATTCTATCTACTGTCGAGGTTTGTAAGGGCACTTTCATGTTATTTATGTCTGCAAAGGGAATGAATGTGGTACAGGGAATGTACTTCTACATATAGATGTATGTATGTGTGTATGCATATATATTTATAATGAACTCGCTGACCTCCACAAGGCAGTCCGATTAGAACCGGGCCATCCAACCCTGACACGCCTGGATCCATATTTCATACTCATGGTTCCTCCACCTCACCCGAGTTCCACATACACACAAACCATCCATTATCCAGTTGCTATCCGAGCCATAACACACCTCCACACATTGCCCTCTCCCCAGTGTTAGGGACCCTACACATATGTTGTCTCAACCCATGTATCATCAGGCTCTCCCAACCTTTTAGTCCTTGAACATACCTGCCCTGGCTTGTGTAATGGATGAAAATCCAAACAACCTGCAATTTTTGGGTAGTCCCACCAGGGACTACCCTGTAATTGTTTGTAAGGTAGACTTAGCAGGTCGACAATGTTACTCCCACAGGTAGTATGGTAGTATCCTGCCTGTGGTTTGTAAAGCAGTGATTTGCTCACCCCTGCCCAGCTTGATATAACATAAGATGACAGCACAACATAATACAGGTGTTGTTTTCCTTCTCATTCTTTTTGTATGCTTTATTGTCACAACGTTCATTCTTCATAGATATATATATATATATATTATATCTGTACGTTCACACGCACATACAACTACATAAATATATCCATTTCCTATGCTGTTGCATGACTGTGCTGGATGATATGTTTGTGATAACATGAGATTTATACATATCTGCCATGGCTTAATGGTAAATAACATTGGCTGTGGTATGCAGGGGCTTAGGTTTCAGCTTTGTAGAGGCCATTTATTTTGTTGCTGGCCAGAACACGGGCCATTGGATACAGAGTGATTAAAGCACTTTTAAGCAGTTGTGAGCAGGTGTGTGCAGGTTTGCGCGATGGTAAGCAGTGCTAACTTCCGATTACAGTTTCTTACATTCAGTTAGCTTCTACTATGCTTAATGTATGCAGGCACTGCTTACATCCATGCAAATGCACTTGAGCATTCTTACTAGTACTTGTATATGTTTACTACTGCTTATTTGTGCTTAAACCTGCTTACTAGTGCCTTATTCATTATGACATTAACACTTTAAATTTAATTAATTAAATATTTAATGCAGTACTCCAGTTCACATTTACATGTTATTATGTAGGTTATACAGCATAAAGATGTGAAAATATGTTCATATACACATTCCACATGGAAAATGATATGTGCTACATTGGGACTCGAAGCGGGAATGCCTGTTTGTTAGGCGGATGCTTTAACCACTACACTATTCATTTGTATGGCCATCTAGTGGGGGATGCTGGCTATGCACTGGACCGTGGCTGATGACACCCATCAGAAATGCACAAACACCTGAACAAGAACACCATAATGAGACACACGCACAGACCAGGATCATTGTAGAGCATGTGTTTGGGATGCTCAAGTCACGGTTCTGCTGCCTTGACATATCTAGTGGAGCCTTGCAGTACTCTCCAGCTACATGTACACAAATGTTCAGAGTATGTGCCATGGTACACAATATGATCCTGTGGAAACAGCTGCAGCAGGAACAGCATGGGGCATGGGGCAGGACCACACATACCCCCACCATTGCCAAGGCCAGAACAGGCACAGAGGGACTCGGAGGAGGAATATCCTGAGCCTGCCCCTGTAGGCAGAAGGAGGCATGCACAATATGCCCAGGCCTTGGCAAAGAGGCAATGCATGGCACACACACTGACACTGTTGGGACCCAGGGACTGATACCTCTCTTCGACTCACACATACAGTAAAAGGGATGCCAAACATGATACTACCTAAGCTTTACCATGTACAGGGAATGTACAGTGTGCATCCAACATAGTCAGCCCTCCAGCACTGTCCTCAATACTGGCCCAGCAACAAGGTAAGTCACTATTCATATCAATTACTGCATTGAGTAGTATGTTCTCTTACTTGTATGTATAATATGGATGCAAGCATGCAAGGGAATTGGGTGGGTGAATGGGATAGCAGCAGACAGCTATATGGGACAGCAGGAAATTCATGACAAATGCTAGTGTCAACTTACTATGCAACACTACACAAGGTGCAACCCCCACTGCAGTACGTGTGATGTCCCAAAGAAATGTGGGTGCCAGTAGGTCACACACATGGATGTCAATGACAGTCACATATCCACCACCAGCCTCACCCAGCAGGACAGGTGTAGATGACCATGAAGAAAGGCAGGCCTAAGGCCCCCAAATGATGGCAATGGTGAAAAGCCCCCCACCAGACCTACACAGACATACTACAACAGGTCTGGCAGTTGCATTCCAGTTCTGAAGGGTAAGAAGTCTGAAACTGAAATATATGCCATTAAGATCTAACATGTGTACTCTACTGATATGCCTCCTGTCTGCATGATAGGTCACAATACAATATGAAATGGAAGCCAACAGAGTAACCGAAATACCAGCACAGTCATATAAAATGTTAAAGTCTGCAGATGTGCACTCCCCCCCCACAATCCCATGTAGAAATGCCATAACAGATGGCCTGCAGCACTCTCAAATGGCCTACAGTCCTCTGGCAAAGGCCCATGCCTGACCCATACTGCCAATGTATGGAATGTCAGGGGGTCCCAACTAACAACCTAACTTGTTGACAAATGCCAGTAGCATGCCTCCCCATGTCCTACTGCAAGGACTGTGGATCAGGCCATAAATTGTACTGGGATAAAGGCCCAACTATAGGAATACCTCTGAAATATTGCTTACATAATGTTAGGTGGAGGAGAGAATAACAGAGGGGAGTGGGGTGTAAAAGCATGGAGTGTGTGAAATCTGAAACTCCAGTGTCCGCCCATACTACTCTCAACTGCAAACCCATGAATGAATAGCCACAAAACCGCTTGTTAACCACAGTGTGAAGGTAAAATGATTAGATATATGAGTTCTGCCTCTGAATAACCTGGGTGTATCTGTACAGCTGAGAGGTATGGCCCCAGCAGGATATGGCCATTTTGTGAAGTTGAGAAAAACACAAGGAGGGGAATCCCAGCCAGCATACTAACAAAGTGCTGCACCATTTACACAGAACGAGCAGTCTATTGTCTGTAGCTACCCCTCCACAATGGCAGGTGTGTGACAGAATGTGCAGTCTATACGCCTCAGAATATTGGTCTCAGCTTCATTCATCTTGTATTTCCCGGTAAATAACTGTGGGCAAAGAATGATAACTGTCAGCAGTTGATGACATGACACATCACAGTGTAAAATGGTACATATGTCAGAATATCTATGCTACAACCAAACATGTCACACAAGCAGCACAGACAGCAATAGGTACAGTATCCCCTGTATGATAAGCCCATTGTGTCTCCATATTGGAAACCTATCTACAGATATCCTACAGAAACAGTTTGCTAGGGGTAGCTGTAGCATACAAAACCCTGAACTGGAGTCCAACCCTCCCTGGAATGGATGCACACACTCAATATAGAAGGCCATACTGGGCATGCTCCTACACTTAGAGAAATGAAGCCCATGTCTCACAACACAGTGGACTGCAGATATCTGTTATTTGCAGCTGTCTGCGCACACACACCAAATTGTACTCCATTGATACTTCACACACACACATTTGATAGGAATACTCACAGCATTATTGCTCAATCAGAGGTCTTGGAATAGTCTAACCATTCACGACAACAGACGGTGGTGATGTCAGAAGGAGGGCATGCTCAGGAGCCACTACAGGTTATGGAGAGTACTCAGCAGTCATTATGACACCTGGAACAGGCAGAGAGAGAACAAATTAACACACCAACAGAGACCGAACCAAACACCTCCTCCTAACAGGATGAGGGTTTAATAGCAATACCCAAAAACCCTTTATTCTCAACTAGTTTTTCAGCCGTTACCAGTTCCGGTATGGATAAGGAGAGACAAAAGACCAGAAATGACAGTGACACTTGAGTTATCAAAGCAACTGAGGCAATTGAGCAGAGAAAGGAAACTGAGGAAGATGTCAGTGTGACTACAGGTACTGATACTCTGGTTTATAACTTGTCTAGTCATGTACTCCCTGTTAACCAACTGAGAGTATTGAATAGATGTTTAAATTTCATACCTTCGGAACACTCTAAGCTCACAGAGACTATCATTGACTTGAAAATGTTTGCACGCAACTTGAAGTTGAGGTTAATGTTTAGTGACAATGCAGGAGCGGCCCTAGGTCAACTGGTTCCCTAGGCAAAACAGCTCCACGGCGCCCCCCAACACATTACCAGGTGCCCCCATCCTGGTCTACCTACACCAAATTAATACTGGTAAAGTGCCCCTGCTACACTGGCGCCCTAGGCGGCCGCCTAGTTGGCCTATGCCTAAGGCCGGCCATGCAATGGTAATAATAATTTTGTAACCAATGGTTTGAGGAAACTAAGTATGTACATCCCACTGATTAATAATTCCACTATAGATACGTTTGTGAGGCTTTGTGAAGATGAGATACGAAGACTAATGATCACGAAGGATGATCCTTGTTTGAGAAATAGAAAGTTTTTCAATTGAACACACGGGAAAAGGACTGCTTTATCTGAATTAATGGACAACACTGATATCGTTGTAAGACCTGCAGACAAGGGCGGTGGGATTGTTTTGATGGATTACTTGGATTATGTTAATACAATTAATGTAATGCTACAGTGAGAGGAAACATATGTTAATATAACATCACAAACTGTGAAAGATATTATAAGAAATGTGGGTGATTCATTTATTGCCTTGAAAATTAAAGGAATTATTTCTGAAGACATTTTTGAATTTATAAATGTTCAACACCCTGTGGTTCTGATATTTAAAGCATTACCCAAGATACACAAGAACATTGAGGACCCACCCCTATGACCAATAGTCTTGGGTAGGGGTTGGGTCACTGAATTAAGTTTTTTTGGGGTGGAATCTATGCTAAGAACAGTTGTGGCAGGGGCACCTAGGGTAATAGAAGATGTGGTACATTTCCTAACTTCTTTTTTTGAATTCCTACAAGGTAAATCATTTACATCACATTTATTATTGGTTACATAGGATGTTCAGAATCTGTTCATGGTTATACCCAATGATTTAGGGCTGAGAGCGGTTAAACATTATATTAGAGCAAGTGGTGTTATGGATGATAGAACCCTCTCTCAGGTTATTACCTTGTTAGATATAGTACTTAATCATAATGTGTTTATGTTTGAAGGACAGTACTTTTGGCAAAGGTGGGATGTGGTGATGGGCACTCCCTACATCAACTCTTATGTTAACTTTGTCCTAGTTGACTGGGAGGAAGAATATTTGCAGAAGGAAGATTTCCCATGGAAGGATAACTTATTATATTATGTTCATTTCGTGGATGATGTTTTTATATTTTGGGCAGGAACTGAATGTGAATTGGGGAGATTTGTTGACTATTTGGCATCCACTACTACATTTTTAAGATTCACTAGTAAATTTTCATATAAAGAAATAAACTTTTTAGATGTAAAAGTGTTTAGAACTGGATTCAATAAGTTTGTTACCCAACTTTATAGAAAATAATGTTGGTGTAATAGTCTGTTAACAAAGGACAGTATGCACTCTATTTTTTTCTTCAATAACAATGTAAGGAGGCAGATTTGTAGAACATCTAGGTTATGTAGTGACCAAATGAGACTGGATGAAGAAATAGTGAAGCTGACATATCATTTTACTAACAAGGGTTATAAGGCTTAGGAGGTTAAGGAGAACATAGAGGACAGTCTTACAGAGAGAGAAGGGAGATTGGCACATTGGTTTTCCAGGCAAGGTGTCATTAATAGAAGTGAATTTAAGAAAAGGAAAGCAAGGGAACCACCTAGAATGAGGGATGGAAAAGTGAGTTCTTATTTGAAATTTAGTAATAATATAAGTAATATATGTAATGTGATACGTAATAATTGGAGAGTGTTGCAGACAGATGACCAACTTAATAGTATATTAGATGCACAATCAAGCTTTGTTTTTAAGAGGAATAAAAATTTGAAACAGGTTTTATGTGATAGGGGTAGGAGGATGAATAAGATGATTGGTAAACAAGGCACCTTTGCCTATGGGAATTGTAAGGCTTGTAAATATATCTCTAGGGAAGATAGGTTTATGCACCTATTGAATGGAAAAATATACAAACCACAGGTGAAGGCAGACTGTAACTCAAGCGATGTGGTCTACTTAGCTAGGTGCATGAGTTGCACCTCATTTTATGTAGGTAAAACAAATTGTAGGTTGAAGGACAGGATTTTGAGGAATTACTCAACCATTAGGATGGGGGATACAAAGAATGCCCTTTTCCAACATATTAGCCAACAGCAGGAGCATGATTTTACATTTATGGTTTTACAAAAGATTTTATCTAATCCCATGGGAAGGGACTTAGTAGGTTTTACAGAGTACTGTGAAATGCAATGGATAACTGAATTAGGGGCGACAGGACTCCAGGTTTAAATAGAGTTCTGCCTTTAAAACTGATACTTCGGAGGCAGAGACCAAAATTTAAATGAGATGCTTTGTGATTGGGTAATGCTTAGTCAAATATTGAAACCACTGTGATTAATTTTAGTCTGATGAAGGGTTTTATCCCGAAAGCGCTTACTCCATTAAAGTTTTATTGACTTTTAGCAGCCTGGTGGTCTGTGGATTCTGTTTTTCTACTAGTTGTTTCAGGTTGTTTCGTACAGACCTTTGATACCCATAATTTTCTAGCTTCATTTTACATACACATAGGATAGGAATACACACACATATCCAAGGCCAACAAAATATAATATGTCAAACATACACACACACAGATGTGGGGAAGAGAAAGACAGTGACAGAGAGAATCCCAGTATGAGGTCTGTCCCACCCACTACACATCCCATTGGCCTATATCACATGATGTGCTGATGTCATTCACTGTAGAAATACCTTTGGTTAGCCCCCAGCCCATAGTGTCAGTGGTGCTTGTGATAACTGAGTAATGCTACAGTACAAATAGGTATCCATGTAGCAGTTGTAATCTCAGTCCTGTCAAATGTAAAGTTGTGTGTGAGTGTATGTGTGTGTATCTAGATGAATGTGGTTGAGGCCATTCACACTCACTAAATCTCCCATAACCCTCCTTCAGCACTGCTGCTGATGTCACTCACCTTCAAAGATACCTTTGGACAGCTTTGCAGCGTATAATCTCTGTGGTGCTTGTGATAACAGGTAATATTATAGTGTAGCAAACTCATTAGGTAAGAGTTCCAATCCTGATCCTAACAACTGTATAAATGTGAGTGTTTGTGTGAGAAAGTGTGTGTATCCCTGTAGAGACCTGATTTTGTGGTCATTTACACTTGCAACACTTTCCTTACCCCACTTTTAGCACTGCTGCTGATGTGACTCACCTTCAAAGATACCTTTGGACAACTCTCCAACATATAAGCTCCACGGTCATTCACACTTACAACACTTCCTTTACCCCTCCTTTTGCACTGCTGCTGATGTGACTTACCTTCAAAGATACCTTTGGACAATTCTCCAACCTATAAGCTCTGTGGTGCTTGCGATAACTGCATAATAACTATAGTGTAGTGACCTAGTTAGTTAGGAGTTCCAATCCTGATCCAAGCAACTGTATAAATGTGAGTGTTCATGTGAGAGACTGTGTGTATCCTTGTAGAGACCTGAGTTTGTAGTCATTCACACTTATAACACTTCCCTTACCCCTTCTTTAGCACTGCTGCTGATGTCAATCACCTTCAAAGATACCTTTGGACAGCTCTTCAACATATAAGCTTCATGGCACTTGTGATAACCGCATACTACTATAGCATAACAAACTAGTTAGGTAGGTGTTCCAGTCCTGATCCTGGTAAATGTGAGTGTTTGTGTGAGAGAGAGTGTGTGTACCCTTGTAGAGACCTAATTTTGTGGTCATTCACACTTACACTTCCCTTACCCTTCCTTTAGCACTGCTGCTGATATCATTCACCTTCAAAGACACCTTTGGAGAGTTCTCCAACATATAACCTCCATGGCACTTGCGATAATGGTGTAATACTGTAGTGCAGAAAACTGGTTAGGCAGGTTTTCCGATCATAATCCTGGCAACTGTGTAAATGTGAGTGTTCGCATAAGAGAGTGTGTGTATCCTTGCAAAAACCTGATTTTGTGATCATTCACACTTACAACAGTAAGCAACTTCCCTTACCCCTCCTTTAGCACTTCTGCTGATGTCACTCACCTTCAAAGATACCTTTGCACAGCTCTCCAACAAGTAAGCTTCATGGCGCGCACGATAAATGCAGCATACTGTAGTAGCAATAAATGCATAAGTATGGGTTTGACTCACATCTCTAGCAAGTGTTTTTGTGTGTATATATGTATGTCCATACACCAAAGATTTTGGCCCCATTTACACCCAGTACACATCTCAGTGCCTGACTTTAGCAGTCCTGCAGATATCATCCACCTTAAAAGTACCTGTTGGCAACCCTAAACCATGTAAGGTCAGTGGTGCATGTGGTAAATGTGTGATATAATGGTCTGAAAAGGTAGTTAGATAGAGGTTTGCATCTCTCCCCTGGCAAATGTAAATGTGTGTCTTGGATAAAATATTTTTTGGACTCTCCCATCCACTACATCACCCAATGCCAGTATTTACAAGGGCTGGTGATTTTCTTCACCTTAGAAGGACCTTGCGGTAGCACCCATTCTATATGTTCCATGGCACGTGCGATAAATACGGTACACTGTAGTAGCAATGCATACCTAGGTAGAGGTTTGAAACTCAGCACTGGCAAGGGTGTGTGTGTCTGTCATCAGTATCCTGCATGGGGGTCAGTGTGACTGTGTAATAACAGGATCCATTAGAGAGTGGGTTTTGCTAACTTATTATGTTGAGGACCTAGTATATCTCACAATGTCCACATTACAAGGCCAACAGTTGTCAAACACTGTAGAGGTTGGTGTAGACAATCCACAGCCCTAAATGTGACAGTATGGATTAGTGAACAATATAGTCTACCCATCAATTACTCAGCAACCACTCTCCACTCACGTATCATACACAAACACACTTGGCTAGGCAACAATCACTATATCAGTAGTTCCCCTGCATATTGCCTCACAGATAGTACCCACGGTGTAATTGCAGTGGACTACATGCCTGTTGACCACAACAGTGCCACTGACATCAGAAAGCACTTTGATGTGTTACATCTCCTGACTGCATGTTATCCAGCAAGTAAGAGGACATAGCACCCTGTTCCATCCACTCAGTAGCCCAATCAATGTGTACAGTGGCTCTTTTGCCATGTTTTCCACTGGACTCCTGCAACAACTGTACAGTCTGCAAACATACCCCACAAAGGGAATACCATGTCTTATACACATTTCCTGTATGGACAGACACCAATAGCTCCACTGAATTCCTGTATTATACTGTCAATGTAGGTGCAATCACTACCAGTTACATAGCTAGGTCTCACCAAATTAGGTCAGGAATGCTACATCAGAAGATACCAGTCTGTCCACACAACATGCCCCAGATACCTCAAGCACACTTCCACATATCAAAGAACATGCATGTGGGACATGTGCAAAACCCAGACACTGTCCATGTTATGGAATATAGATCACATACATGGGAAGCAGTGCACATCACTGGCCACCTGGCCACCTACAATTGACACCTGGATGAGTGGATGGGGAATACAATACCCACCCCTGGGGACCACTCCAGTGACTATACACCTGAGTCACAATGGGGACTATTGTCATATGGCCTGATGCCAAGGTATTCCCTTGGGCTAGTCTTGTAAAGCCTTCAGGCCCATTCACCTACTACACACCTATGAAGTAATGAACCTATGTATCTCAATACTGGCAAGTGTGTGTGTGTGTGTGTGTGTGTGTGTGTGTGTGTGTGTGTGTGCGTGTGTGCATGTGTGCGTGTGTGCGTGTGTGTGTGTGTGTGTGAATAGTAATCCCAGTGTGTTTGGTTGATGAATATCCCCTGTGGCTGTGGTTATTAGCAATCAGAGGTGTGTCCAAACCAGAGCATGTGCCATTCTTCATTCTACAACAAATGTTGTACATCACCATGTACCTATGTACAACCCTCAGCCCTATAATCTGTGAGGCATATGCAATCACTGTGTTACAGACCGGGAATTACCGTGCACATACTGGACCCTGACTATGACATGATGGATGCGTCACCACACTGCCATACCCTGTGGCCTTGCTGCAGGGCCACATCCTGGAGGCACACAGACACCTAGAATGGAAATGGGATACAGCATGTGAGAACACATTCACTCAGCACTTCACTTGTGGGTGGAGAGAGGGGTAAAGTTGGCACTGGATGTGTTGCCAAGACTGTGGCAAATAGCTGTTGTCTCAGGATAGGTATTACCTTTGTGCAGTAACTTGCAGCACTTGTGTTTAATGCTGTGGAGGTTGTTGTTGTAACTATCAAGGCTGTTGTGACTGTCATCAGTGTCTGCTGCATCTTTGCTGCCATAGATGCCTGTCAGGGACTCCATGAGGGATCCAAAGTTGTGTTTGAGGCTAATAAGGAAGTTCAACAGTCATGGAACACCACCCTTCCCTGCAACAGTGTCCTCCATCTGATGTACACTTTAGTAATGACAGGGGACCACCACATTGTCTCCCAGTGTTTGAAGGACAGTGTCTGGGTTCTGTTGGCTTTGGCTAGTACCATACATTCATGTACCTGTTTGTACAGTGCAGATGTGTATGATTCCAGAGTCTTGGGGCTACATCCCACAACCATGGTTGCAGTGAAGACATCCACCCCTGTTTTCATGGCTGCAAAGTCAGCTTTGGAGAATTTTTGCCAGGTGGTTATCTTTGTGGGGGGTGTGGCTGACATGTTGAGTTCCATGTTGATTACAGCCTGTGTGAATCTCACCATGCAGGGATTGACATCTGGGGATGAGAAACGGTCCCATATTTAAGTGGTCAACACAGGTCAAGGTTGTTGCATCCCCTATCAGGGATCAGTATGAGCTGGTCTAGGGCAATTGGAATGATGAATCCCAGAAGTGTTGGGCCACTGTACTGGTGATTGGTTACATTCCCCAAGTGATGGAGGGGTAGTTGAAGACTCGTACTATGTCAGTGTTACATTGGACCATCAGAGATGGCAGGGTGTTAAGGAATGTGCATTGAAAGTCTAGGGACATAGATGTGGACTCATAGAAGACTTTGGTCTGGATTGCACTATAACCCCAGGGCAGTTGTACTGGAAGTATCTCCAATGCATTATGATGGGATACTAGTCTGGAGGTGTTCCTATCCATAATGAATATGGAGACAACACCACCTGTGGACGTGTGGTATGGTCCATGTTTGGGGGCTGACAGCTGTGGAATGCATCATAGCCTGATACTTCAGGTCTGCTGTCTGCTGGTGATAACCACCTCTTCATTACAGCAGACATGTGTCCTCCACTCCAACAACTGCTATGAGTGACTGCATCCTGACAGTTATATGCACACTGTTGAGCAGCATGACCCTCAGATTGCATATATGTGTAGCTGTTATGGTGGTCATAACATTAGGAACACTGCCTAATAAGGCACCATAGGGGTGGCAAGACATGTAGCCGTACCTGGCAACCCAGCAGTGACAGATGTAGGACATCCATGACAAGTCATTGGGCTCTGTCAATCATGTCATCCCAAGCAGAGAGGTCCTGGATCCCCTGAGAATGACACATAACACTTAAGCCAATATTGTAGTCAACCATCTGTTGATAGTACCACAGCATCATTCTGGGTGACAGCAGTACACTGCCCAGGGCTACTGTCACACCTGCCTGGACCGCATAATCAGAGAGTTCAACCATGTCTCCCGTCATGTAGTCCAGGGAGGTGTGTCCCAAGTCATTCACACCCACATGGATATGGAGTGATACTCGTAGTTGTGGAGTGACTTGACTGGCTGTGTCATGTGTTAGATGTTGGCATGTGATTGATATTTGGCTGTTACCTGTTCCATATTCAACCTAGTGAGTGGGATGTGTGTGCCTCAGTATTGAGTTACCCATGATCACTGTATTGTGCAAGGTGGTTAGCCTTAGGAGCTTAGGTTGGGGGCACATTATGTAGGTCAAATATGTATCCCTTGGCATGTGTCATGTCGCAGTGTCTGGGTGGCAGTGTCTGAGTGGATGTCTGCCTTGCTGGTCTGTGCTGTTTGGGTAGATGTCCATTGAGTGCCTCTGGGGAGGTGGGTGTGTGGTTTTTCACTGTATGTCATGGCTGTCAAAGTGGGTGTTATGATGAGCTACGTGTCCCACATGGTGAGGTGCAGGTATTGATCTTATCATCTTGACCTTCTAGTCAAGTCTTTGCTGGAGAGTGCATATGTCCACATTGGGTGATATATGGGTAACACTCACAAGTCCGAGTGTTTGGAGTTTAGAGGGGAGGGTTGTCTGTGTACATATGGCAATTGCAACAGTGCCCCAGAATGGACATGTGCACCAGATTAATGGGTGAAAGCACAGATAGCCACCCTTCAAACATGCCAGGAGGGGTGGACATAACTAGTAAGTACTGGGGCGACATCTGTGATGAATGAGTAATGCTGACAGCTCACAGGTGTGCCACACTTCCTAATATAATAACCTGAAGTGCCAAGCCATAATGCTAGTTAAAGTGCAAGACAGAAAGAACTGGCATGATGTACTGGTGGAACAGAAGGCAGACTGTCTGCCACCTGTAATACTTTACCACAGCTGTGCAGTTATCAGCAGCTTTGGCCATGTTAAAGTTCAGTAAGTTCTGTAGAGCGTGCAGTAACTGCGTAATATTATAGTAGACATATAATCTCAAAACTGGCAGGTGTGTGTGTGTATCGGTGTGTGTATGTATCTGTGTGTGAATCATGTACTATCTGGCTCATACCATTTTTGACCTGTGTACTACCCTTTACACTTCCTTTCACTCCAATTTAGTAGACCTGTTGATGTCATCCACCTCAGAAGTACCTTTGGTAGAACTAGATACGTATAAGCTCTGTGGCATGTCTCATAACTGCATAGCACTATAGTAGGAATACTTAGATAAGCAGGAGTTCTAATCCCAGTGCTGGCAGGTGTATGTATGTGGGTGTGAATCATGTACTATCATGCTCATACAAGTTTTGACATGTGTACTACACTTTACACTTCCCTTCACTCCAATTTAGTAGACCCGTTGATGTCATCCACCCCAGAAGTACCTTTGGTAAACTTGGATATGTATAAGCATAAGCTCTGTGGTGCATCTCATAACTGCATAGCACTATAGTAAGAATACCTAGATAGGCATCAGTTCTAATCCCAATACTGGCAAGTGTGTGTGTGGCTCATTCCATTTTTGACCTGTGTATTACCCTTTACACTTCCCTTCACTCCAATTTAGTAGACCTGTTGCTGTCATCCACCTTAGAAGTACCTTTGGAAGAGGCAGAAATGTATAAGCTCTGTTGCACGTCTGATAACTGTGTAGCACTATAGTAGAAATACCTAGATAGGCTGGAGTTCTAATGCTGGCAACTGCTTGTGTGTGAAGATCATATCTTGTGTGGCTTATACCATGGCTGGTGACCACTTCCCGCTGCCATGTGGGTGACAGCATCTGCCTCACATGCAGCAGGTTAAACCATTGTACAATCCTTTGTATAGATGTGTCTGGAATATCCATATCTTTGAAACCTATAAGCGGTTGGAAGTGGTCTGTGTGCCCTAACAATGCCCATGTATGTGATATTATAGCCAAAGAGGCCACAGTGAGTGTACTGACACATATGGCAGCATGAAGTACCATACCTGACTGAAACATTGTGGTGATGGGACGTCTGCTGCCCTCACAGGTGGCCTGCCTTGTAGGTGCAATACATGCGTACAGATGCTTGGTTTTACAAGTGAACTGTACCTGTTATGGGTCACATTAAAGGCTGGAAGAGGTGTGAACTGTCATATTGTGGTCCTAATTAGTATGTAACAGGAAAACCTTGCAACTTAAGAGGGGTGTGAACACAATGTATATCCACTGTATACCGGTAATTTGTCACCCATGACCTTATCTTAGGCTGTTTGTCCACCACAATTTGCTGGTCTCTGTCCAGATGTCTTAGCACCGACAATTTGCAAAGTATGCTACAGGAATGTTGAATTCACATCAGATAGGCCCCCGTGGTGACCACTGTGATGCAATACAGTTAACCCCAGCACACGTGAACATGCACAACAAGCAATTACTGATGGCTGTGTGCATGGTAAATTGTATGCGCTTCACATGCATGGGGTATTGCCAGGCAACAACAGAACAATGTAATACTCACCAGCTTCAGGCTGCTGTCCCATATGCAGAACAGAGGGTCCCAGGTAGTTCTGAGAGAGAGTTAGTCAGCAGACGCACATGTGGCCTTGGTATAGTATGGTTGCAGCATGTCTGGACATCTACAGTACTAACCACAATAATACAAAATGTCCTGTTCTCACCATAGTTGTGAAACTCTGTGCATTAGAGACCCCCATCCACAACTGCAATCGGACCTGACACATGCATGTAGATACAATACAGATACATGTATGTGTGATACATTAGTGTGCTAATCCCCACTGGGCCCATACCTGCACTCTCCTCATCCAATCTGTGTGTGCAACCCACCTCCACAATACTTCCCTCAGCATCATGGCTTGTGCATTCAGCATGTGGCCCAAGTACGGTGAGGAGCTTCTTGGTGGATGTCAGTGGGGGCTGGATGGCCAGGCCCCCACCTGTGGCTAGCTGGTCCCTCACTACAGCAGCAGCCCATTGATGGGCATGGAATTTGGTGGCCGGATGCTGCACATGAACATACGTTCTGCTGTGCAGGCCATCATTTACCCTGTGGACCACACTGTTTCACAGGGCAGTCCTCGCCCTCATATCTTCTGCTCCCCATCCACATGACAGGGCATAATGTCCAATCACATATTGGGTGATGTCTGTTTCCCCATCAGAGAATGCTGATACGTGAGCAGTCTGCATGTTACCTGGAAGACATAAACAGGAAAAGGTCACAGGAACTTATACGGTTGTCAAAATGCACAGCAACAGTGGATATTACTTGCAAATAATCCAGACTACACCAGAACCCTCCAAGCTATCATGGCTATAGCAGCTTGCATTACACGCCTGTCCCTGAGCTATCTTATTCCCCCCAATGTTGAACACTTGATTGCATAATCCTCTATCCTCCATTCATTTCTGTGTAGAGGGTCGACAGTGGTCATCTTCCATGTGGATGGTTTATGTATGGTGGCAGGTCTGTGTTTGACTGTGGTGTGTGATGCAGCTCTGAGCACATGCCTGAGTTCATGTAGGAGGCAGACACTGATGTTATTATTCCCTATGGAGATATGCTGTTGTTGCCATCAGTAGACAATGTGTACATGCTCACCATTGCTGAGGGGAGTAGTGTGGTTGATGTGTATATCTCCATGCAAGACTGGGGTGGACAGGGTGGCAATGTTCCCACCTAACCTGTGTGATGCAGGTTGCCTATATCCACGGCATGTGTGTATGAGGTGTTCTTTACCCCGAGTACAGGGTTAATTGTGTTGTTTCATCTGAGACTTACAACATATGTGGAGACACGGTTGCAATTGTCCTTGGTGGTGTGGATATGTCCAATTCATAGTCATAGTCAGCCTTACAGGACATCACCTGTTGCACCTATGTGTCTCTGTACAGCCATTGTGCCAGCCTATTATGTGGTTTGTGTATTGCTGCTGTACACCAAAGGGGATTACTCTACCTTGGTGGAGGCTGGATATACAGGGCAGGTACTGCTGTGTCCATATAACTACAGTGGATATAAAGGGTACACACCCCTGATACACTGCCTGGTATTCGTACAATTGGAACATGACACCACAATAACTCATTTAATAACAATTCCCACCTGTAGTGTGTCCTATAGCCTGTACAATTCAATTGAAAACAACAATCTGGCATGTGAAAACATATGGAAATAATACTCAGTACAATAAGCTAGTTGAATGAGTGTGCACACCCTTAAACTAGTGTATGGACCTCTTGAGATGGTTACAGCATTCATCCGTCTTGGTCTGGACTCTAACATCATGGCACATCTTCACTTGGCAATAGTTACTCACCTTCCTAGAAACACCTTTGATTGTATTTCAATGGAATTATACAGGTTAGGGGTCACATTCAAGATATGAAACATTATGAAATGATCTTCTGTGGTCTGATTGTCATATAGCACACAAACCTGGCATTCCAACAGGGGTGTGTACACTTGTGATATCCACTGCATATAGGTGTTGATATAGCTGGTACTGGTAGGCATGGACAGAGTGTCATAACACAGGTGGACACTTCTCTGATTAATACCTGATAATCATGCCTACTCCAGTACCCACATCAGTATCAGGGCAATGCAACCACCAGTAGCTGCACTCACATATATGTCTGTTGTATGCACTGACATTGATATTACACACATGTGCAACATGCACAGTCTATTTACCTGACTGCTTGAAACCCATGTGATTAGTGTTGTGCCTTCCAGCTGAACATATGCATACATACATGTGGTCAGGGGATACCTGGTATACATTTCTGTTGAATGTAAGTCTAGCACACTGTATTTACAGTCTTGCTGCTCAATCATACATCTCAACCTGTTACAGCAGTACTTCTGGACAATGACATACATAAATGGGTGTCAAAAGGGACATCAGTATTGATACTGTTTTAATATAGCTGCACCATACATTAGTACATTGATTGCACAGTAGGGTTTGACATCACTGTGATAACCTGGAAGATGTCCAGCAGTCATAAGTAAGCTACTATGTTACAATGCCATTGCTCACAGACCTGCCAATGGTTTGGCTGACATAACACAGGTATATGTGTATGTGACTACAGATATCAGTCACAAATGTGGTTATTGTCCAGCAGAACAGTGTTATAAATTCCATATATCACATGCAGTTCAACACACATGTCTGCAACAGTACTCTACTATGCACATGCTCTCTACAGGGTCTTAGCTTTACAAGGCAAAGATGTGTCATACTCACAATCGCAGGTAACATGGATAGGAAAAGCATCCCATTAACTGGCCTAGCAGTGGTACAGTCACAACTGTTTGATAGACACCCCTGTGGTTGTCATATATGAGCTGTCCTTTCCTAGGTGAGTCAGGCTCCTGAGCTGTGATCCCAATTCACAACCTCTCAGAGCATCACTTCTGGAAAATGCCTAAAATGATGGGGGGATAAATACGGACAGACTTTAAATATACTTGTTACAAACATAGGAAGTTTGTAGAATGATACATTTAGCATTACAGTGAGTATTCTTAAGGATGTGGAGTCTTAAACTCAAGTGTTTGTCATTACCTGATGACTTCAGTCCTCAGCTATTTGCCAGAAAAGTACAGATCTCATGAAGAACAGACAAACATACATGATGGTAAAATGTGAACATTCTGTGATGATCTGTACAGTTGAGAGGTATGTCTGTGATATCTCCCACTGCAGAGAGGGCCAGATGCTAGCAGGACATTAGTACAGCATATCTTGGTGGGACATATATTCTTCCAAATCATATTTCCCATTATTACAGACCAAGTACTACATTCAAGTACTTGCTTACACGTTCCAGTTATCTTTTTTTCTTTCTTCCCTTTTCCACTTTATGTTTCATTTATTTCTCACTCTCTCTCTGTGCACTACAGGTATAGAGCTGGTTTGAATAGGTGGCAGCATCGCTTCTGTAGGTGATGCTCATGACCAGGTGATGGCCAGTACACCTACTGGGGTTCCACACTTGCTAACTGCATACAAAGCAACTGTGTAGTTCTTCCATTAGCCAATGTCATGGCAACACACTCCTATAATTGAGTACTCCATGTGGGTGTTAGCCCTTTCCCTTACTTGTGAGGAAGACATCCTGGAGTTGTGTGAGCTACTACCTCTTACAACAAGACTTGTGGAGACAAGCCAACTAAATGGTGGGGAAGGTTCAAGAATAGGAATAGAATGTGAGTATTGCTGTTATATGTTTGGAATACTGCTAGTTTAATAGGGTTTTTCTGCACGTGCTACTTCTGCATGGGTTTCAGTCTGACAAAGTTCTGTCTCTGCATACCTCTCAACTGTAGGGCCATCCACATAATGGCCACAGGTTCACTTGTTATGTATGGACTGTTCTCCAGACAGTTGTTCTCCTTGTCAAATCAGTAGCATACTCTGGTGATTGCATTAAGTAGATGGTAACATCCATTTGTTTTTCTGACTTTATATTCCTCAGAAAAGATATGTTACAACAAACCCTGTAACACCAGCAACTTTATCAGTGTATAGCAGCAATATATCATGTATGTCCATGCATTTGTCAGGCTTTGTCCAGATGTCATACAGTAGTAGGTGGATAGGTATACTGTTTTATTATTATTTAGTGCTGTAATTCCTGCTGAGGGGAATGGCTGGGAAACATGTTGAAGTCTGTACATTCAAGAGATAGGTATATAGGAAATGCTCTTAGATGGTCTTGTAACATATTTTAAGTGGTTGTTAGAACATGTCAGACATATTACTGATAAGAAATTTGTCAGTTCTATAGCTGTACATTTGAATAAATCACACCATGAAGACAGTAGTGGGTCTCAAGGTACTCTTTCTGAGAATGTCTGTTCCTCAGTGTGATGAAACATTCATAAAAGAACAATTATTATGTAAAGACTTCAATGTATTAATATTAACTGTGATACTTTGGTGAGTGTAATTGGAGGCTGTGTATTCAATTATGTAATTAATTGCTTCTTGAGATTAAGGCGTGTATTTCTGGTGATGTTTACTCCTTGAAGGCTTTGGCTAAGACATCAAAGTATAATAAACATGTGGGAATTACTGGCTGTTTGTATTTTTCTTTGCTATGTTCAGACATTTTATTTGTTTTGCTAAGAGATTGTTGTACATCTGGGCATTTTGTATGGCCTATCATGATTTTGTATCAGTGTATTATTCACTCATTTATTTGGACTGTGGGGGGGGGGCAGATGTGAGTGTCAAGGCTGCTTTTGTATCCAACACCAACAAATGAAAGCTGAAGGAAAACATCAGTAGAATCCAAATATGTTTGAAAAACATTAGCTGTATCAAAAGCTTAGATGGCTTAGTGGTAAATTGCTGTAGCTATGGTATCCTGGGTTCAAGGCATGTAAGGGCAGATTAGTTTGTTGCTGGGCAGAAGAAGGGCTATTGGATACAGAGTGATTAAGGCAGTTGTAAGTGGGTTTTCTGGGTTTGCAGGGAGCTAAGCACTGCTAAAGCACCTTTAAATGAATACTTGCTTAATCTGTGTAGGCTTCGCTTACCTGTGTGAAAATCCACTTAGCTATGCTAACTTGTTTAAACTTTTAATTTCAGTGACACCTAACATTTGGATCTGCTACACTACCCTGGTTAACTTATACATAATTATATGCACTACCTATTTAGGAAAAATACATTTTGGATGTGTTTCACATATGGCCTGCTATGGGACTTAAACTGTGCTGGACAGCATGCTAGGCAAATGTTCTAACCACTGCGCTATTCTAGTTGCACTTTTTTTCTGTGTATAGTTCTACTTAACTTCTTTCCTGGTTTAAATGCTGCTATGCATAGCTGCACGATGGGCAAACTCACGCAGCTATGCTTAAACTTTATTTCGGACTGGAAAAAAAAAATTAGAACCTTATATGCCCAGATTTTTGCCTTATATTTTTGGTCCATTTTTTGTGGCTTTATGCCTAATTAGTGACACATCTTGGTGATTGCAGTTAGATACTGTTGACAGACATTTGAGCTTCTGACTTCATACCCTTTGGCAAATCATGCTAATGCATAACTTGTTATTCTATCAACTTTATATAAGTTTGTATGAGCCAGACTTGTTTGCTTTCTCCATATTTCTTACTCTAAGGGGTTGGGAGATATTCCACAGACACTCTTCACATTGCCGTATGGCATTTATGGAGTGCAGGGGCCATATGTATTGTGACAGCACTGTTCTCAGACACACACCCTGCACTCGTACACAAAACCATGTCCATTTTACAGCACAGCAGCATGCCTTCATAAATATGCATGGCATGCTGCTGTGCTGCATGGGAACAGTCCCTTCCATGCAGGAATAAGCTATTCTTGCACGGAAGTTTACTGAATCCGGGGGACAGTTTATAAATATCAACTAGTAGCAAGAGGTCTACTACTATTAACTGTTTTATTTTAAAATAAATACAATCTCTGACCTTTGTTTATTTATTTTTGCAAGTCCCATGTCCTGATCTTTTAGCAGCTATTTTGCTCAAAATGAAGAATTATGTTTTTGTTAATAGTTCATGGCATATTCAGGTATGCTGCATAACTGGAACCCTGCTGAAAATCTAAAATGACACACGTGGTTGGAGCTAGGCTAGGTTCAGCTTGGAATAAATACATATAGCATTCTTTCATATTGCTGATTATGATAGTAAGGCCCAAAAATATGTGCTTCATGTTTCTTGTGGATCCTACTAATGTACAAACAATAAAAGGCTGCTAAATATGATCAGAAAGTCCACGCATGTTCCATTTCACAAACTAGTAAATTATTTCATGTAAAAACCTGCTGTCAAGTACTATTGTGAAAAAATAAATAAATATATATATATATATATATATATATATATATATATATATATATATATTAATTTTTCCATTCACTAGTAACTTTTAAGACTGGGAGCACAGCTCACAGTGCATGGCCTTATTGGTATGACTAGGTCCTGTATATTTCAGTTTTACTGCCGATGGATTATCTAGGCAACAGAGTTTCTGAGAAGGACAAATGCTATGATACCTTCTGTGGTAACTAATATTTTCTTCAGTAAACTTTGAATGGTGATTCCTTATTCCTGTTCATCTTAGGCAGCAGGTCAGCACTTGATGAATCTGGACAAAGGGGCAATGTTTATGATCTTGCTGGGTAAACAGATTTTATTTAGTTATGCTCTGACTGTGCAAACCCTGAGGAGTACATGTTCTTTTAGACTTCTTGTCCTTTCTTGGTAAGCAAATAGTTATTAGGAATTCTCCATACTACCTTAAAACACAAAATAATAGTACTAGAAAAACAGCATTTATTTCTTGCTGTAGGTGAAAAAAAATAGCAAATCACTCTGGCTTATTTGAACCATCTTCTTGCTGATGTCGGAAAAGAAATGGCATACTTCATTTTTACAAGAAAGTTATCACATGACTTCAAGGAAAAGTACATCAGTGTCTGCTTTCTAGGGTCTGTATCAGAACATTGAATGATTAAAATCGTGAATGCTCTAAAGAGCAAAAATGCAGGGCTTTGAAGTGCTTTATTTGTGATTGCAGTACAGTGAAGATCAGAATATTTGCCCTTTCCTCACTGTAGTGCAATCTCGGAGTTGGAATATATATTTTGGAGGGGGTGTGGGAGGCACATCCCCCCACAATAATGAGTTTGAGGTCCAGCATTTTCACTCTTTAGAACATTTGTGATTTTAACCATTCAATGTTCTGCTATAGACCCTGCTTTCTAGATGAAGAATAACTTCAATAAAAACACATCAATCTAGGTAAAATATCACAACTTAAAAGACCCCTGTCCTTGCCATAAGTTGAGTCAAAACGCATAGAACTATGACTTTACTTTGTATGCATTAATTCAAAGTTTTTAGAGTCCATTATGGCAAACATGTAAAATTATTGACTTATACTTTTTTCATGCATTTTAACTACATAGACTGATTTTGTAAACATGCCACTCACACTGTAAGTGATAGTTACATACATGCAAATACATTATTATAAAGATTTGTCTGTTTCTTTATGCTGTCAACTACTTAAATATATTTTTTATGCTTTTTTGCCCAGGAAATGGCTGAAAAGGGTTCTCAGACCAGCCAACCTAACCAGTTCACAAATATAAATAAATAGATAAACAAGCAAATAGACTTTTTTGTCTGTTTACTCGCTCTTTATGCTTAATTAGTTCCTTGTTTGTTTGGGGTTTTCCTCAATGTTTCTGGTTTATTATGCAGTACTGTTAGGAATTCCATGGGTAGTCAGAAGCAAGCTTTCTTACTAAGTTTTTATTAGTATCAGGCAGTTATGGCCATTATGGAGTGCCTGATATTCATTTGTAGGCCACTGTGTGACTAAAACATCTGCCTTCCTTGCTGCATGCTGTCAGGTGCATTTTTCATAATTTCCTGAGGCTGTTTAAAGCTGCCAATTTGTTTCTTTGTGGGTTCACATATGTGTCAAGTTTATATGCAGGAGAAAGAGCTATGCCTAAGCAATGATGACATACATACTTTTATACTGGATTCTATAAATGTGGCATCCTGCATTGCAAAATCCACAAGAAACATTTATGCTAGCAACCAGACTTTAACGACCACAGCTGACAGATGTCCAATTTCTTGCTTCTGGATATTCTTATCCAGTATTATGGGCCTTCAGGTATATGTTTCATTTGTTTTGTTTTTTTTTCATGATGTGGTATTCAGCTTGCAAACAATGGATGTTGCATTGTTATTAATGCGCATTGGCATTCATTACTTCTGCCAAAGGGTTCTGTGAATGATACAAAAAGTAAGCAGTGCAGAATTTCTGAAAACACCCGTAATAACTTGCTCTATGTCATGTATCACATTTTGACAAGAACTGTGATGGCTGAAACTGAGAAAAAGTTCAAAAGTTGATGATGGAGTCTTTCTTCAAAGTATTATTTTTTCTTCTGCTTGGCTATGCAGTTACTTTATTCTAATTTTTATGAATAATTTACTGAAGGACATCTTGCTGGACTCAGAAAGAAACAAATGTTCAGGTCTCAACCAAACAAAATCTAGGAATGCACATCTATTATCTAGATTCACAGAGATGCTGACTTGCAAAAATCCCTTCAGTACTGACAAACAACGATACATAAAGAAAAATGATTTGGTGAGTAAAGAATAAGAAAACCAAAAATTCTGTATTGTGTGTGGTTTTGTACCTTTCATTTTAGGCATGCAGTTTCATGTATTATTTTAGTGAAACATTTCACTATTTTGGTGTGAAATGTTTATGTTTATGACATTCATTTTCATGATTAAAGCAGATGACCTTCGCATTTGTTAGGTACAGTTTATGACATTCTTTATGCTGTCCAGATGTAATAATAATATAGACAATATTTTGCTGGAAATGACATTATGATGATTATAGTGTGATTTACTAGTCAAGTTCAGACAGAAAATCTTTGCTTTAATAGTAGTTTCTAAGGACGACAAGCTATCGCCCTACATGATAACAAAGAAAAATAACAGTCCTGAAGCTGTTTCTTGACTAATTATTTTTATTACTTTATAGCCAACACAAACAAAAGTTCAGACATCGACTATAACACTGTGTACATTACATTTACTAGTAATTTAGCATTTTTCTTTGTAGCACAGATTTTCTATTAAGTAATAACGTTATCAGTTTTATTTTTCAAAAGTGTTCTCATTATTTTTAGCAATTATAATATAAAGCATTACAATATATCAAAGCTAGCAAAATTTGGTTGCAGAGCTGCATTAAATATGAAAGAATTGTAAGTTAGAAAGTACCTTGCATTTAGGCTACTAGATCTACTGCTGATACATGCAGGGACACAAAGATTTTCTCTGGGGGTGTCAGCTGCTAGACAAATTGAAATCTTATGATTTATAAAAGAGCATTTGATCAGTGGCAGAAGTTTGAAGAAATTGTGCCTCACTGGTTGACCTGATGTCCAGAAATCTGTTTTATAATAACTGGTAGTTGATGTTTACAATATTTGTGTAAAAACAGAAGATAAATGCATAGTTTTTCACCTAAACCAGATGGGGAGGGTGATCTATATCCTTTGATAGCACCTTTTCCATTAATATTTTTTTCATATTCCATCTTTCACTTGAATTTTATACAGCAATCACAAATTTTCCACAAACATTGCTCCTTTATTAGATTAGCACTTTCATTCATACACTTGTGATAAACTTCATCAGGTGAAAACACATTCCCAAAAGTGAACTTAAACAGTAAAAATTTTCTGTTCATGTGATCACAACTAGTCAATGCCATGCAAGTTTTGTTATGTCATTTCCTCAGGATAGGTGCTAGGAAATATAATCATTTAAGCCTGGTACTGCATTCCTATGCAGGAATTCTTGCCAGTATGCTTCCCTGCAAAGAAGTTCCATTTAACCGTCCCCTGTCTCAAATCATTTGTCATTTTTTCTAAAACAAAAGAAACAACATTTTCTGAAATTTTCACAAACCATGGAATGCAAGAAAAGGGCATTTCTTGCCAACCTTACTTTTTATACTATAGCAGTGTTCCTGCATTTTCTTATATAATTTTCTCTAGGTCCTGTCAACATAAAAGCCAGGGCATGAGCTGCATGTTACTAAACAAACAACACTGCCACAAGTGCAATTCAGTTTCGCAGAACAGTGCAATACCATATGCACTTGCTTATGTGATTATTCACATGCCAACAGAGGAAAAATTAAGGCCATAATAACTTAAAATCTGTGATGACTGCCAGGATGACAGGCTCTAACACTAGTTCATGTCCACAGGGAATGAAAGGTCTGACTGATTATGCAATGCTTATTGTTGTCAGGATGGGATAAGGGTGAAAATTACCTAGAAAAAGTCTTACACACATTTCCTGTGTATTTATATCTGATTATTAATAAATGTAAAACATTTTATTTAAATACATAGTCAGGAGATATCTACTGTCTAAAAATGGCAACAAATGTTTCTCTTATTATTAGCACTGACTAGAAATGGAAGAAAACTGTCCCATCAAATTCCATGTAATATAACAGAAAAAATACATTTAAAACTAAAAAAGGAAACTAAACATACAACGATTCCACTAGAAAGCTGATAAAATATATAAAAAGGTTGTTTTATACATTCCCATGGATTTACTAATCTTCCGTGCAGGACTAGTGTAGTCCTGCACGGAAGCGGCCGTTTAGAAGCAGGACGGCAGTGCGCCATGCATACTAATGAAGGCGCGCTGCCTGAGCTCCCAGGCTTATATAGAGTGTGTATGAGTGCACAGGGCGTGTCTGAGAGCAGAGCTCTCAGAATAAATACACCCCTGCAATGTTGAACAGCAGAAAGTGGGCAGAGTGTTCGTCTAATGAGTCCCAGTGCAGCACAGTCTATTTTACATGGCAAAGCATGGTATAACCAATATTTGTATTGCAAAACCCGCTAAATAACATATTTATGAACTGGAGTACTGCAGGAAATGCACATGTGAAGAGACAGAATCATAATGAAGAAGTGCATTAAGCAGGTGGAAGCACAGATAAGCAGTAGCAAGCATATGTAAGCACCAGTAAGCGTGTGCAAGTGCATTTGCACAAGGGTAAGCACTGCTGACACAGATTAAGCAAAGGAGAAGCTAACTGGGTATACAAAACTGTGACTGGAAGTTAGCAGTGCTTACCACCATGCAATCCCGTGCAAACCCGCTTACAACTGCTTTAACGTGCCTTAATCACTCTGTATCCAATGGCCGGTGTCCTGGCCAACAACAAAATAAGCTTAAACCCAGGACCATGCACACAATACACAAAATGATTTACCACTAAGCCATGCCAGATATGCATAAACTGTATGTTGTCAAAAACATAAACCCAGCCCAGTCATGCAACAGCACAGACAATGTATACCTACATCTAGATGTATGTGTGTGTGTAAATATATTACTATCTAATCGGATGAAACATATCTATATATGTAGTTACACACACACACACACACACACACACACACACACATATATATATATATATATATATATATATATATATATATATATATATATATATATATATATATACACACACACACACACGTACACACATATATATATATATATTTATATATATATATATATAAATATATATATATATATATATATATATATATATATATATATATATATATATATATATATATATATATATGGGAAATATATACATATACATATATATATATATATATATATATATATATATATATATATATATATATATATATATCTATACAACTATATGAACATATATACATGCAAATGCCGACATCTACACATATATATGTCAACACCTATATGTCCACATATACACAGCAAGTTACATATATGTACGTAGATATATATCTCCGTAGGTATATATGGACAGAGGTATAAAGATGTAAGCAAATATATATACCCATATAGGTATATATGGCCAGACATCTGTAGACAGCAATGGTAGATTAACAGAAACATATATTTCCACATGCCCCATTAATGGGCTTGAGAGGTCCCAAACAATATACGTCTTGTACGAATTGGCATCCCCCCCCCCAGCCAAACACGTCCACCCTGCAATACCCTACCAAGCTCATTTTATTGTAAGTGTGTCATTTACATAGGGATTTACATTGGTCTCCTGTTATATTTCACATGTTGATATCACATTCCCCTCTCCCCCACCCACTAGGCGGGCCGACCAGTACATGCCCATCCAACCCAGGCCATCCTCAACCCATGCATCCATTACCCACAGTTCTGCTCCCCTTCCCCCTGCTGCACACACGCAGCCACCATCCCTTTCCTGGTTACTGGCCCCTAGCTACCACACCACCACACATTGCCCACTCTCCACACCCCCCCAGGGACCCATCCTGTATGTTGTCCCAACCCAAGTATCCTAGGTCTGCCATACACTGTAGTCCATACACATAGCCATGGGTACTTTTGCAGCTCTGTTTTTCGATGAAAGTTGAATATCCAATTTTTGGGTTGTCCTGCATGGGCTAAATGTTTCCTTGGTACCAACAATAGAATGCATGTGTGAATCTGTGTACACTAATGGTATTATTTGTAAGTATCGGAAAGCATACGGGGCACACAAGGTTGGCCGGTATGCACATGAAACATAGTATCCAGCAATACTAGTCTACATTACGGGACATGTAGCTAAATATATAGATGTATGTGTGAGTGTATATATACCCATAACTAAATTGATATATACCTCTCCCTCGCTGTAGTGCATATGTATACATACACACACACACACACACACACACACACACACACACACACACACACACACACACACACACACACACACATATATATACATACCCACATATAGATATATACATACGCAGACAACCATACATCCACATGTCATTAGATATATATACAGCAATATATATATATATATATATATATATATATATATATATATATATATATATATATATATATATGTGTACATATACACACATACATATATATATATATATATATATCTGTAAATATATATATATATATATATATATATATATATATATATATATATATATATATATATAAGTGTGTGTGTGTGTGTGTGTATGCACAGATATATATCTATGATATGATACAGCACATAAGAATGACATATGATCACAGGCTGTGCAAATGGGGATGAGGGGGCCAATCAACATATGTGTAACACGTACCATTACTCTCCCACACACAGCCAGACAGGGGAAACATACAAACAACCATACATACAATGTAAACAATCCACTGCTCCCCAAACCACAGGCAGAATACAACCAGAGGGGGGAACAATGTGGGCTTGCTAAGTCCAATCTTGAACCAGAGACAGGAGTGTCCCTTGTGGGACACCCCAAAAATGTTCTTGTGATTGGAGACCCGTCCGTGCAATGACTTTTCAAGGCTGGGCATGTATGTACTTGGACTGCAAGGGTGGGAAAGTCTGAAGACCCATGGGATGAGACAACGTACGAGATGGGTCCCGAGAAGTGGAGAGTGGGCAGTGTGTAGTGGTGTGGTTAGACCCGACCTGCACCCAGAGCAAGGATGAGTGCTGTAGAGGAGGTGCAGGGGGGGAACTATGGGTATGAAATTATGGGCTGCGGTGTGCAGGTGTTGGCTGGAGCAGTTCTATTCGGACCGCCCCAGGGATGTAAGCAATAGTGTGCATTGGGCAGAGCTGCCATCTAATGAGCAGCCACTTCCAGTATGAGTCCCACTGCAGCACAGTCTGTTTTACATGGCAAAGTATGGTATAACCGGATGTGTTGTTGCAAATCCCACTAAATAACACCAAAGAACACATGGTCGCAACACCCCACTGTGGCATGTGAGCCAATCTAATTGGCATCACAAGGTATTATTATAGTCCTCACCCCCACCCGGGGGTGTGAGTGTCCAAACCTACCTACAAATGCAGTGCATACACACAGCTGTTGCTGTAGAAGAAATGGCCAGCTGTGGACCTTCCCGTCAGCCTTCCTGCACATCCCTGGATATTTCCCTACTATCTGTCCCTCTTTGTGCCCCATTAACACCACTTACCTATCAACCCCTTTATCATTGCTATTAATGTTCACAGTTACAAGTAGGTGACACCTTTTTCCCCAACTATATTGGCAGAATCTGGAACCCCTTACCTACATGTATTATCTCAGCTGTCCCACATGGCACATGTAAATAACACATGAAGGAACACCTCAAGCACACTTGGATCAGCACATGTTCACCACATGGTGAAACCCCCCCCCCCAACTTACACTTTATACCCCTACATCAACTAGTGAAACCGACACCTCCTGTCCTGCCTGCATACAAATCCCATCATCCGTCAAACCTTCCCTATTGCTTCCCTACCAATCATTCCAACAGCCTACTATAAAGTGACAATGTCCTCTCCTCTACCTACCTACCTACCCCTTCACTATTCACTTCTACTCTACCACATAGGTAAGGCATAACTAAACCTAACCCAAAAACCTGAGTGTAACCTATCCAGAACTGTGTATCCCTTTACTTTGTGTGAACATGAATGTGTTGTTTAGATACATATAATTGATACGTTATATGCTTTTTAATACATTTTCACCTTTTACATTTATGTTTAAACAGTGTAATTTGCATTTATATTGAATTGTATAATACGTATGTATTGAAATACAGCAAGTTGTTTTTTTAATTGCTGGTAGCTTATTTTTTATAGTAATTACTTTTTATAGTAATTATTTTTATAGTAAACAATATTTTTTGTATTAAATATTCCCATAGCAAACATTTTTATACAATTAACAATTATTAAATATATGTGGGTTTTATAATAATTTCAACAATGTGTTTGACTTGTTGATTTTAGAATAATACATTATGTCACGTTTGTACGATGGTTTTCTACACAGTGATAGTGCTTTCACTTTTATGTTTTAACTACTAATTGTAATTTTAATTTTAAATTGTATCAATCAAGTGTGGTCCTATCACATGTAGGACAGGGTTATTTAAACAGCAGTTGAGAATGATTGTTTGTCTGAAGAAGTCCCTCTATTTAGTGGGAGGAAAAGCACTTTACAAGTATAGTTTTTCATTTAATAAACTGCCTTTGCTTTAAGAACAGCATTTACATTTGTTGCATTTGTGTGTTGGAGAACCTGGATGCAATTCTCAGCACCTTTTTGTGTGATTTTCCTGATTTGTTTTTCATCGGAGGAGTTACACCTCAGTAGTACGTGTAATGTGTAGCTGGGGTTTACTGTGGAGCTCCACTCTCAGGGCCACCACTGACAATGGGGAAGCATCCAGTCGGATTGTTCCTGTCAACAAATGTGAACTAAATACATAAAGTAGCATGGGGGTATGCGGGAACAAGCGGGTTTACACCTGATTGGGCAGTGGTAAGCAATGCCCACACCAGTTAAGCAATGTAGAGGCCAACTCAGTGTAAGATGCCAAAACCGGAGGTCAGCAATGCTGAGCCTCATGCAAACCAGTGCATACCTGTCTACACTTGCTCTACAGTGCCTTAGGTACTCTGTAACCAACAGCTCTCATCGTGCCCATTAACAAGATAATCTGCACTCCCAGGTTGCAACCTCCTGATCCTGCACACTACAGTCTAAGTGAGTTACCATTAAGCCATAGCAGATACACATTCAGCTGCTGTTGTCACAAACATATCATCCAGCACAGTCATTCAGCAGTATAGGAAATGTATGTAAGTATGTTTATTAATACCAGCAAACATATGTATATTGCTCAACCACAGTATTCTGAGCAGTCTGTGTGTATCAAAGAACAGTGTCTGTCCAATCATACTGTGAGAACAGTAGTCTTGCATAATACTGATGAGAATAATGAAAAACTGTGCACACCGTGGGGGCGTGTGGGCATGCTTCATGCACAGAATGTCATACCTGGGGCGTCAGTTCCGCGGAACTGGGAGATGAGGCTGGCCTTGTGTGTGAGCACCTGCTGCTTCTCAAACCCCTGGCAGGATGTTACCAGTGGGGGAAACAGTGTAGACCAGCTAAGTCTACTCTTGACACAACAACAGGTCCGTCCCTGGCGGGACGATCCAAAAATTGTGAGTCACGTAGATGTTTCCACCAGTATTGGAGGAGGATCAAGGGAAGGCTTGTATGTACATAGCATAAACGGATGAAGAGCCTGCAGAAGCTTGGGTCGAGACCATATAATAGAGAAGTACCGACATGTGCAGAGAGGGAAATGTGTGGAGGTGTGGTATGGCTGGGCTAGCAACTGGAGAATGGATGGATGCTGTGTACGTGGAGCACGGGAGCCGGGGGAAGGAAACATGGGTATTACATTATGGTAGAAATACGCAACTGAAGCAGAACAGCAATAGTGTAGTGGGTAGAACATCCAACCAATGAGCAGGCATTCTGGGTTTGAGTCCCCACTGTAGCACAGTTTATTCTACATGGCAAAGCATGTTATAACCAATATTTTTGTTGCAAAACTCATTAAATAGCTTATATACGTGAACTGGAGTACCACAAGAAATGCACATGTGACGTATCTGTGTCAGATGGAATAAGGCACTAGTAAGCAGGTGTAAGCACAAACAAGCAATTGTAAGCATATGTACGCACTAATAAGTGGGCTTAAGGCCTTACAACTGCTTTAAAGTACCTTAATCACTCCGTATCCAATGGGCCTTTGTCAGCCCAGCAACAAAATAAACAGCCATGCAGGTCCCGAATCCAGGACCCTATATCCCATAATCCCAGTAGCTATACACCAAGCCATAACAAAAGTACAGAAGAATGGGGTAGTAGTAATCATGTCCTCACCATAGTATAACCAAACTGAACCTGTGAAAGGCATCAGTATACAGTCATATGTGCCATAACTGGCTACAGAATATACATATGTGAACTGGAGTACTGCAGTAAATCCAGATGTGAGGTGTTATTGTAATTAAGTGTAGAAGTTCCCAGGACCCCATACAGTGTACGTACACATGTGTCAAGGATACATGATACATATATAAAAAGTGATAAAGGGGAAATCAATGGCAAAAGGCAAATATCATGCAAATCTAATAATATGCACCTCTAAGCGTAGCACAGCACTGGCTCCCAGACTACTGGCAGGATACTATCAGTGGGATAGTGAGAAACAATGTCAACCTACTAAGTCTACTCTTAACCAAACACACGTCCACCCCTGGCGGGACGACCCCAAACTTCTGTTAAAAAGAGTCCTCGGGTAGCATACCATGCCTCAAAGGTAAGAAAAGATGATAACATATGTTCGCGGACTAAATATGTGGAAAGCCTGAAGATCCATGGGTTGGGATAACATATGCAAAGGGCCCCGAGAAGTGGAGAGTGGGCAATGTGTAGTGGTGTGGTTTGATTTGGCTGGAACCTGTAGGAGGGATGACTGATGTGGAGGGGAAACGGGGGAGGGATAATGGGTATGACATTATGGACCGAGACGTGCCGGGTTGGATGAACCCTTTCTAATGGGACTGGCCCATGGATGTCAGCGAGAAAGGCGGGGGGGACACAGGGAAGGTAATGGGACATGCCATTTCCCATGGCAAACCATGTTATGGGTAATATGTATGTAGCATAACCCACTGAATAACATATATATGAACTGGAATATGGTGGCCACGAAATAACACACACACATATATATATATATATATATATATAATAAAACAGGAGTACTGCAGGAAATGCACATATGAGTTGTCAGTATCATAATGCATAAAGTAGTAGTTAGCTTAAGCAGAAATAAGCTGTTGTAAGCATGTGTCAGCACTAGTAAGTGAGTTTACATTTACAGGCTCAGCAAATCTGATGCAAACTATATGCAGGCATATGTAACCGGAGGTTTGTGTTTGCATGACGGTAAGCACTGCAACACAAAGTAAGCAATTTCGAAGGTAACCTGGTGTAACTGGATGTTACCTGCAGTTGGCAATGCTTACTGTTATGCAAACATGCTTACAACTGCTTACAAGTGCCTTAATCCCCCTGTATCCCACCACCCTTGTTCAACCCTGCAACATAATTGACAGCCACTGCACAGCCCGAACCCAGGACCCTGCATACCACAATCATAGTGAATTAACAGTACACCATGTCGGATACACATACATCCCATGTATTCCCAGATATATCATACAGCACAGTCAATCTGCATAAGGGGAATTGTACTAATATCATAACACTCAACCTCTTATTGCAAACATTTTGGACAGAGTGTGACAAACGTGGGGTAAAAATTGGGATAAATGTGACATATTGTTCATATACGTGTATAACGTTGCTATTTAAACAGTGATCTGTTGTAATACCCATAATCTGAACAACATGCTGTCTGCAACTGTAATGTATTGGCATTCCTGACTTGACCACATGCCTGACATCATCCATGTTAATTGGCCAGACGAATGTGGCACAGGCCAATATTGAGAGCCAATCATGCATGGACATATGGAAAGTTATGGATCTGTAAATGTAGAGAGATACACAGGTATATATAAATGTATGACTCACACATACATCATATCACATCACTGGTATGTAGGTAGATTGATAAATATGTCCATACACATATGTTGATATATATATATATATATATATATATATATATATATATATATATATATATATATATATATATATATATATATATATATATATATATATATATATATATATATGTATATATCTATATATATATATATGTATATATATATATATATATATATATATATTTATACGGAGAGATATGGGAATTGCAGCACCAAATAGGAATAACATCCGTAACCTCCACCACAAAGTAACTGTCCTTATGCACAGTTAATGGGGGTGGGGGCTTAAATGAGGGGTACCTGGTGATGACTGCTATGTTCCCCCCACCACAGCCATAACAGATATGCTGTGCAATGCAATATCCAGCACACTAGATGCATATATATTACTATATATGAACATATATACATGCTAATGCCTACATCGACACATATATGTGTCTACACCTATATGTCTACATATACACAGCAAGTTACATATGTGTATGCAGATATACATCTATGTAGGTATATATGGACATATATATATATATATATATATATATATATCTATCTATATATATATATATATATATATATATATATATATATATATATATATATGTCAGCAGATATATATCTCTATATCGGTATATATGGCCATCATCTGTAGAGAGCAATGGCAGCTTAACAAACACAAATATGTCCACATGCACCATTATTGGGCTTGAGATGCCCCACACACTATTCATCTTGTACAACTAGGCATCCCCCCCACGGCCAAACACATCCGCCCCACAATACACGGCCAAGTGTTGCAGATCCCATAACCAGGACCTGACACGACATGGGCACAGGAAGTTAACAGTACAACATCCCACCTATATGATATCAGGCTGGTATTGTTGACATATCATGCAGTACAGTATGCCTTCTATGGGTAATGTAAAATGTGGTAGCCATCAACATCCACAGGATACAGATACACAGATACAGATATGCAGATACATATATACATATGTACGTATGTACACGTGTATATGCACACACACACACACACACACACATATATATATATATATATATATATATATATATATATATATATATATATATATATATATATATATATATATACACACACACACACACATATATATATATGGATATACATGTGACTACACATACACACACAGATATATGTACAGTAAGATACATATGTAGAAGGTGCACACAATATGGAACAGCCACTATGCCTACAGTTAACTCCTGAACAACTGGACACTGTATGGGCCATCCGTACAAATGACAATCGTTGCCTGCAACATATACCCACAGAAAGGTCATAGAGAAAACACCACACACAGGTTTGCAGACATGGAATACCTTCCATTGTGTACTATTACAGTTCTACATGCCATGTCATATAGCTGTTCAGACACTGACAGCCATATAAACAGAGGAATGCAACCGTGAAACAAGTATACTAATACTGTAGTCCGGAAAGGTTCACAACTGTCGCTGTCAAGGCCAAGCCCTTAAAATTGTATCATAGTGAGGACAGACTGGGCCACAGGATAGCAAACGATCAACAGTATGTAATGCAGGTGTATAGTTCAGCAGCCTGTATCTACACTCTGTACAACAACAGTGAGTGGTAAAAACATCATGTGACCAAATGGGTTGTAACTCTGACATAACAAGGCATAACTGACACCATCAGATGCACACTGACAAACAGAACATTCTGTCTGGCAGGAGGCAGTAGGCTTGCAATAACCGAATATATGTAAGTGATGTAAACATAGATGAAGTATATGGCACTTTACATTCAGATATCTTAAGGCAACTCACCCCTGATACCCCCACATATTTAACAGCCTAGGTCATTTATGGTGCCCCCCCGACTCAATAATACAGGACCATATAACACTGTTATATACACTGCCCTCTGGAGTGCATAAGAGCACACATGTATTGTGTAGGTGACGCTCACACATATATGGCCCCAGCCCCACTAAATGTGTGGGGGGATACAACAGAAGTAGACTGATGGCAGCAATGGCAGTGTGAAATACTCGCAGCCCACTACGGAACATCCCCCCACAACATGTCATATGTGCAAAGCTTGATATGTAGGTCATGTATTGATAGCACACAACACACACACTGCCGGTGGAATATCTGACACAGGATCTGTGTGGTGGACAGACAACACATGATAGGCACACCTCTGGCCACCAAGAGAATCGGCCCACAGTTGAGAGCTATGCAGACAGAATATACTCCAAGGTAAAGTAGTATGTACACACACACACCCTGTAACACCAGTACTATACAAACATAACAAAACTCTACTCACACTCTATCTGTAGTTCCTGAACCTCCTACAAATATGTAGCTGCCCTGAGTTTGCTGGTTCTCCTGTAAGAGGTATTGCTACATGCTGTCTGTAATACTGATGCCTACACACACATAGGACTGTACAAACATCCACAGAATGTCCAGATTATGTCATCAAATATAACCCCTACTGTACATGTCAGACTCAAAGCCTGTCACAAGTGGTGTCCCACAGGGCTCAGTCGTGGGCCCACTCTTGTTTGGCATCTACTTTTCCGAAGTACAAACAAACACAGGAGGGTTATGGCTGACAAAGTTTGCAGATGACTGCAAACTGGGCGCCATAGTAGAAAACACATCTGACACAGATATCCTTCAGAAGGGTCTCACAGAAACGGATAACTGGTGCCAGAGCCACGGCCTGAAGTTAAATGCCAAAAAATGCATAGTCATACCCTTTGGGAAAAACAAGATTACCCCTAGCTACCAAATAGGTGGCAATCCACTGAGCACAGAAGAAGTTATCAGGGACCTGGGGACCGAGGTTGATAGTAGTCTGTCATTCGACACCCATGTAGCTAAAGTAGTTAGGAAGACCTTCTACATTGCCCACCTTATCATGAAGGGATTCTCATCTAGATCAAGGGAGGTCATAGTCTCCCTTTACTCATCACTCATCAGACCAATGATTGAGTACAATGCCCCATTCGGGATGTATCTGACCCGACACTTGCAGCAGCTGGAGAGGCCACAAAAGTTCCTCACCAAAAGGATAAAGGGTCTCAAAAATCTGTCCTATGCTGCCCGACTGAAAGAACTCCAGCTCTATTCAGTCGCTTACCGCTTGCTCAGAGGTGACCTTTGCCTAACATACAAGGCCATGTCAAACCCAGATTTGATGAATATGCTTCACCTCAAAAAATCTAGATCCATCAGAGCCACAAGGGCGGGAGACTTAAACCTCGACACGGCTATTAATAGGACATGCTGGAGGGATAGATTCATCACCCAAAGGCTCCCTATGCTGTGGAACAAAATCCCGGTACATGTGAGGCAGAGCACCTCGCTGGCCTTGTTCAAGAGAAATCTTGACCAATGGATGGGAGATCGCAGATATACCCCAGGGATTACCTCAGTGTCACTGCTCGACAGAGGCACAGCAAAATAATGGGTATAGTTCCCCATACTAAAGGGGTGGCGTAAGCCACAAAACGATGGGCTAGGCTTGTAAATGCCCTCGGGCAGATAGCCTAGTATGAACCTATGAACCTATGAACCTATAATATGTGAAGCAATCTGATATCTCACTGGCTTGTTAGCAGATATGATGACACTAATTATGGTGTACAGCAAATACACACCACGTCATACACGACATATGTACACAGGTTGGCAGAGTTGTGGCTGGCAGTACATACACAAGGCCAATACTGACATGTTGCTGTAATAACCTCATACATTTACTGTTGTAACAGGGTTTGTGGCAACATATGTCCTATGAGGGATAAGACGCCAGTAACTGTCACAGTTTTCACCATCTACAGACTGCAATCCTCACACTACCATCTGCAGTCCACAGATAGATGCTCCATTGGTAACATACAAAACCAAAGGCACAGCACACTGCCCTGTCTACAGATGACCCTGCAGATGGGGATTCCACATAAACATGGAACTGACATGGCAGGTATGGAGACACGTAGGAAAGACATATCCACACACACACTGTTAAACCAACAGTACGCTACATGCAGTATAGCAGCACTTACAGTCTGTAGGCAGGTCAGGCACATCCCCCTCCTGTGTGTTTCCTTGTTTCCACAGTGTATGTTTTTAGACATAAATTCCCAATCCATCTCAGATGCTGGTTGCCAACCAACAGATCTAGTTCCTGCTCACAGTGAATGACAAGAGCCAACACCAACATGATGTTCCTAGATATCGTAGTATGTTTCCATGCAATTGGCTATGGGAATGTTACCACAGCTGTTCTACAAGCAATCAGCTAGGGGAGGGCTAGAATTCATGCAGTGACCATCAGCTGATCATGAGCATCACTTAAAATACACATGCTGATGCCTAAGCAAAGCAGGTGTAGGTTTCCACATCCACCAGAGAGGGAGTGGGAGAGGCAGACAGAGGCAAAGACATGTCAGGGAGGGGTGGGAGATTAAAACTGCAGCTTGCTTGTGTCACACACCTACCAGCACAGGGTATCAAATCCCCAACAACTATGGACAGCTATCACAGTTCAATGCAATTATTGGATGCACCACATGGACTACCTGCTGTGAAGCCCTCAGAACATATCTCTGATGATGAGTGACATCTGAAACAGGGATATGGTAGCTATATGGTAGGTGATGTACACGTGACTGTCCACATGAACAAGTGCCAGCATCAACACAGCCACACTCTCACAGGGACACACACACATCGACACACTTGGCAGGGCCAGGAGTACAACTCATCAGTAGCGGGATTACCACAACACATCACTGTGCAGGTATCACATGCACCACATGGGTCATACGGAGGTTGTATGGGCAAAGGGTATGAGGTGGTGTCTGACATCAGACAGCATGTTTCAGTATTCCCATGGGGATTGTAGTGAGTGTGGATGTGAACATATGCACTATACAACACACAGACAAACACACAGGGTGCCAGTACTGACATGCATGGGTGCATGTCTGCAAGGGTTTGTGGTGGTTAACTGTGGCAGCAGGTTATACAAGGGTAGGCGATGGGTATACCTTGGCACCAGGCCACATGACAATGGTCTGCATTGTGTCTCAGGGCTGTAGTTTCCACATTTGCCCACACAGGTGGGTATTGTATCCCCCATCCAGTCACCTGGGTGACTATTGTGTGTGTGGCCAATGCTGTGCATCGCTTGTCATGTATGTGTTCCTTAGTCCATGGCATGGATGGTGTCTGAGATGGGCACAACTCCCATATGCATGTACATTAACATGTGGAACTGTACCTGGGGTGTCTGGCCCATGTTGTGAACACAGATTGCCATCATATGCGCCAGTCTTGCCCACCTGTGGTGGAGACCAGTAATGGGCACCAGGTTTACTCTGCACCTACACTGATAGCATGCTATCATCATTCCCTGGTCTAAGTGGCATCTGTCCATACAGGGCATGTTGTCAGGCATGGTACGTCCATTGTGGGACACATGTGATGGCACCATAGGTGGTGCAGATGTCCATTGGGGAACATGGGGGAGATGCACTGTCAGCATGTACATGCATATTAGACAGATGGACAGGGTGACATGCCCTCTGTAACCCACTGCTATCACTGCATAGTTACAATCAGTGGTCGATATGCAGTGTACTACCCACATATTGGCTGTTGCCTAGGCATGTGTCTGCGCATGAGACATGGGTTGAGAGTGTGCTCTGGGTAATACTGGGGTTATCAAATGTGATTGCCTGGTCTTGATGTCACATATATAGATATGGCTTTGAACCCCAGCCTCTCAGCTATTTCACATCTGTTATCCCTGTATGGTGAACATTCTGCTATACAGTAGGGACACCATATAAGAAATATGCAAAACCCTCTCCACATTGGCCACAGGTGTCAGAAGCTCACCCCCACCTCTACACAGGCTACAAGTTACAAACACACACACACACACCTGTCATGTCTGGGAGTAGAACCCCTACCTAACTAGTTTATTACACCACAGCACTACGCAGTCATAGTACGCACCACACACATTATTGAAGTATCCCTTCCCCAAAGGTATATTTCACAATGAATGACATCAGCAGGATTGCCAAAGTAGGCCATTTGAAATGTACTGCGGGTGACTACCCTAAAGAGCATTGCTGCCTACACGGACAGTGAGACACACAAAAAACATCCACAACTGACATGTGTGGGTAAAGAAACCCTGACAGCGGTTTACACCACATTACACCATAGAGCTGTTATAGGACACACCACAGGGATTACTAAAGAACTCCTTCCCCAAAGCTGTATTTTACAATGAATGACATCAGCAGAATTGCCAAATTGGGCCATTTGAAATGTACTGCCTGTGACTGGCCTATAATGCATTGCTCCATACACAGACATTGACACACACAAAACATCCAGAACTGCAATGGTTGGAGAATAGAACCCTACCCCAGCTCTAAATCACAATCCAGCAGTACACAGTTACAGAATGCACTATGGAGATTACTGGGCTACAACCTTCCCAGAGGTGTATTTCTAGGTGGGTGACATCAGCAGCCTTGCCAAAGTCGAGTATAGGAATTGTAAGGAGTGTGGCTACCCTAAAAAGCATTGCTTTCTACACAGACACTTGCCACATTTGAGGTTATAACACCTACCTAACTACTTTATTACACTACAGCAATACACAGTTACATGACACGCCACAGAGATTACTGGGCTATAACCTTCCCAGAGGTGTATTTTGGGTGACATCAGCAGCCTTACCAAAGTCAAGTATAGGAATTGTAAGGAGTGTGGCTACCCTAAAAACCATTGCTTTCGACACAGACAAAAACAGAGACACACACACACACTTGCCATGTCTGGGTTTATCCCATTACAGTGGCATGCAGTTACAGGACATGTTACTGAGATTACTAAGCTACCACCTTCCCAGAGGTGTATTTCTAGGTGAGTGACATCAGTAGCCTTGCCAAAGTCGAGTATAGGAATTGTAAGGAGTGTGGCTACCCTAAAACGCATTGCTTACTACACAGAGAGACACACAGTTGCCACGTCTGCAGTTAGAACACCTACCGTGCTACTTTATCACACTACAGTAGTATGCAGTTACAGGATGTGCTACGGAGATTACTGGGCTACAACCTTCCCAGAGGTGTATTTCTAGGTGAGTGACATCAGCAGCCTTGCCAAAGTTGAGTATAGGAATTGTAAGGAGTGTGACTACCCTAAAAAGCATTGGTCTCTACACAGATAGACATGCACACTGACATGCAGTTACCACATCTGGGGTTAGAACACCTACCTAGCTACTTTATCACACTACAGCAGTATGCAGTTACAGGACACGTGACAGAGATTACCGGGCAAAACTTTTCCCAAGGGTGTATTTCAAAGTGGATGACCTCAGCAGGATTGTCATAGTAGGGCTATGGGGAGGGCAGTGTGTGCATGGGCCATAACCCAGTCATCTAGAGGTTGACACACAACATGCAGGCAGACGCAGGGTTATATTCCACAGGTACGTTTATACAGCTGCTAGATTACTACTTCCTTGTAAAGTTATGTTGCACAACTAGCACTTGCACCACATAGTCTGTAATGCTGACAGATACCGGTGGCTAATGTCTACAGTCAGTGACATCTGTGCCCCATGTGGTTGTAGCCATTTGGCTGTGTGCTGGGTGGGACAAGCCTCATAATGGTTGGCTCCTTGTCACAGTCACTCTCTTCCACACATCTATGTACATCTACGTTTGGCTTATTATAGTGTATTGTCCTTGAATATATGCCTGTATTCCCATCCACTGTGTGTGCAAAGAATGAGTGGTGCTTACTGAGGAGTGTCTGCACTAACATCTGCGACTGACAGATATGTCTGGTCCACTGTGGTTTGCAGACATGGGCTTCATTTGTTTAAGTGTGTGAGCATGCCCAGAATGACCTTTCAGTATGTTGTTGGCTGGCATTGTCTTCATTCCTCTAAGTGTGTGATCATGCCCAGTATGGCCTTCTGTATAGAATGTGTGGATCAATTCCAGGTAGTTTGTACTCCAGTGCAGACCTTTGTGTTGTACACCTACAGGTAGCAAAGTGTTTTTGCAAGGTATCCATTGATCATTTAGCAATATAGGGACAAACTGTGCAGGGGATAGCGTGTACTGTAGGTGATTGTGTCTGTGCTGCTTCAGCTGCATGGTACTGCTGTTATCAGAGATATTGAGACATGTGTACTGTTATACACAGTGATGTTTTCTGTCTTCATGTGCTGTCAGGTAGACATTCTTGCTCACAGTGATGTCTTGGGGGACAAGGGTGACTGCAGCTGTGTCCGGTATTGTGGGCAGACACCTACGTATTCATGGTAAGTTATGCCATTCTGGAGGGGGAGCTGCAGACACTTGCTGCTGGGTCTGTGTATCCGGTTCAGCACCTTAGTACAGTGCTGGCAGAGGATCCCATACTTGTACACTCATTGACATGACAGTATGGGCTTATCTTGCTGTGGCAATGCCTCACATCTGTACAGATTCACACAGGATACCCAGAGGCAGGGGACATGGGTCAGGACATTAACTCTATTCTGGCGTATGGGCAGGTGTGTAGCCACCCATTTATGTGATTGCAGCCAGGGATAGTGTGTGTGTGTGCACACAGCTTGGTGTCGGACCCTGCACATTCCATGCTGCCCATGCTCCCACCCTTCCCCATCTGTTATTTTAACCTCTTCCATACATTATGCAAACATTCTCTGATACTTTCCCTAAGGGTATCACCCCATCACAGATGTGTGTGAGTGTTGGTCCACAGTTCATGCAGTGGGACATGGTGGACATGTTACTGTGGTTTGTACACATGGCCTTGCATATGGCTTATGTGGAATGTGTTATATTGTTATTTGGGTGTCTGTGACATAACATGTATTAGCAGTATATGTGAGACACAGACATTTGCCAGAGGCCTGTGGGGCATTAGGTGTTGCTGTGGGCCACATGTGGCAGGCCATTGCATTCTGTCAGGCCGACAGTCTCAGACCACCATAAAGTATATTCCCCTGGGGTGACAGGGTAGGTGTGATAGGTGTTCATGCTAGGGTGCTGCGTACAGCTAGGGACACTTCTGCATGGGACACCTGCACTGCATGCTGCATTCTTCCGGTATTGCCATATACAGGTGGGATCATACTGTATCCATTCCCCACAGCAGGGATATGACCAGAGAGATACCTGTGGGTGGTGTTTGCGTGAGCTGGGTGCATGTGTGCTATGGACACTACTTGCATCTGACACACAGATATGCATGGGGCATTCCAGTTATGCTGGCATGTGCAGGTACATCCTACCTCCTTTGTGATCTGCAAGTGTTCGGGCAGACATCACCGGTATCCTCTACTACAGGATCAGTTACTGTGATGCATACCTGTATGTACAAATCCAATGGTGTTTCCATTTCACAGTGACAAAATATATATTGTATGTCTGGGGTACTTTCCCCTGTGTACTGCTTGTATATCTAGCCCAACAGCTATGCCATGTCAGTCTTTCAGATGGTGACACATATTACCACCATACATTTACAATAGCTTACTGCTAGCAAGTGTTTTACTGGTGGGGATTGTCTTTGGCACTGCAGTTGTGAGGGCTTGTCCCTGTGATCAGCAGTAGTGGGCAATGGCCACCAGGTCTTACCTCAACATGCATACATACTGACCACTCTCACACAATATGATGCACACACCATCCTAACACATACAGACCTGCATATTGTGCAAATGCTACGACCTATCCTGCTACCTTGGCCACCTCTGGGTACCTCTGCTCCACTTGTATTATACCTACTCATACATGTTACTACATTTCTACACATGACTGGGGGCACACCTGACTGTTACTACATTTCTACACTGGATTGGGGGAAGGGGCACACCTGACTGTTTCTACATGTCTACATACCAGTAGAGAGGCACACCTGACTGTTACTACATTTCTACATAGGACTGTGGTGGGAAACACCTGACTGTTACTACATTTCTATGCTGGATTGGGGGTGAGGGCACACCTGACTGTTTCTACATGTCTTTATGGGAGTGGGGGGTACTCCTGACTGTTATTACATTGCTATGTAGGATGCAGGGGCACAAGTTACACTTGTATACACTTGCTGTGACTGTACTGGTATGTCATGTACTCCATTTTATTCTGTATTGCTAACTATCATGCTGACTAGTGGCACACCAGTGTATTACCGATTGCAGCTTTGGTTGCCCAGATTGCAACTTTGGTTGCCCTACATATTATTGTCTGATGTCCTACCCTTCAGCTACCCTTCAGACCTAACATCCCACTGCCTGCCCTGCTGTGGCCTGTCTGTGTAAGCTTGGGGTGGGCTTAACCATAGCCATCATTCTGGGGCCATGGCACAGGCCCTGTTTGGGTTTGTCTCCATCTGTCCTGCTGGCTGCGACTGTTGTCGGGTATGTGAACTGTCCTGACTGGCATGTGTGGGTTATATGAACACACATTTCGCTCAGCACATTTCCTGCAGTGGTTTTTGTCACCCTGTGTAGTACTGGCTACTATGGTGACTCCTGTATGTGTTACACATGTCAGGGTGCCACTATGGGTGTCTACTGTCTGCTGCCATAACATTCAGACACCCAATTTCCTTGCATGCTCACATCCATAGCTTAGCTACAGATGACAACACATTCTACTCCATTTGGCAAATGGTAGGCTGATTGACTTACCTTGTGGGTGTGTCAGACTTGCGGATGGTGCTGGAGGGCTGCCTATGTCGAATGCACACAGTACACTCCCTATACATGGCTGAGCAGAGGTGATGTCATGTTTGACATCCCTTTTACTGTATGTGAGAGTCGGAGAGAAGTGTCATTCCCTGGGACCCTACTGTCTCAGTGCATGTGCTATGCATTGCCACTTTGCCAAGGCCAGGGCATACTGGGCATGCCTCCTTCTGCCTACTGGGGCAGGCTCAGGTTCTTCCTCCTCTGGGTCACTCTATGCCTGTGCAGGCCTTGACATTGGTGGGGGGCTGTGTGGCTCTGCCCCATGCTGTTCCTGCTGCAGCTGTTTCCACAGGATCATATTGTGTAGCATAGCACATACTATAACAATTTGGGTGCATGTAGCTGGTGAATACTGCAGGGCTCCACTGGATGTGTCCAGACTCTAGACACCAGAACCGTGACCTGAGCATCCCAAACACACGCTCTATTATATGTCTGGCCAGTGAGTGTGCCTCATTTTGGCATTGTTGTTCAGGTGTGTGTGTGAATTTCTGATGGGTGTTATTAGCCACAGCAACAGTCTGTACCCAGCATCCACCACTAGGTGACCGTAGGGGATGTCTCAATTGGCAAACCTCTGGTACAGCTGTGTCAGATGCCATATGTGGGAATCGTCATAGCTTCCAGGGCACTGAAACTACAGAAAACTCTGCAAGTACTGCAGCTGCATAGTCTCAATATAGATAAAGGCACTTCAAAAAATTAGAAAGACCAGCATACAATGGCACCAAAAAATACTTTAATAAAAGTATTCTTAAAAAACAAACCGGTTTTGGCTGAATGGGTACAAAGCCTTCATCAGTGTGAAATAGCAGCAAATTAAGAAATACTTTAAATACAAAAAGCATAAGACATGTGATCAATTAAAGATGCTCATTAAGTCCTCGTTTAAAGACACCTCCCAGTTTAACAATCCATTTTTTCTCCATAGTGTTTAACAAATCATGCCAACCCAATTTATTATTCCTGTGTCTCATGATTTTATCAATAATACTGAAATTAAAATTGACATTTTTGTGTAACAGGGTATGCTTATAAAGGGCATTAGTTTCTTTATGGTGTTTTATCTCACTAAGGTGTTCAGATATTCAGGGGGCCTGGAAGTTTGTCCTATATAGAAAGCTGAACAATTACAACTAGCTAGGTAAATCATCCAATCAGAAGTGCAATTAGCAAAGAATCGGATATCGTAGACTTGGGGGGTGTTTTGACTGCTGAAACTTTTAGTTTTTAATATCCTGGTACAGTGGACACAATGGACACAAGGGTGGCAACTAATTAAAGGGTCACCTAACAAGGTGGTTTGGGTTGATTTTGTATTGAGAGACTGCCCATGTTTGAAATGGTTGAAAAATGCAGCAAGATTTTTGCCTTTCCTGAATGAGAAAAGACATCTATCACCCAACAATTCACTCAGTCTAGTTTCACATGTTAAGATATTCCAGTGTTGTTGTACAATATTCATTAATACCTTGGTGTTGCGTCCATAAGTGGTAATTAGTCTTGGGGCCCACCGCCTCTATCACCCTTTTCTTTATAAAGAAGAAGGTTCTCACGCTCCATATTGTCTACTACATGTTTCGTGTGTACGACTTGACCCATTTTGTATCCTCTGTCCCTGAATCTAAGTACTAAAGTATCCCTAAAATGTGTATATGTATTGCTATCAGAACAAATGCATTTCATTCTCATGAATTGAGATTTAGGGATATTCTTACAGATATGGGGTGGATGAAAGCTGGTGGCACGGAGAAGCGAATTGTTTTCGGGAAATTTCCGATAGACTTCAGTGGTCAATGTGTGGTCAGGTGCTCTAGAGACCAAAACATCCAAAAAGATAATTTTGTTTTATCATAGTTGACTATGAATTCAATTCCCCATTTGTTCTCATTTAGATATGTGATGAATTCCAAAAGGTATTCCGTATCCGATCTCCACACCAAGCAGCAATCATCCAAGTATCTTATCCAAATATCCATTTCTTCTATATATAAGTTATGGGAGTTATTTAAATAATCTGTTCTTCAATATAAGCCATACATAAATTGGCATATATTGGTGCAAAAGATGCTCCCATGGCTGTGTCTTTTATCTGTAAGAAGCATTTGTCCCGATAGAAAAAGATGTTCTTTGTGAGCACATGTTCGGTCAAACACAGTAACAGTGTACTGAAACCAGGTTTGTACATTTCTGTTTTATTTATCCAATATTCTAAGGCTTCTAACCCTGCCCAGTGTGGAATGTTGGTATAGAGAGAGATGTGACATCTAATGTACACATCAACCAATCTGGTTCTAATTCTACCTCAGAATGATCTGAAGAAATTCTGTGGTGTCTCTGATATGTGCTCTAACACACTTGAGGAGTGGTTGCAGGTATTTGGTAAGGAAAAAGGACAGAGGTTCAGTGAGGGCAGCCAGCACACACATTCATTAAAATGCCCTGGGCATCACATACGACCTGGCAGTTGATGGAGGGGATGCCCCTGCGATTGATGTAGGCCCTACTCTGCTCACCGGGTGGTGCTTTGATGCATATGTGCGTGCAGTTTATAGCACCCACTACCCCAGGATATTCTGCTATTTGGTGGAAGAGACACATATTGCTGGTCAACACCTCATGGGTGTTGAGGAAATATACATGCTCACTGGCATGTGCTGACATGGCATTCAGGATCTGGTGGAATGCTCTGAATACTGATGCCTGTGAGATACCCATGATATCCCCATTTGTGCTTTGGGAGGTACCTGTGGCTAGTATACCTAGGCCTACACATACCATTGTATCCACTGGAATGGGATCCCCTCAGTCAGTTTGGTGTGTCAGGTGTGGCTGGCACAGCTCAACTACTTACTGTAGGAGGTCTCTGTCCATTCTATAGTGCTCCGCTATCTTCAGCTCATGTAGCCCCTGGTAGGATACCCTGTGTCTGTACACTCTTCTCCATCTCCTCACTGTGGGATGTTCGGCAGCATGCACATCTTCACCACCCTCAGTCTCTTGCACATGTTTTTCTATGTTGCCTGCTGCAGCCCTTCTCATTTTGTAGGTTTGCTTGTTAAGATTCCCCCGCTTGTATACACAGGTGGTGTAGAGTGTGGGAAAAAAAACAGTGGGGAAGGTGTTTGCTTAGTTTGTAGTAGTGTTCTGGGCTGGGCTGCTGCCTGTGTAATTGGCTGCTTCTGATACATTTCACCTGCCAGATAAGCTGGTTCTACTTGATTACCTTCCTACTGCTGTGTTCCCTTCCAATTGCTCTTCTGTTTGGCCCTGGGGCCGCACTGCGCAAACAAAGTACTCAAATGTGCACACTGCTGTTGTTTCCTGATTTAACTTCTTTTTTCTTCCGGTAAAACCCAGTGTGCAGACCGCCCACCCACTTACACTTTGTAAAGAGTGCTAGGCAGATTCAGACACACCCCCTAGCTTAGCTGTGCTAAGCTAGGAGCATACCCGAGTAACAGGGCTCCAATCTGCTTACAGTATGCCTGACACACCCACCCATGATGTCACCTATCTCCTAGTCTTGCACTCAGCTATTCATACTCTTACACTGTTGGGACCTGCCTCAGATGCTGGGGAAAACTGGGATTCAGTATCATTCCCCTCAATTGCATAGGATTGCCTGCTAATGCATAGTTACATGTATCACACTGAGCCTCCCCCCTTAGCAACCACTATTCACTGGCTAGGTTGTCTTTTGCTTGTCATTGACTTCTTTTGCTTGTCATTGACTTGCATGGCAGAATGCTGATTTTAGTTAGACTGCTTGTTTTAGGTTTATTTTCTTATATTCCAACCAATCCCATTTGTGTGCTGCTGCCCTATGCTTAAACAGCCGTGATCAGCTGAACTACAATAAAAGTTGTATTTTTTACTTTTTGTATTCTTTGCAATGCCAATGGCCTTATACTTCGCTATTGGCATGCTTCCTCCATGATATGTAGCATTTATTTGGAGCTGTTATGTCTCCGTTTTGGATTTTGCAGACCTGTACAAACCAAGTACATTTCTGCAGGTTACGCTAGTCCTGCACAGCCTGATTCCAGCTTCCTGGATAGTGGATTTACCTCATTTGCATGGTTTTCACCTGCAACTAGGGTGATTTGCATACAGGGGCTGGGAACGTGCAGGACCAGTGCAAGAGCGCTTGTGCACGTCAAATGAGCACGTACGTGGATCGTTCTGCCTCCATATTGCCAACATTACTTCTTACACTAATCATGCATGCCGTGCAAGCTTTATAGAATCTGGGGGATTGTTTTTTACAAACACCCATAATACTACCAAATGCCCATAACTCTGCCAAGACAGAACACTTTGAGCTCAGTTTCAGCACACCATCTTTCATTCACTGTCACCTGAACTATTACACTAAGGCTGGAATTGCTGCTATTTATAGAGAACAGCATAGCACCAGCCTAACTTAAAAAAAAAAAACGAGTTGCTAGTTTTAATTTGGTGAAACATTAAACAAAAGCATTACATTTGCAATCACCAGTAAACCTCAGATAAACTGCTTTTATGTAGGGTCTTTCACCCCCACAATCCCTTATGTAGGTGCTCTGCTATCATACAATGGGAAATTAAAATAGCTAGCTCCAGGGTCATACAAATGTGAAAAAGAAAAAAAGTATTGAATTATAAATTATACTATGGCTGACCTATTGAAGTTCGAATGTAGCATAACTTAACCATCTTCAACACCAAATCATTGCACGCGAGTATATATATATATATATATATATATATATATATATATATATATATATATATATATATATATATATGTGTGTGTGTGTGTGTGTGTGTGTGTGTGTGTGTATGTATGCATATCTATCTATTTATATGCATATATATGTATATACATATATACCTATATATCTATATATCTATATCTATGTATATATATATATATATATATATATATATATATATATATATATATATATATATATATATATATATATATATATGTGCAGGTTTACTATCAGTTTGTCAATTGCACTGCCGTTTCGCACAAATAAAACATGAATGCCGCAATGTAGAACCTTATAACAGCAAATGCAATACAGCATTCGCTGTTGTGAATTTCGACATTGTGATACAGCTCGCACTATAGTGGGGATCAGGAAATGTACCCTTTCCTTCACTATAGTGCGATATCGGAATTTGTATATATAAGTAGCAGGAGGTGTGGGGTGCGCAGCCCTCCATATGAGGAGTGCAGTGGTGCTTGTCCCTCTGCAAAACACATTCTTTATTGTGCAACGTACAATACTGCTGTTACCGGAAGTGTGGTGACTGTTCAAAAATGTCGAATTCGACCTTTATATTCATTTCGTTTGACTTTTCTTTCTTCAATATTTTGATTTTTTTGCTGTTTCATTTCGGTTATATGCCAATTCACCTTTGTACATTTTGTTTTAATGATAGTAAGCCATGTATATATATATATATATATATATATATATATATATATATATAAACACACACACACACACACACACACACACACACACACACACACACACACACACATACACACACACAAAGAAAACTAAACAAAGATGACAACCATTAGATGTTAGTACTGGAATGTTTATAAGTAGCTCAAACGAAGTACCAGAACCACTATGGCGCTAAACATAAACGGTTAACTTTAATACCATTTTTTCAGTCAGGGATGATAATGATATTATCCTAGAAATAACAACAATAATACTCTGTGTGTGAGAGTTGTCTTGGCAGTGATGACTGGAAAATCCTGTTAAGTCATGAGACGATAAGAACAATAGTGGGTGATGCTCCAGTCTTTTCTTTTAAGAACAACAAGATTTTAAAGCAAATGTTATGTAAATGGTCAGTTTTTTACAATCATGCCCATTCAAATAGGACTGGAACATTTCCTTGTGGGAACTGCACAGCCTGTAGATACATTTCCAAGCCCAAGGTTTCATAAATCCTCTCACTAGCAAATTATATGTTCTGAAGCTATATGCTGATTGTACCATGAGGAATGTAGTTTATCTTGCTCAATGTCAGCAATGTCATAGTTTCTATGTTGGTAAAACCAACGTGGATCTGACTGGTGACTAGATGCATATTGTGTTTTTATATTGCCTGGAAGACTGCATTTTGACTCAACCAGGAAGATACTTTTGATTGGATGTTAAACTCAATGAATATGAAATATGTGTAGAATGAATACACAAAGCAACAAAAATCACTTGCAGATCATTAAAGCCAATAACTCTGCTGGTGAAGCACTATTCTCTTGCGCCATAGCCAAATTATGGAACTCCCTCCCACCCACAATTACCTCCATACCATCATGCACCCACTTCAAAACTTTACTAAAAGCACACCTAAAAACATGCTGGCTATGCCCTTGCAACTCCAACTCTAATATCACCCACTCCATCCAACCACTACCTTTCTTTTCACTCCACTAACTACCTTGATTATAGCAAGCTCAGATGCTCATAAGCCTAGTACTTATTATACAGCAGGAACTTCTTATTGTAACATTTGTTAATGTCCGTTATGTACTTCACAGATAGATTCTAGTTGTCCACTGATGTACTATGTTCTTCATCTGTAAATATGTTGTAAGTAATTGCTATGTAAATTGTTAATCGCTACGTAATCCAATGTAACTACTGTCTGTTTGTTTTAACTGTGGAGCTTTTCTCCCCGGGTCTAAGCTGAAAATGGACCTACGTCCTGTCGGACACTCCCGGTCAACAAATATAAATAAATAAATAAATAACTAACTAAATAATCTAATCACCGATTGGTTTATGTCTTTGTTTGGTACCAATGATTATTGAGTTTCGGTGTGTCATTTATTGCATATTGGATGTTCATACAACAAATAGGACAGGAAATATGCATAATCAGGAAGTTATTTTAATTGGCATATTCATGGTCATTTTAACCTGACAGCTATCATTTCTGATGAACTATGTAATTCATTTGAATTTCTAAGTTGACTGGTTGCAAGAGAGTTTTTAAACAATTTTAAGATTTTTAATTGTTAGATCTGAAGAAGAATGTTACTCGAAAGTCCTAACCTTGTTTTACTAAAGTTATCCGTTTATGTTTAGTGCTGTGGTGGTTCTGGTACTTTGATTTTTGAGATATATATATATATATATATATATATATATATATATATATATATATATATATATATATAAAAACAAGAATCAAAAAGCCTTTGTAGTATTTAAAAACTTTCCCAAACCAAGAGCAGCAGACAAGGTGCTAGTTTCAGTCAAAGTTCACTTCCAACAAAGGATAATCCAACGATCAGTCAATTAGTCAATGGATCCTCAGAAAGCTGAAATACAATCGATCCTCAGACTGGGTGCACATCGTGGCAGGGGTCTGAATGAAACTGTTTCGCTCAGACCCATATTGAAAACTAGGAAGCTTAAACATTAAATTTATAGATAAATGGAATTTAATCTTGAGTTATATTTATATATATATATATATATATATATATATATATATATATATATATATACATATTTTCATGTTTTATATATATATTCTATCTTGTATCTATTCTTAATTTTATTTCTTTTACATTCATCAGTATGAAGTGATCTAGTACAGCTTTAAATCTTTATGTTTTAATTGTTTGATTGTTTAATTGATTAAGAAGTTGGCTGTTTAAATACACTGGATCAGTTACATTTTACTATGTCTGATGAAGCGGAACATTGAGTCCGCGAAAGCGCTTACATTTTAAATAAAATCTTCGTGTTTTTATTACTTGGTCTTTGGATTATCCTTTGCTGGAAGTGAACTTTGACTGAAACTAGCACCTTGTCTGCTGCTCTTGGTTTGGGAAAGTTTTTAAATATATATATATATATATATATATATATATATATATATATATATATATATTTATACATACATACATACAGTATATATATATATATATATATATATATATATATATATATATATATATGGTTCCCATTCAGAAGCCTGAAACATCATAAGCCTGAAAATCAAAATCCTGAAACCAAAAGCCTGAAAATTCAGAATCCTGAAAACTCAAAATCCTGAAAGCCCAAAATCCTGAAAGACCAAAATCCTGAAACTCAAAATCCTGAAAACACAAAATAGACATACTGATGTCATTGTGGCTTTGCTATTGTTAGCCCTGTGGTGTTAGGTCATGCGTTGGGGTCAGGTAAGTGTGCGGTTGGTTTTATTTTAGGTTAGGGGCGGTTTAAGTGAGTTAGGGTTAGAGCAGGTTAGGCATGTATGCAATAGTGACAAATATTGGGGTTAGGGGCGGTTTAAGTGAGTGAGGTTTAGGCGCTGGTCAGGTGAGTGTGCGATAGTGACGGACCTTAGGGTTAGGGTTAGGGTCAGGGTCAGTTGGTAGATATTAGTGTCTTTATAGTGACATATTAGCATTATTTGTGTTTTCAGGATTTTGAGTTTCAGGATTTTGGTCTTTCAGGATTTTGGGCTTTCAGGATTTTGAGTTTTCAGGATTCTGAATTTTCAGGCTTTTGGTTTCAGGATTTTGATTTTCAGGCTTATGATGTTTCAGGCTTCTGAATGGGAACCATATATATATATATATATATATATATATATATATATATATATATATATATATATATATATATATATTTATATGGGTGTGTGTGTTTATGTGTATATATGTATATGGATCTACTTTCAAATTTCAAATTACGAATATCCCGAATCACAAAATGTCGAGAACAAAATAGTGAAACTTCATTTTGCTAAAACCTGAAAATATAGTAACACAAAATACTGAAAATCAAAAACGAAGCTAACCTTCCAAGCCTGCACCACTATAAAACACACCAAACACTTAAAACAGACACCTATCTAACTCTTTATGCTTAAGGAGGGGGAAAAGCCCCCCTGCACCCCCTCACATCCCCTGCTAAATTAATATATCAACCTCAAGATCACACTACACAAAAGAAAATGGTGAATATAACATTTTGCACTGTACGTCAACACAATCACATACACAAATACACACAAAGACCTTCCTTACTAATATACCACTTCATAAATACAAAAAAACAACACTACCTATAACAGTTACTCCACACCTCCACTTGAAAGACAAATATATTTCATACCTAACCAAAGTTTCAGTCCATCAACACCTAATGGCTGCCGTACTGATTCCTACATATTACAACACCTTAAAGGCATACAGCACAAAATTTAACATCGCTACGGCATTCTCACACTCAATAATTTAAACATTCAGTGACATGAACTTTCGCTATTCTGGTCTTAACATTTTGAGATTAGAGATTCTGGTAATTCAAAATTTAAAAGGATATATATATATATATATATATATATATATATATATATATATATATATATATACATATATATATATATATATATGTGTGTGTGTGTGTGTGTGTGTGTGTGTGTGTGTGTGTGTGTGTGTGTGTGTGTCGGATTTATTATTCCTCCATGCAGGGCTAGGTTAGTCCTGCATGGAATTGGCCGTTTAGGAGCAGGATGGCAGGACGCCATACATATTAATGAGGCGTGCTGCCTGAGCTCCTAATCTTAGATGGAGCGTGTAAGAGTTCAGGGGGTGTGTCTGAGAACAGATCTCTTAGAATATACATGCCCCCGCAATCAAGAACAGCAGAAAGGGCTAAGAAATGAGCGAGACCGCTCATAAGTATCTGCATATCCCCAACAACAGTCCTCCTCATGTACAACAGCAAGTATGCAGAAAGAAAAATGAACAAACCCTTTTTTTTTAAATCCGATTAAAGCTAACCATAGGTGAGCGGATGTGCACATTGCTTAGCTACAGTTAATGCAGCTTAAATGGCTGAAGAGGATACCAAGGAAGATATATGCAAATGAAGCAGCATAGCAATAGTGTAGTGGGCAGAGCATTCGCCTTACGAGCAGGCATTACCAATTTGAATCCCACTGCAGCACATTCCATTTTCCATGGCAAAGTACATTATGACTAATATTTATGTTGCATAACTCACTAAATAACATATAGTAATAAACTGGAGTACTGCAGGAAATGCATATGTGAGGTGTCAGTATCATAATGAATAAAACCCTATAAGCAGGTTTAAGCACCAATAAGCAGTAGTAAGCATATTTAAGCACTAGTAAGCAGGTTTAAGCCTGTTTGCACAGAGGTAAGCAATGCGCACACAGGTTAAGCAATTTTGAAGCTAACTCTCTGTAAGCATATGTAACCGGAGGTTAGCATTGCTTACCCTCACGTAAACCCGCACAAACCCACTTACAAATGCTCAAAAGTGCCCTAATCACTCTGTTTCCAATGGCCCTTGTTCTGCCCGTCAACAAAATAAACAGCCTTGCAGGCCTTGAACCCAGGACCCTATACACTATAGTCATAGTAGTTAACCACCAGGCCATCACAGAAGTGCAGAAGACTGAGGAATCAGCAAACAAGTCTTCACCATAGTAAAATCAAACTGAACCTGGGAAAGGAATCAGTATAGAGACATATGTGCCTCAACCAACTACATAACATAAATATGTGAGCTGGGAGTACAGCAGTAAGCCCAGATGTCAGGTGTAATTATAACAGAGTGTTGAAGTCCCCAATAAAACAAAAGGACCCCATACAGTGTATGTACACATGAATCATGGATACCAGGCATACATATAAGGTGTAATGAATAATAAATCAATGCCAAAAAGGAAATATAATGCAACATCTAATATAAGCAATGCTAAGCATTGCACAGGCCAGCTTAGGAGGTGTAAGCAATGTGTAGGCTAGCTAACACAGTGTGCCCACAGGTATACCCCTTTAAACAATGCCATCCCTAGGTAAGCAGGTTTGCCCATAGTGTAGCCTTTTCAAAACTGGCCAATCATAGAAAAGTGCGGGTAATCAGCCCTACTTAAACCCAAGAGGTGGGAATACATTTCATATCTGGTTGTAGCTTCCCCTTGCTGGCACCCTGTCAGGAAGGGGAGAAGGTGTGCGCTTTTGGGTGTAGTGCTGGTGCATCCAGGAGTCCAGAGTCATGGCAGGACTCCTTGGCAAAGACCATGATCAGAGACTGCTGCATGGCCAATACTAGGGCTCCCAATATAAGGTGGAGGCCTGGAACCATCTCGCCCGTGACCTCACCAGTGCCACTGACATACCTTGAACTGGTGAGTAGGTCAGGCATCACTATGCTGACCTGAAGCAGCATAAGGGGACCAGTGGATCCAAGAGGCTAGAGCGGAAGGGGATGTCCAAGCTGTGTGTAAGTATCACCCCACTATGTGTGTAATAATTGCCAGCTCATGTATATCATGAATAGGTATGGCTAAATATTCCTCTTATGTCCCCCACAGCTGCAATGGAGCAGGCCGCAAACCAGGAGGCCCATGTCAGTCACTTGGCGAGGTTGCGATGCGAGGCAGGTCAGTAATACTCATGCATTTACTGTCATAGAAATTAAAATTAAAATTATTAGTAAATTAATTGTGTGTATAAAACCTGTATTGTTCAAGGCAAGTACTGCATACACCAGAGAATATGGCAGGAAGAGTCTCATATAGATTTATGTAAATAAAGCGTAATAGTCTGACAATAAAGTTCTAACTGCTGGACTGCATGTGTATACTCTGGTATCATATGGTAATGTAGATTTGCAATCACATAATAGTACTGTTGTATTAAGCTCTGTTACCCACACTGTGCACCTTAAATAGAATGTGTAGGAATGCCCGTATATGACTGGTGTAATCCCCAGAGGCCATTTAGTGCAACTGAGAGACAGACATAAAACAGGGAAAAGGCAGAGAACAAAACATGAATAGCACATGCAACTGAAATGTGAACTGTTATATTTTTAGCTCACACAGCCACAGTTCGAATCCTGGCAATGGGAGTAGGCTGCATACAAATCATACCCCACAACTGTACTGATATGTCCAGAATGTCCAGTAAAGTGACCCATATCTGGTGCCTGTCAACCTGTCCCCCTGTGAAATCAGTGGGATGATCCCAGATGTATAAGCAGCAAACAGGAAATACAACTGATTGACGCAAATCTATGAGAACAAAGCTGGCACACTAGCAACTCCCCAAAACCATATAAAAGTAAGAAGCCACATATGTCCCATTTACACCCCCATGTTGTCAAGCTGTGGCCAGAGTGTGTACAGCAACAGAGTGAGATGTATGTGCATATTAGTAAGGTGTAATCTAGTACTGTGTGTGGCAACATTCAGAGAATGCTAACAAACAGTTCTCCCACAGGTCTGTCGGATACCAACACTCTACCCAGAAATACAAGAATGTTACCCTGTACTGGTACTGTTTCCATTGGTATTGTATGGCATTGTGACTGATGCAGTTGCTTTGAATAACAAGGTAGTAGTCATCACTGTTGCCCACACTGTCCTACAAAATATAACTGCCTAGGATATCTGTATAGGAGTGTTGTAATACAAGGTCAGAATGCCAAAGCACAGGAGAATTATAAGACAGAAAGCAGATAGGAGATATACAGCAATATCTAAATAGCACACATGACTCTTATGGACAGTCTTTAAGATGTAGCAGGCACAGCCATGGTCTGAATCCTGGGAGTGGAAGTATGCTGCATACAGAATCATACCCCACAACTCTACAGATAAGACCAGGATGTCCAGTATATGGGCCCATATCTGCTGCCTGACCCCGTGACACCTGGGAAGTCTGTGGGTGATCCCAGATGTTTAGCCAGCCAACAGGTAATACAAGTTATTGTCAAACATCTATGAGAACAAACCTGTCACTGTAGCAACTTCTGAAACTGTAAGGAGAGGAATAAGCCAGGTATGTCCTATCTACACCCCCATGTTGTCAAGCTGTGAGCAGAGTGCATATAGTAACAGAGTGTGATGTATGTGCATAATACTAATGTATAATCTGGAACTTTGTGTGGCAACAATCAGGTAGTGATAACAATCAGTGCTCCTCCAGGTACATCAGATATGAACACTGTGCTGAGAAATAAAACCCTTCATACCCAGTACTGGTACTGTTTGCTCTGGTATTGTATGGAATAGTGAGTGTTGCAGTTTCTCTGAATAATAAAGTATCACTGATCATCATCACCCACACTGTGCTACATAATATAGCTGTGTATATGTGTATGTCAAGTCAATAAAGGTTGAAGAGGGCAATAGTCTAGATATGTCCCAGTATACCTGCTTGTGGTCAAGACATGGCCAGATTCTGTGCAGAAAGAGTTGGATAGCTATGTGCACAACATCAACCTGGAATCTGGGAGTATATGTAGAAACAGTTAGTGTTAACAAACATTTCCTCCACAGGTATACCAGGTAAGAGGTGTATACTGCAGGTAAAACCAGTTAATGTATAACGATGACAACAGCCATATCACTGTCCAAACTAAGGCTATAGGGTAGTGTAGTAATACTTGTAAGGTACAGATAACAGCACTGACTAGGAAAGTAATGTGGACTACAGGAATATACTAGTTGTTAATTGACATCTTTAATCCCCCGCCCACCATATCTCCAACAATAAACTACATACCCACTCCAACTGGTATGTAATGTTGCCAATGTTCTGATTCTGCCATATTGGTTAATAAATATTTATATTTGTTTCAATGCATGTGCTATATTGAACTATTCCTACATTGTTGGCATGGTGTCATCAATGTACCTGCATGCTGTTGTTATTACCACTGTGGTCCCATATATGCATGTGTTCTGCTTGCTATGTAACTGTTCCATATCTGGTGTCAGAGTTAATGGGAATATCTATGCATGCTGTTATACCAAACCCTGGAATGTGTTGACTATTACTAACCCACATATGATGATAAAATCTAAACACTATAGCATGTTTGGGAAGGCTGGTCCCAGCAGACCCACCTGTCCCACCTCAGATGGCCATGGCAATGGGCACCAGCATGTCTGGGATTCAACCCGGGACCTCCTCATCTGTTGGTCCTGCATAACCTTCGGGTGGAACTGCCTCAGGGGATGGGGCTCGCCTCCCCTGGGAGCAGGCATGGACAGGAACCTGTCACCCGTCACCAGGTCCAGGTTGTGGTGCATAGAGAGCTCAACCAGCAGCTTGGTGATCTTCTACGCCAGCTCGAGGGCTGCATGTAGCGACTAGAGCATCAGTCTGGCTCTGCAACTCAGCCCCCAGCACAGCCACCATTGGGGCTGTGAATGTGCAGTGGTGACTGCCCATGGGTGAGGACCTCAGTCCCACTGTTTCCACTTGGGGGTTCATGAGCTTCTGATTTCTCAGCACCCCTCCCCATCAAGGTGTTTACCCCTCTCATGTGTCATATACCACCCCTGTATGCATCTTGTTTTTCTTGCCTGTTAACCTACCCAGCCTGCCTCCCCACATATATCTACTACCCCTACCCAACATCCCACTCTCACCTTAAAAAAAATAAAAAAGGGCAATCTGTTCCCAAAAAAAAAATACGCCCCATACATAGCTGTCCATTTTGCACGTGTCCACTGGACACATGTAATCAGGTCTAATTGGCATCACAACATATTATTGTTGTCCTCACCCCTCTCTCAGGGCTTTGAGTGTCCAAATCTACCTCCAAATTCAGTGTAAATGCACAGCTGTTGCTGTAGATGAAATGGTCAGCTATGGACCTTCCCTACACCCTTCCTGCACATCCCTAGCTATTTTTCCTACTGTCTTTCCCTCTCTGTGCCCCTTTTTCAGCACTTTCCTATCAACACATTTTTCTTTTCTTTTAAAGAAATTAGCACTGGGGTAAGTGAGAGTAAGCACTTTTAAGCAGCAGTAAGCAGGTTTAAGCCTGTTTGCACAGGGGTAAGCAATGCCTACACAGGTTAAGTAATTTAGAAGCTAACTGAGTATAAGAAACTGTAACCGTAAGTTAGCAGTGCTTACCTCCGCGCAAACCCACCTATAACTGCTCAAATGTGCCTTAATCACGCTGTAGACAATGGCCCTTGTTCTGCCCAGCAACAAAATAAATAGCTTCTGTAAGGCTCAAACCCAGAACCCTGCACACCATAGCCAAAGGGATTTACCACTCAGCCATGTCAGATATAAATAAGCCTTTTGTTTTCACAAGCATATCATCCAGCCCAGTCATTCAACAGTACAGGGAACGTATTCCAACATGTATGTGTGTGTGTGTGTGTGTAAAGATATTATCTAAATAGATATAATATATCTATATATGTAGATATAGATATAATATAAAATATATATATATATATATATATATATATATATATATATATATATATATATATAAATGTAAACATATATACATACAAAAGCATACATCTATAGATATGTATGTCTATATCTATATGTCTACATATATGCAGCAAGTTATATATGTAAGCAGATATATGTATCGACATAGGTATATTTGGACATACATCTGTAGATAACAATGGGAACATAACATAAATATATATGTCCACATGCACCATTACTGGGGTTGAGAGGCCCCAAACAACATACATCTTGTACGATTAGGTATGCCCCCACAGTCAAACACGTCTGCCCTGCAATACACTGCCAATTGTTGCAGTCCTGATACCCAGGACATGACACAACATGGGCAATAGATGTTAACAGTACTCCATCCCACCTGTATGATGTCAGGCTGGTATCAGTAACATATCATGCAGTACAGTCTGGCTCCCATAGGGAATATAAAATGTGGTAGCAATCAACATCCCTAGGATCATATACACAGACACATATATGCAGATATATATATATATATATATATATATATATATATATATATATATATATATATATATGTAACTACACATACACACGCAAAGCTATGAATGGTAAGATACATATGTAGAAGGTGCACACAATATGGAACAGCCACTATTCCTACAGTTACCACCTTACCAACTGGAGACTGTATGAGCCACCCATACAAATGGCAATCATTGCCTGCAACATATACCCACAGAGAGATCAAAGGATATAACACCACGCACAGGTTTGCATAAATGGGAAACCTGTGTTTGTATATTATTATAGCTGTATATGCCATGTCATATAGTTGTTTAGACATGGACATCCATATAAATTGAGTAATGCAACTGTGAAACAGTTATACTAATACAGTAGCCTGGAAATTTTAACAAATGTTGCTGTCCAGGCCAAGGCCATCAAGTAGTACAATAGTAAAGACAGACTGGGCCACAGGATACCAAACAATCAACAGTAAGTAATGCAGATGTATAGTTCAGCAGCCTCTATCTACACTCTGTAGACAAGCCCTAGGGGGTAAAGACCTCACTTGACACAATGGGATGTAACTGTTACATAACAAGGCATAACTGACACCATCACAAGCACACTGACAAACAGAACAGTCTGTATGGCAGGTGGCAGTAGGCCTGCATTTACCCAAGGGGGATTGTATGGTTATGTACATCAATATACCTTAAGGCAGCTCACCCCTGATGGTCTTCAGGATTGCGGGCTTTCAGGATTCTGTAGCGCTTATATATATATATATATATATATATATATATATATATATATATATATATATATATATATATATATAGATAGATAGATATATGTATATATAGATAGATATATGTATATATATAGATAGATATATGTATATGTATAGATAGATAGATAGATGTATGTATGGCTATATATATATGCATCTATATATCTATGTGTACAGATATGCCTAGTTATGTTGGTATATATGTAGATATCAATAACTATATGCGCATACATATCTATTCTGATATACCTACTACTGTCAATATGTATGTAGATATCCATACGTGTATGTGCATATGTATCTCTATCTGTATATGTGTAGACTTATATTGCTCTGTATATGTATATATTTGGGTATTTATATGTATATCTATGTACATATACATATCCATCTATATATGTCGATATGCATATGTGTATGTCTATATAGATATCTGGATAATTATATGTACATATATCTTCACTATATGTCCTGTACATGGAGTGTAGCCCTACCTCAGCCCCTATTGTCCCAACTTCGTAGTGCAAGGGGATGTCAGGTTTGTATAGCAGGTATATTTGTAGACTATTCTTATTGTAATAGGGAGTATCTTCACAGACATGGTATGTGTGGGAGGACACATCTGCATTTAACATGTGCACCATTGGCTACTGACAGACATCCTAAGGACATCATAGTACAGTACCGCTGCTAACACATAATGCTCCTGTGGACTACAGCAGAGATAATGACCAATATATGTGGACAGTCTGACACACTCTGGACAGTCCAGAGGTATACACATAACCCCTTAGTGCAAGACATGTGGAACAGTCCAGACAATGTGGATGTTTACAGCCATGTAGATGGGTATAACATGTAAATGGCTATAACATGTAACTGCTGGTATACATGTACCCTCATAGGTTATGCATTCACACATCCCTGTCTGTTCTGCCACATAATATCCACTGGTACAGAGGTGCCTTGGCCACATACTACCCACTAGATATTGACATACATCTGTACAGCATCCCACTGCCCTGTCTTACATACATAACTGTTATGGTGGCCTGGCAGCAGTACATCTGGCAAGTATCTGGACATTACATCTCACTGGGTAAGTACACTAAGCTGCTAGGCATGTAACAAAGCACTGTGCAGGCTACAGGCAGACCGGCTCAACACTGGCCTACATTTCCTATGGGGGAATGGATATGTACCTGCATATATAACAGGGTCTACAAGCATGCCATGGCACATAGTAACATACACCTGTGTGAAAGTGCATAACCACAACCAATGTGAACACAGCCACAGGCACATATGGTATGCTAGCATAGTATTACAGTATATGGACGATTTGTTCAACACCAACCTCATATGTGCCACTCACACACTAACCCTAAATATACTGGTCCGCTACACAGTGTGGCCCAATGACTGTATGTGGTATTGGACGTGTGCGTGCATGTCCCTACTAACATGTAAGCAGATTGGGTAACATACAATGGAGCAGCATGTAAGATCAGATAGAACAGGACCAAGAACAATGACATCTACCACAGTCGGTACACAGGCTAAGGTACATATTAACAATACACACACTGCCGACAATCACCATAAGTACACAGACCTCAGTACTGTACACACAACCACAGAATGTCCAGGTTATGTCATCATATATAACCCCTACTATACATAACATGTGCAGCAGTCTGATATGTCACTGGCTTGTTATTAGATATGATGTCACTAATTATGGTGTACAGCACATATGCACCCCTTGCTGCATGACATATATACAAAGGTTGACAGGGTTGTGGCTGGAGGCACATACACAGGGCCAATATTGACATGTTGTTGTGATAACCTCATACATTTACTGTTGTAACAGCATTTGTTGCAACATATGTCCTATGAGGGATATGAAGTCAGTAACTCTTACGGCTGTCACCATCTACAGACTGCAATCCTCACACTACCTTCTGCAGTTCACAGATAGGTGCTCTGTGGTTAATACCTGAAATAAAAGGCACCACACACTGGCCAGTCTGTAGATGACTCTACAGATGGGTGTTTCCTCATAAACATAGCACTGACATGGCAGGTATTAAAACATGTAGGACAACCATATCCACACACACCCTGTTAAACCAACATTACTCTAAATGTAGTATAGCAGCACTTATAGTCTGTAGTCATTCGGACACATCTCCCTCCTGTGTGTTGGCCTGCTTCCACACTGTATGTTGTTAGAGATAAATCCCCAATCCATCTTAGATGCTGTTTGCCAAACAACAGATCAAGTTCCTGCTCACAGTGAATGAAAGGCAAAACACCAAAACGATGTTCCTAGATATTGGAGGTCGTTTCCATGCAACTGGCTATAGGAATGTTACCACAGCTGTTCCACATGCAATCAGCTACAGGAGGGCTGCAATTCATGCAGAGGCCATCAGCTGATCCTGAGCATCACTTAAAATACACATGCTGCTGCCTAAGCAAAGTAGGTGTAAGTCTCCACATCCACCAGAGATGGAGTGAGAAAGGCAGACAGAGGCAAAGAAAAGCCAGAGAGGGGTGGAAGAGTAAAACATAAACACTTTTGTGTCACACACCTACCAGTACAGGGTATCAAACCCCTGATGACTATGTAGTGCTATCACATGTCTATGCAGTTATTGGATACTCTACATAGGTTACATGTTGATGATCCCTCAGAACGTATATGTGATGGTGAGTGACATCTGCAACAGGGATATGGTAGCTATGCAGTAGGTGTAGCACACATGCCTGTCCACATGAACTGGTGTCAGCGTCAACACAGCCACATTCTCACAGGGACACACAAAGATTGACATGCTTGGCAGGGCCAGTATTACAACTCATCACTAGTGGGCTTGCCACAACACAGTATTGTGCAGGTATCACATGCACCACAGGGGTCATATGGAGGTTATATGTAGAAAGGGTATATGGAGGTGTCTGACATCAGACAGCATGCTACAGTATGCCAATAGGGGTTGTAGTGAGTGTGAATATGGTCATACGCATCATACAACACACACACAGACACAGGTAACAGTACTGACATGCATGGGTGCACTGATTCATGGGTGACGGTGCCAGACGGCTATACAAGGCTAGGTGATGGATATACCTTGGGATCAGGCCACATGACAATGGTCTGCATTGTGGCTCAAGGGTGTAGTATCTGGAGTTGCCCACACAGGTGGGTATTGTATTCTCCATCCAGTCAACTGGGTGACTATTGCGTGTGGCCAATGCTGTGCATTGCTTGCCATGTATGTGGTCCTTAGTCCATGATATGGACAGTGACTGGGATGTGCACACCTCCCACATGCAAATACAGTAACATGTGGAACTGTACCTGGGGTGTCTGGCCCATGATGTGTACAGAGATTGTTATCATCAGATGTGCCAGTCCTGGCCTCATTGGCGGGAACTGTTAATTGACAGCAGGTTGACCCTGCACCTACATTGATAGCATGATACTGGTATTCCCTGGTGTTAGTGACATCTTTCCATACAGAGCTAGTGTTTCAGGCATGGTATGTCCTTTGTGGGTCACATTTGATGGCACCACTGGTGTTGCAGGTGTCCACTGGGGAACATGGGGCGGTGCACTGTCAACATTTACATGCCTATTGGACTGATGGACAGGGCACCATGCCATCTGTAGCCCACTGCAATCACACCATGGTTACTATCAATGGGCAATATGCAGGGTAATACCAACATAGCGGCTGTTGCCTAGACAAGTGTGTGTGTGCATCAGACATGGGTTGAGAGTGTTCCCTGGTAATACAAGGGTTGCTAACGTTGTTCAGATGGCATTGATGTCACATTTATGGGCATGAATCTGCACCCCAGCCTCACGGCTATTTCACATCTGTTATCCCTGTACGGTGGGCATTGTGATATATACATGAGCCACCATATAAGAAGTTTGCAAAACCCACTCCACATTGAGTCCAGTTGTTACACACTCACCTCCACACAGGATACAAATGACAAACACAGACACACACACACACCTGTCATGTTTGGGATTAGAATTCCTACCTAACTAGTACATTACATTATAGCACTATGCAGTTATAGGATGCTTCACAGAGATTACTGGAATACTTTTTTCCACAAAGGTGTATTTCACAGTGAATTAAATCAGCAGGATTTCCAAAGTAGGGCATTTGAATTGTACAGTGACTAGACTAAAATGCACTGCTTCCTACACAGACATAGAAACACACACAAAGCATCCACAACTGTCATGTGTGGGAATAGAACTCCTACCAGAGTTCTATATTACACTACACCATGATTATGTTATGGGACACACCACAGGGATTGCGGAAGGTGTATTTCACAGTGAATGACATCGGCAGGATTGCCAAAGTAAGGCATTTGAATTGTACTGAGTGTGACTAGCCTAAAAAGCATTGCTCCTTACACAGGCAGACACACACGCACACACACACACACACACACACACACACACACACACACACACACACACACACACACACACACACACACACACACACACACACGCAGTTACCATGTCAGGGATTTAAACCTCTACTGAACTATTTTATCACACAACAGCAGTACACAGTTATAGTATGCACTACAGAGATTACTAGGCTACAGTTTTTCCAAAGGTGTATTTCAAGGTGGATGACATCAGCAGCCTTGCCAAAGTAGGGCATTTGAATTGAAGGGCATGTGACTAGTCTAAAAATCATTGCCCTCTATAGCACTATGGAGATTACTGGGCTACAGCTGTCTCAGAGGTGTATTTCAAGGTGGATGAAATCAGCAGCCTTGCCAAAGTAGGGCATTTGAAATGTAGTGTGTTTCACTAGCATAAAAAGCATTGCTCTCTACACAGACAGACACACACACTTGCCCAGTCTGGGATTAGAATTCCTACCAAACTATTTTATCACACTTCAATAATACACAGTTATGGGACATGCTACAGAGATTATGGGGCTACAACCTTCCCAGAGGTGTATTTCAAGGTGGATGACATCAGCAGTCTTGCCAGAGTAGGGCATTTGAATTGTAGTGTGTGTGACTAGCCTAAAAAGCATCACACTCTGCACAGACACACACACACACACACACACACACACACACACACACACACACACACACACACACACACACACAAACACACACACACTTACCAAGGCTGGGATTAGAACTCCTACATAACTATTTTATCATACTACAGCAGTTATGGGAATGCGCTACGGAGATTACTTGGTTACAACCTTCCCAGAGGTGTATTTCTAGCTGGATGACATCAGCAGCCTTACCAAAGTAGGGCATTTGAATTGTAGGGAGTGTGACTACCCTAAAAAGCATTGCTCCCTACACAGACAGAGACATACATGCACACACACAGTTGCCATGTCTGGAATTGGAACTCCTGCCTAACTAGTTTATCACACTACATCAGTACACAGTTACAGATAATGCCATGGAGATTACTGGGCTGCAACTTTCTCAAAAGTGTATTTCACAGTGGATGACCTCAGCAGGCTTTTCATAGTAGGGCTATGGGGAGGGCAGTGTGGGTGCATGGGCCATAACCCATTCATCTAGAGGTTGACACACCACATGCAGGCACACGCAGGGTCATATTCCACAGGTACATGTATACAGCTGCTAGATGACTACTTGCTTGTACAGTCATGTTGCACAGCTAGCACTTGCACCACACAGTCTTTAATGTTGACAGATACCTGTAGCTAGTATCTACAGTGAGTGACAGCTGAACCTCATGTGGTTGTGGCCCTTTGGCTGTGTGCTGGGTGGGACAGGCCTGGATGGCTCCTTGCCACAGTCATCATTTTCCACACATCTACATATGTCTACTTTTGGCCTTATTATAGTGTGTTGTCCTTAGATATATGTTTGTATTCCTATCCACTGTGCGTGCAAAACATGAGTGGTGCATACTGAGGAGTGTCTGCACTAACATCTGCGACTGCCAGATATGTCTGGTCCACTGGTGTTTGCAGACATGGCCTTCATTTGTTTAAGTGTGTGAGCATGCCCAGTATGCCCAAATGTACTGAATGTGTGAATCAAGTCCAGGTAGTTTGTACTGCAGTGCAGACCTTTGTGTTGTACACCTACAGGTAGCATGCTGTTCTGTAGGGTGTCCGTCGATCATTTGGCAATATGGGGACAAACTGTGCAGGGGATAGTGTGCACTGTATGTGATTGTGTCTGTGCTGCTTCAGCTGCATGGCATGGTGTTAGCAGAGATATTCAGATGTGTACTGTTATACACAGTGATGCTTTCTGTCCTAATGTACTGGACATTCTTGCTCACAGTGATGTCTTAGGGGACAAGGGTGACTGCAGCTGTGTCTGGTATTGTGGGCAGACGCCTATGTATTCATGGTAAGTTATGCCAATCTGGAAGGGGAGCTGCAGACACTTGGTGCTGGGTTTGTGTATCTGGTTCAACACTTTGGTACAGTGCTGGCAGAGGATCCCATACCTGTATGCCCATCAACATGACAGTATGGACTTATCTTGCTGTGGCGATGCCTCACAGCTGCACAGATTGACACAGGTTAGCCGGGGGCAGGGGCCATGGGTCAGGACATTTACCCTATTGTGGTGTACAGGCAGGTGTGTAGCCACCCATATATGTGTTTGCAGCCAGGGATAGTTTGTGCACACAACTTGGTGTCAGACCCTGCACATTCCATGCTCCCACCCCCCCTCTGTTATTCTACTCTCTTCCATACATTATGCATACATTGTCTGATACTTTCCCTAAAGGTATCACCCCATCACAGGTGTATGTTAGTGTTGGTCCACAGTTCATGCTGTGGGACATGGTGGACATGTTACTGTGGTTTGTCCACATGGCCTTCCATATGGCTTATGTGGAGTGTGTTATGTTGTTATTTGGGTGTCCATGACATAACATGCATTGGCAGTACATGTAAGACACATGCCTTTGGCAGATGCCTGTGGGGCATTAGGTGTTGCTGCATGCCAGATGTGGCAGGTCATTGCATTCTGTCAGTCTTACAGTCCCAGACCACCATACAGTATATTCCCCTGGGGTGACAGGGTAGGTGGGATAGGTGTTCATGCCAATACCTTCTAACAGTCTTGCTCAGGTGGTATGGATCCTGGCAGGGTGCTGCCTACAGCTAGGGACACACCTGCATGGGACACCTGCACTGCATGCTGCAGTCTTCCTCTATTGCCATATACAGGTTGGGTCTTACTGTATCCATTCCCCACAGCAGGGATATGACCAGAGAGGTGCCTGTGGGTGGTGTTTGCATGAGCTCGGTGCATGTGTGCTATGGACACTACTTGCATCTGACACACAGATATGTATTGGACATTCCAGTTATGCTTGCATGTGCAGGTACATCAACTGTTTCCCAATACATCAGTCCTACCTCCTTTGTGATCTGCGAGTGTTTGGGCAGACAACACCAGTATCCCCTACTACAGGACCAGATAATGTGATGCATACCTGTATGTACTTTTCCAAGGGTGTGTCCATTTCGCAGTGACACAATATATACTGTATGTCTGGGGTACTTTCCCCTGTGTACTGCTTGTATATCTAGCCCAACAACCAAGCCATGTCAGTCTTTCAGATGGCGACACATATTACCACCATACATTTACAATGGCTAACTGCTAGCTTGTGTTATACTGATGGGTATTGTGTATGGCACTGCAGTTGTGAGGACTTGTCCCTGTCATCAGCGGTAGTGGGCAATGGCCACCAGGCTTACCTCAACATGCATACATACTGACCGCTCTCACATGATATGAGACACACACCAACCTAGCACACACATACCTGCATATTATGCAAATGCTACAACCTATCCTGCTACCTTGGCCACCTCTGTGCATCTGTGCTCCACTGGTATTATAGCTACAAATACATGTTACTACATTTCTACATAGGGTTGTGGGTGGAAAACCTGACTATTTTTACATTTCTACACAGGATTGGGGGGGCACACCTGACTCTTTCTGCATTCCTACACAGGATTGGGGGCACACCTGAATATTTCTACATTTCTACACAGGATTGGGGGGCACATCCCACTGTTTCTGCATTCCTACACAGGATTGGGGGGCACACCTGACTATTTCTACATTTCTACATAGGATGGGGGGCACACCTAACTATTTCTACATTTCTACACAGGATTGGGGGGGGCACACCTGACTGCTTCTGCATTCCTACACAGGAATGGGGGGCACACCTGAATATTTCTAAATTTCTACACAGGTTTGGGGGGCACACCTGACTGTTACTATATTTTTACGTAGGATGGGGCACACCTGAATATTTCTACATTTCTACACAGGATTCGGGGGCACACCTGACTGTTACTACATTTCTACGTAAGATGGGGGCACACCTGACTATTTCTACATTTCTACACAGGATTGGGGGGACACACCTGACTGTTATTACATTATTATGTAGGATGAGGGGCACACCTGACACTTGTACACATTTGCTATGACTGTACTGGTATGTCAGGTACTCCATTTCATTCTGTATTCTAACCTATCATGCTGACTACAGGCATATAAGTGTACTACAGATCTTAGCTTTGATTGACCTACATTTTAGTTTCTCACTTCCTACCCTTCAGAACTAACATCTACTGCCTGACCTGCTGTAGTCTGTTTATGTAGGCCCGGGGGGGGGGGGTTACCCATAGGCATCATTCAGAGGCCATAGCACAGCCATTGTTTGTGTTTGTCTACACCTGTCCTGCTGGCTGTGACTGTTGTTGGGTATGTGAACCCCCCTGACTGGCATGTGTGAGTCACTTACCTTGTGGGTGTCCCAGTACTGAGGGTGGTGATGCAGGGCTGCCTATGTCAGATGCACGTTGTGCACTCCACAGGTAGTGCCATGTTTGGCATCCCTTTTACTATATGTGTGAGTCATAGAGAGGTGTTATTCCCTGGGTCCCTCCTGTGTCAGTGCATGTGCTATGTGTTGCCTCTTTGCCAAGGCCATGGCATATTGGGCATGCCTCCTTCTACCTACTGGGGCAGGCTCAGGTTGTTACTCCTCTGAGTTGCTCTGTGCCTGTGCAGACCTTGGCAATGGTGGGGGGCTGTGTGGCCCTGCCCCATGCTGTGCCTGCTGCAGTTGTTTCAGCAGGATCATATTGTGTAGCATGGCACAAACAATGAAAATGTGGGTACATATAGCTTGTGAGTACTGCAAGGCTCCACCGGATGTGTCCAGGCACTGGAACCGTGACTTGAGCATCCCAGACACATGCTCTACTATAATTCTGGTCTGTGCGTGTGCCTCATTATGGAGTTCTTATTCAGGTGTGTGCGCATTTCTGATGGGTGTCATCAGCTACGGCTCCAGTGTGTATCCAGCATCCCCCACTAGGTGACCATGAGGGATGTCCCCACTGGCACATCTCTGGTACAGCTGCATCAGATGCCAGATGTCAGAATCATGATAGCTTCCAGGGCAGCCAGCATACGCATTCATTATTATGCCCTGGGCATTGCACATGACCTGGCAGTTGATGGAGGGGAATTCCTTGCAGTTGATGTAGACCCTACCCCACTCACCAGGTGGTGCTTTGATGGATATGTGCGTGCAGTCTATAGCACCCACTACCTTAGTGTATTCTGCTATTTGGTTGAACAGTTGCATATTGCTGGCCAATGCATCACGGGTGTTGGGGAAATATACGTGCTCAAAGACATGTGTTGATATGGCATCCAGGAACTGGTGGAGTACCCTGGATGCTGATGCCTGTGAGTTCCCTATCATATACCAAGTTGGCCTTTGGAAGGCACCTGTAGCTAGTATTCTTAGGCTTACTGGTATGGGTTCCCCTCTGTTAGTTTTGTGTGTCAGGTGTGGCCGGCACAGCCCAACAATTTGCTGTAGGAAGTCCCTATCCACCCTATAGCACTTCACTAGCTCCAGCTCATGTAGCCCCTAGTAGGTTACCCTTGGTCTGTACACTCTTCTCTGTCTTCTCACTGTGGGTTGGTTGACAGCATTCACATCCTCACCACCCTCAGCCTCTTCCACAAGTTGTTGTATGATAGCTATTGCAGCCCCTATCATTTTGTTGTTTTGTTTGTTAAACGTTTCCTGCTTTTATACACCAGTGGTGTACAGTGTGGAAAAAAAACAGAGGGGAAGGTGTTTGCATAGTTTATAGTAGTGTTCTGGGCTGGTCTGGTCTGCTGCCTGTGTAATTGGCTGATTCTGATACATTTTACCTGCTAGCTATGCTAGTTCTCCTAGATTACCTTCCTACTGCTGTTTTCCCTTCTGATTGCCTTCCTGTTTAAGCCCAGGTGTGCACCACGCAAACACAGTGCTCGAATGTGCACAGAGATGCTACTTCCTGGTTTAACTTTTTTTTTCCCTTTAAAACCCGATGCGTGGCATGCACACCCGCTAAAGCAATGTAAAGAGGTTTATGTAGACTCAGACACACCGCCTTGATTAGCCATGCTTAGCTAGGAGCAAACCTGAACTACAGGGCTCCTATCCTCTTATAGTATGCCTGACACACCCTCCTATGATGTCAGCTAACTCCTAGGCTTGCATCAAACTATTCCAGCTCTTACACTGTTGGGACCTGACTAGCATGCCTGGGGAAACTGAGATTCACTATCATTCCCCTCATTTGCAAAGGATTTCCTGCTAATGCATAGCTACATGTCTCACACTGAGCCTCCCCTCTTAGCAGCCACTACTCACTGGCCATGTTGTCTTCTGCCTGCCACTGACTTTAATGGCAGAATAGTGATTTTAGTTAGAATACTTATTTTAGGTTTATTTTCTTATTTCCCCCCCGATCCCGTTTGCGCACCCTCTGCCCTACGCTTAAACAGCCAAGATCAGCTAAAAAAAATAAAAGTTGATTTTTTTTATTTTTTAAGCTGTTTTCAATGCCAATGCCTTATACTTGGCCATTGGCATGCTTCGTGACTGATATGCACCCTTTATTTGAAGCTGTCATGGCACCGTTTTGGAATTTGCAGAAATGTACTCGGTTACTAACCGAGTACATTTCTGCAGATTACACTAGCCCTGCATGGCCGGTTTCCAGCTTCTTGGATCACAAATTTACCTCATTTGCATGGATTTCACCTGCAAATGAGGTAATTTGCATACAGGGGCTTAGTCCATGCAAGACTTGTGCAGGAGCACTCATGCACGCCCCTGCAGGCTATTCCTGGATAGCACGGCAGACATATTGCCTACTGGAGCTCCTGCACTAATCCTGCACACCGTGCAGGGCTTGCAGAATCTGTGTGTGTGTGTTTGTGTGTGTGTTTGCATGTAGATATATATAATTTTTGTGTGTGTATTTTATATATATATATATATATATATATATATATATATATTGTATATGGGATCACTATGGAATACCAAAATTCCACAATCCTGAGGCTCTGAATCTCGAGGACCAGAATCTTCAGATTGCGGATTCCCAAAACTTAAAAAAAAAAAAAAAAAGTAAAACATACAACAGACTATTCTAACGTGTATGCAGGGGGGCAAGCCCCCTTGCACCCCCCAAACCCCCTGTAACGTAAATATACCAACTCCGGGATTGCACTAAAGTGGAGTGAATGGCAAAGTTCCCATTCTGCACTGTATGGTAATCCCCATTCACTACGTTTGAGGTTCCACAATCTTGAGATTCTGGTCCTCGGGATTCAGAAGTTCCGGATTGTGGAATTTTGGCATTTCGTAGTGATCCTTTATATATATAATTGCATTATTAAAGGAAGAAAACTGAAAAAAAGGAAAATTATAAATGGTAGAACAAAAAACAGAGC
>NC_056727.1:236736221-236796457 GCF_019279795.1 Protopterus annectens
ATGTCATACAGTTGTTCAGACACTGACATCCATATAAACAGAGTAATGCAACAGTGAAAAAGTTATACTAATACAGTAGTCTGGAAAGGTCCACAACTGTTACTGTCCAGGCCAAGCCCTTCAAATCATACAATAGTAAAGACAGACTGGGCCACAGGATACCACACAATCAACAGTGAGTGATGCAGGTGTATAGTCCAGCAGCTTCTATCTACACTATGTACACAATCACTAGGTGGTAAAGACTTCAGTTGACCAAATGGGATGCAACTTTTACATAACAAGGCATAACTGACACCATCACAGACACAGTGTCAAACAAAACAGTCTGTATGGCAGGAGGCAGTAGGCCTGCAGTAGCCCACTTTATGTAAGTAATGTCAAGATAGGAGAAATGTGTGGTACTCTACATCCAGATACCTTAAGACAGCTCACCCCTGATACCCCCCAGATTTTGTAACAGCCTAGGTTATGCATGATGCATGCCCCTCTAGACTCAACAATACAGGGCCATATACCACTGTTACATTCACTGGCCTCTGGAGTGCATATGTGCACACATGTATTGTGTAGGTGAAGCCCACACAAATATGGCCCCAGCCCCACCGTATGTGTGGGGGATACAACAGCAGTGGACTGCTGGTAGGAATGGCAGCATGGTATATGTACATGTGCATATGTATCACTATCTGTATATGTGTAGACATATAATGCTCTATATATGTATATATCTGGGTGTGTATAAACACCCCCGTCTATATATGTCAATTTGTACATGTGTAATTATCTATATAGATATCTGGATAATCATATATACATATATATTCACCATATGTCCTGAACATGGGGTGTAGCCCTACCTTAGCCCCTATAGTCCCAACTTCATAGTGCAAGGGGATGTCAGGTATGTATAGCAGGTATATTAGTAGACTATTGCTGCTGTAATAGTGATTGTCTTCACAGACATGGTGTGTGTGGGAGGTCACATCTGCTTTTCACATGTGCACCATTGGTTACTGTCATACATCCTAAGGACATCACCTGTGTGGGTACAGAACCCCTAACAGAGGTCTATATCACACTACAGCATGGAGCTGTCATGGGATGCACCACAGGGATCACTGAGAAATTCCTTCCCCAAAGGTGTATTTCACATTGGATGACATCAGCAGGATTGCCAAAGTAAGGCATTCAAATTGTAGTGAGTGTGGCTAGGCTAAAATGCATTTCTCCCTACACACACACACAAGACATCCACAACCAACATGTGAGGGTATAGAACCCCTAACAGAGGTTGATATTACACTACAGCATAGAGCTGTTATAGGATGCACCATGGGGATTACTAGAAAACTACTTCCCCAAAGGTGTATTTCACATTGGATGACATCAGCAGGATTGCCAAAGTAGGGCATTTAAATTGTATGGAGTGTGGCTAGGCTAAAATGCATTGCTCCCTACAAAGTGACACACACACAAAACATCCACAACCAGCATGGGTGGGTATAGAACCCCTAGCAGAGGTCTATATAACACTACAGCAAGGAGCTGTTATAGGATGCACCACAGGGATTACTGGAAAACTCCTTCCCCAAAGGTGTATTTCACATTGGATGACATCAGTGGGCTTGCCAAACTAGGGCATTCAAATTGTAGTGTGTGTGGCTAGGCTAAAATGCATTGCTCCCTACACAGACAGTGACACACACACACACAAAACATCCACAACAAACATGTGTGGGTATAGAACTCCTAACAGGGGGGTATATATCACACTACAGCATGGAGCTGTTATAGGATGCACCATGGGGATTACTGGAGAGCTCCTTCCCCAAAGGTGTATTTCACATTGGATGACATCAGCAGGACTGCCAAAGTAGGGCATTCGAATTGTATGGAGTGTGACTACCCAAAAAAGCATCATTATCTACACAGACAGACACACACTTGCCAAGACTGGGATTAGAACTCCTACCTAACTAAATTATCACACTACAGCAGTACACAGTTATGACACATGCTACAGAGATTACTGGGCTACAACCTTCCCAAAGGTGTATTTCTAGGTGGATGACATCAGAAGCCTTACCAAAGTAGAGCATTTCAATTGTAGGGAGTGTGACCACCCTAAAAAGGATTGCTCTCTACACATACAGACAGACAGACACACACACACAAACACAGTTGCCATGTCTGGGATTGAAACTCCTACCAAACTAGTTTATCACACTACAGCAGTGCACAGTTATGGGATGCACCATGGATATTATTGGGCTTCAACTCTCCCAAAGGTGCATTTCACAGTGGATGAACTAAGCATGCTTGTCATATTAGGGCTATGAGTAGGGCAGTGTGTGTGCATGGGCCATAACCCATTCATCTAAGGGTTGACATTTCACATTAGGGCACAGACTGGGTCATATTTCACAGGTACATGTATACAGCTGCTAGATGACTATTTCCTTGTACAGTCATGTTGCACAGCTAGCACGTGCACCACATAGTCTGTAATGCTGACAGATACTTGTGGCTAGTATCTGCAGTGAGTGACATCTGACACTCATATGGTTGTGGCCCTTTGGCTGTGTGCTGGGTGGACAGGCCAGGATGGCTACTTGTCACAGTCACCCTCTTCCACACATCTATGTACATCTACCTTTGGCTTATTATAGTGTGCTGTCCTTACATATATGCCTGTATTCCTATCCACTGTGTGTGCAAAGCATGAGTGGTGCATACTGAGGAGTGTCTGCACTAACATCTGCGGCTGCCAGGTATGTCTGGTCCACTGGTGTTTGCAGACATGGCCTTCATGTGTTTAAGTGTGTGAGCATGCCCAGTATGACCTTTCAGTATGTTGTTGACTGACATTACCTTCATTTCTCTTAATGTGTGGGCATGCCCAGTGTGCCCATCTGTACTGAATGTGTGGATGAAGTCCAGGTGTTTGAACTGCAGTGCTGAACTTTGTGATGTACATCTACAGGTAGCATGCTGTCTCTGCAGGGTATACATTGATCATTTTGCATTGAATGTTACTACATTTCTGCATATGATGCAGGGTGGCACACCTGACTATTTCTACATTACTACACAGGATTGGGGGGGCCACCTGATAGTTACTGCATTTCTATATAGGATGGGGGGCACACCTATTTTTACATTTTTACACAGGATTGGGGGGCACACCTGACTGTTATTACATTACTATGTGGATGGGGGGTGCACACCTGACTATTTCTACATTTCTACACAGGACTGGGGGGACCACACCTGACTGCTACTACATTACAATATAGGATGAGGGGCGCACCTGACACTTGTAAACATTTTCTAGGACTGTACTGGTATGTCAGGTACTCCATTCTGTAGTCTTACCTATCATGCTAACTAGAGGCATACCAGTGTACTACAGATCTTAGCTTTTATTTACCTGCATATTAGTTTCTGACCTCCTACCCTTCAGAACTGACATCCCACTGCCTGACCTGCTGTAGTATGTCTGTGTAGGCCTGGGGGGGGGTACCCATAGGCCTCATTCAGAGGTGATAGCAGAGCCTTTGTTTGTGTTTGTCTACACCTGTCCTGCTGGCTTTGACTGTTGTTGGAAAATATTAGGGTACAACCTAACACTCTAATAATGGGTGATTTCAATTACCCCACCATTAACTGGGAAAGCTACTCATGTACCAACTGTTGTGCTCAGCGTTTTCTGGAATTCATAAATTCCAACGCCTTCGACCAACTTATCCACACCCCCACCAGGGGCAGCAATATCCTAGACATGGTCATTACCAACATGGGTAACTGTTGTTCCACACCAGAGGTCAATTCCTTGTTGGTCAGATCCGACCACAAGCCAATCACCCTAGACATCCACATTCCACCCCCACCACCCATTAGGTAAACCACCGTAAAAATTTTCTCCAAAGCCAACTTCTCCCTTCTTAAGACAGAAGTGGCAAACTTCATGACACCCATGCTGACAGACAATAGAGGTACGACAGCTGAATCCTATACAATTGCAATTTATAAGCACTTACACGAGTGCATGGATTGTGCAATCCCTAACAGACCCACGATGCTATTCTCCAAAAAAAGGAAGCCAATCTGGTGGTCCTCTGCCATAAACAAACTCTACAACAGAAGAAAGAAACTGTTGCAAAAAAGAGTAAAATCCCATGATTGGAGGAATGTTGTGGTCAGAAGCTGAGATCCCTCATAAAATCCTCCAATGTAGTTACGAAAACAAAATCGCCACTGATTCTAAAGACATCCACAAAGCAGTCTATAGCTATGTCAGGAATCTCAATGGCAACACTCAGATCGGCTCTGAGTTACAGCACAATGGCACTAAATATACAGAAACAACTGATATTGCCAACATCCTGGCAGACAGGTTCAGTGTTAACTTTACCCCTCTCTCATCCCCTAAAGGGCCCATCTCTATACCGGAAGAATGCAAAGTTCCTGTAATCACAGCTGCACAGGTAAAAAAAACACTCTCCAAAGCCAAGAACACAGCATCCATGGGACCAGACAACATCCCAGACTGCGTTCTAGACGAACTACAGAACAAACTGGCACCACACCTATGTACAATGTTCAATCATAGCCTCATCTCAGGCTTTGTGTCTACTGAATGGTGCATAGCAACGGTTATCCCACTCCACAAAGGGGGAGCCACCATGGACCCTGGGAACTACTGCCCCATTAGCCTGACAAGCCTGGCCTGCAAGGCTATGGAATGTTATCATCATGGAACTTATAAACAATGACATTGGTAATCTCCAAACTCTGGACCCTACCCAGTTCGAGTAAAAGGCAGATCATGTCTCTTAAACCTGATAGACTTCTTTGAAGCGGTCACCAAAGCCGTAAATGAGGGTAAGGTGGTTCATACAGCCTATCTAGATCTCGCCAAGGCTTTCAACATCATCCCTTACTCTGGAATTATAGATAAACTCACTAAACTAGGCATAAATCCCTATGTTACAAGATGGGTTGCCAACTGGCTCACTGACAAAACCCACACTGTGAAAGTAGCAGACTCTAAATCCAACTTCAGACCAGTGACAAGTGGAGTACCACAGGGTTCAGTCCTAGGTCCTCTCATGTTTGGTATCTACTTCTCTGAAGTACAGGCTAACACAGAAGGTCTTTGGCTAACAAAGTTCGCAGATGACTGCAAACTAGGAGCCATAATCAAAACTCCTAATGATGTGGACATCCTACAAAAGGGCCTCACTGAGACAGATGCCTGGTGTCAAAGCCATGGACTCAAGCTCACTGCCAAAAAGTGCATTGTCATCCCTTTTGGTAAAAACTCTGTGCCCATGAACTACCACAAAGGCGGTAGTCTACTTAACACCGAAAGTGTGATAACAGACTTTGGGACACAGGTGGACAGTTGTCTCTTCTTTGATAATCACATCGCCACAGTAGTCAGGAAATCCTTCTACGTGGTACACCTCATCACAAAAGGTTTCTCATCCAGGAAAAAAGAGGTCATTGTTCCCCTCTACTCATCACTCATTAGACCCATTATAGAGTACAATGCCCCTTTTGATATGTACCTCACAAGACATCTACAACAACTGGAAATTCCACAGAAATACCTCACAAAGAGGATTACTGGCCTTAAACAGATGCCCTACGCAGACCGTCTCAAAAAACTCCAGCTTTACTCTGTCACATATCGCCTACTCAGAGGTGATATCTGCCTAACAAACAAAGCTATGTAAGATCCACAGCTGTTGGACATGCTCCACTTAAAGAAATACCAATCCCTCTGAGCTACACACTCTAGGCACCTAAACCTTGTCACCACAATAAACAGAACATGCTGGAGGGATAGATTCCTGTACCAAAGACTTCTCATACTCTGGAACAAACTACCTATCTATATCAAACAAAGCTCCTCATTAGCACTCTTCAAGAAAAATCTTGATATGATGGGAGATAGGAAATTCACCCTGGGGATCACTTCTGTGGCTCTGCTTGACAGGAGCCCAGGAAAATAATTTTCTTAGGTGGCAAAAGCCAGGATACCATTTGGTTAAGATTATATAGGCCCTAGGGCCAATAGCCTAATACTTACATATGAACCTATGAACCTATGTTGACCCCCCCCCCCTTACTGGCATGTGTGAGTCATTTACCTTGTGAGTGTCCCAGTATTGAGGGTGATGCTACAGGGCTGCCTATGTCGGATGCACATAGTACACTCCCTACACATGGTTAAGCACAGGTAGTGTAATGTTTGGCATCCCTTTTACTGTATGTGAGAGTCAGAGAGAGGTATTATTCCCTGGGTCCCTCCTGTGTCAGTGTATGTGCTAAGCATTGCCTCTTTGCCAAGGCCAGGGCATACTGGACACGCCTCCTTCTGCCTACAAGGGCAGGCTGAGGTTGTTCCTTCTCTGAGCCACTCTGTGCCTGTACAGGCCATGGGAAATGTGGGGGCCTGTGTGGCCTTGCCCCATGCTGTTCCTGCTGCAGCTGTTTCCGCAGGATCATATTATATAGCATAGCACAGACAAGGACAATTTGGGTACATCTAGCTGGTGAGTACTGCAAGGCCCCACCAGATGTGTCCAGACACCGGAACTGTGACTTGAGAATCAAAAACACACGCTCTACTATAATTCTGGTCTGTGCGTGTGCCTCCTTACGGAGTTCTTTTTCGGGTGTGTGTGCATTTCTGATGGGTGTCATCATCCACAGCTTCAGTGCTTATCCAGCATCCCCCACTAGGTGACCATCAGGGATGTTCCCATTGGCAAATCTCTTGTACAGCTATGTCAGATGCCAGATGTGGGAATCGTGATAGCTACCAGGGCAGCCAGCATGCACATTCATTTATTATGCCCTGGGCATTGCACATGACCTGGCAGTTGGTGGAGGGAAAGCCCTTGCAGTTGATGTAAACCCACCCCACTCACTGGGTGGTGCTTTGATGTATATGTGTGTGCAGTCTATAGCACCCACTACCTCAGGGTATTCTGCTATTTGGTGGAACAGTTGCATATTGCTGGCCAATGCCTCAAAGGTGTTGGGGAATTATACATGCTCACCAACATGTGCTGACATGGCATCCAGGAACTGGTGGAGTACCCTGGATGCTGATGCATGTGAGATCCCCATCATATCCCCAGTTGGCCTTTGGAAGTACCTGTAGCTAGTATTCGTAGGTCTACACATACCTTGGTATCCACTGGGATGGGTTCCCCTCTGTTAGTTCTGTCTGTCAGGCATGGCCGGCCCCTTTCCACCCTATAGCACTCCACTATCTCCAGCTCATGTAGCTCCTGGTAGGTTACCCTGGGTCTGTACACTCTTCTCCGTCTCCTCATTGTTGGTTGGTCGACAGCATTTACATCCTCACCACCCTCAGCCTCTTCAACAAGTTGTTGTATAATAGCTATTGCAGCCCCTATCATTTTGCTGTTATGAGGGTTAAAAGTTCCACACTTGTTTACACTGGTGGTGTAGAATGTGGGAAAAACTAGAGGGGAAGATGTTTGCATTGTTTATAGTAGTGTTCTGGCCTGGCCTGGTCTGCTGCCTGTGTAATTGGCTGATTCTGATACATTTCACCTGCCAGCTATGCTAGATCTCCTCGGTTATCTTCCTAGTGCTGTTTTCTTTTCCCATTGCCTTCCTGTTTAAGCATTGGGGTGTGGTGTGCAGAGTACACAAATGTGTACAATGCTGCTATTTCCTGGTTTAACTTTTTTTTTCTTCCTTTAAAACCTGGTGAGCGGCACGCACACCTGCTTAGACATTGTAAAGAGTGCTAGGCAGGTTTAGACACCCCCCAGCTTAGCTGTGCTAAGCTAGGAGAAAACCCAAGCCACAGGACTCCAATCCACTTACAGTATGCCTGACACCCCCCCCCCCCATGATATCACCTAACTCTTAGGCTTGCACCAAGCTATTCCTGCTCTTACACTGTTGGGACCTGACTCACATGCTGGGGAAAACTGGGATTCACTATCCTTCCCCTCATTTGCATTGGATTGTCTGCTAATGCATAGTTACATGTCTCACACTGAGCCACCCCCTTAGCAACCACTACTCACTGGCCATGTTGTCTTCTGCCTGCCATTGACTTGCATGGCAGAATACTGATTTTAGTTAGAATGCTTAATTTAGTTTCATTTTGTTATTTTCCCCCCGATCCCGTTTGCGCGCTGCTGCCCTAAACTTTAAAAGCCGCAATCGTCTAAAACAAAAATAAAAGTTGATTTTTGTATTTTTTTTACTGTTTGCAATGCCAATGGCCTTATACTTGGCCATTGGCATGCTTACTACATGATATGCAGCCTTTATTTGGAGCTGTCACAGCTCCGTTTTGGATTTTGCAGAAATGTACTCGGTTACTAACCATGTACATTTCTGCAAATAGCACTAGTCCTGCACGACCAGTTGCAAGCTTCCTGGATTACAAAATCACCTCATTTGCATATATTTCTCCTGCAAATGGGGTGATTTGCATATAGGGGCTTAGTCCATGCAGGGTGAGTGCAGGAGCGCTATTGCACGCTCCTGCAGGCTGTTCCTGGATCGCACGGCAGACATATTGCCTGCTTGAGCCCCTGCACTGATCTTGCAAGCCGTGCAAGCTATAGAGAATCCAGAGGTAAGACATTTCTTAGTAATGCCTTTTTGGAAGTATACTTGGAAATTGGCTTCATATTGGGGTCTATATTAGATAAATGAAAGTTTATCTTACCGAACTCTAACATGAGCGAAAATCCTGGAACCAGAAACCAGAATTGTGAGATCACAGTACAGTGAAGATGGGAATATTTGCCCTTTCCTCACTGTAGTGCGATCTCAGAGTTGGAATATATATTTAGCTGGGGGTGGGGGGGCCGCAGCCCCTTACAATTGCAGTTTCGAGTTCCGGAATTTTCGATAATGTCAGCATTCGGTAAGATAAACTTTTGTTTATCTAATATAGACCCTTCATATTGTACCTGGTGACAGAATCAGTCACTTATCTACAAAAACACGTGTAATGTTTTACTTTTGATATATGACAATTCAACATAGTTAAATTCAAATCCTATGCCGTACTTTCACCATAAACAGAAGTTATATCTCACCCCAATACACATTTAACATAGTGTAACTTGTCAGACTGTTAGTATAAAGTACTTGTAAAAAATAACATATATGAGGTAATTTCTCAATGATCCTTTGAAGGTCTCTAGAAAAACTTTCAGGATATTGTAACTGGATGTCCAGATTTCTATTGCATGTAAGGCTGCTATCTGACACTGAAGGAACTATATGTAGCTCAGTGCTAAATTTTGCTGTCTCATACTGCCATTGTTAGTACAAAGAGCTTTGGTGATGGCATCTGTGAGGCTGCTTGGCCCTAAAAGCATATAGTAAATGAGGACGGTTGCCTTGTGCTATTACAAATGCTTACCACATCTAATTGAGCTTCTCATGTAATTCCTGGAAAGTAGACATTTCACTACTGACCTCCTAGGATTGCACTTTATCCACTCTTAGCTCAGTGCCTTGCAGTGTTATCCAACTATCAGCAACTGAATCTTGACTTACACATATACATGACATCCTTCCTACTTACAATGATTTACAATACATTTCAGTGTCACCACCCTTTCCTACTTTTATGTTTTCATGCTGCCACCAAACACACCAGTATGGCATACCAGGGATTACAATTGTTTAACACCCTTTAAATGAACTGACTGTATCACATTAGTGTATTGAAGCTGTAGCTAAGTAGGCTTCCTCTATCCAAAAGGGTGGATAACAACTGTTTTTCCTGTTTTGTGCTGTAAGTATTCCTGTATACTTTAATAATCAGTTTTATTTAAAACTACGCAAAGCACACTGATAAATATGTATAAAACATGCACTCTTATACAAGGAAATTCAAATAGAAATTGTTGAACAATAATTATCTTCAGAAAAATGATAATGCAAATAGCCATCTAGATATGCCTACAGCTATTACTAAAATAATGATGTAAGATGCTTAAGGGACAAGTTATTATTTTCTGTTGTAATGTAATGTGTATCTGTTTCTTTAAAGGTGTATGAAAATGATGTAAGCACTGTAAAACTGGCACTCAAAAGGCTGAAGTGAAAAATATTGATACTGAGAAAGGCTGAAATACAAAATGTTGACAAAACTGAAGTTATACCAGGGAGGGGTTTATGCCTTTCACATATGTATGACCTAAGAAGTGGTATATATAATATACAGAGTGTATGGGAGAGTAATTTCCCAAGTGGTGTGTGTGTGTGTGTGTGTGTGTGTGTGTGTGTGTGTGTGTGTGTGTGTGTGTGTGGAAGGCTTTACCCCCCCCCGCAAAAACATTGTAAAATATGGCAAATTCTAACTACCTAGAAAACCTTTGAAACAATTGAGAAAATCGAACCATATTTTTCAGTGCTTTTGCAGTGGGTAGGCCTTCCCTGTACCCCACACACCCCTGCTTATCATATAAACCAACTCCAAGGTTGTGCAGCAGTAGAGAAAGGGCATAAAACCCTCTCTAGTACAACTTCAGTTTTGTCACCATTTTGTGTTTCAGTCTTTTTCAGTTTAGGTCTTATTACATTTCACATTTCAGTCTTTTGACCGTCAATCTTCTGATATTTAGGTAATTTTGTAAGTACATCTACATGTAAATAAATATAGATACACACACGCACACACACACACACACACACACACACACACACACACACACACACACACACACACATACATATATATATATATATATATATATATATATATATATATATATATATATGTATATAGACCTCAAAGGAAAGAAAGAAATCCACGAGTCACGAACACAAGTTCAGCAATTTATTGTTAGCGCTTTCATGCACCTTCAATACGTGCACTTCTTCAGACAAATGAATCAAAAACATAACTTACTTAAATACAAGAAAGAACCATCAATTATCTTATTAAATAATTAAACTACCCAAACTTTTGTTAAAAAGACAAGACCTAAGATATCATCTAAAATTCATGCAAATGCAGTTATATATCCTACAAATATATGTGTGTATATAAAAAATATACAAATACACATATAAATAATTTTAAAATGTATAAATTTGTCTCATTTGAAGTTACAAAAAAGTTAATGTTTAAAAAAACCAAGAATTAATATATATACAAGAGAAATATCCTATACTGAATATTATTAAGTGAATTTGATAGCCACCTAATCTAATGAAATTATCTTTCTAGAGCTTTTAGTCTAAGTATACATTTTATAAAACACATATCGTTGATACCCAGGAAAACATATGCATTTGTACGTAGTTGCCACAACAATTCTTGTTCCTCTAATTTGAAGTGCCATGGTCCACCTCTTGGATTCTTAGGAACACTTTGGACTACTACAAACTGGAAACTATGCGTATTATGCTCATTAATATGTCTTGCTAATGCATTAACCTGAATATTCTTGGAAATTGCATAGACATGTTCATATATACGCTGTTTAAGTTGTCGCTCTGTTTTCCCTAAGTAAAAAACTGGACACAATTTGCATTTTGCTAAGTATACTATGCCTTGGCTTTCACAATTATGTTTATTCTGCACAAAATACTCATATCCATTAATAAAAAATGAAGGCCCTGTTAAAATGTATTTACAATATTTGCATCTTCCACATTTAAACATGTTCCTAGACATTTTAAAATTATTTATATGTGTATTTGTATATTTTTTATATACACACATATATTTGTAGGATATATAACTGCATTTGCATGAATTTTAGATGATATCTTAGGTTTTGTCTTTTTAACAAAAGTTTGGGTAGGTTAATTATATAATTAATTATTTAATAAGATAATTGATGGTTCTTTCTTGTATTTAAGCAAGTTATGTTTTTGATTCATTTGTCTGAAGAAGTGCACGTATTGAAGGTGCATGAAAGCGCTAACAATAAATTGCTGAACTTGTGTTCGTGACTCATGGATTTCTTTCTTTCCTTTGAGGTCTACAGTTTTTGGTTCTTTTGGCTTTTTTGTGTATATATGTATATATATATATATATATATATATATATATATATATATATATATACACACACACATACATATATATGCAGAATTAGAAATGTATATTGTCAAAGGAAAATTATACTTTAAAAATTATCAAAACACGGTAGGTTCACGTTAAGGCACTTTAATCTTGCAGCAAGGAGACAAAAACGTGCAAATACAGAGTTTGTCTAACCAGAAACAGGAAATACTTTCATTTTTATACATTCTTAAACTGGTTGTGTCCTACCATGCTGACGTAACGGTTTACCACCCTTTTCATCATCATCTGCTGACCATCTTTCCCATGAATTTCTGCTGATTTATCAATTTTTATGTGAAACTTCCTGAGAAAAACAACATGGCCTTGATTACTCCCAGTTAGATACATGTTATGTTACATTCATGATACTACGGCTAATTCAAGCACAATGCTAGCAGTTCATTTCTCTAATAATTCTTTGTCTACTTTATCTCTAAATTATTACAGCTGCAGAGGTTCTGCTCCTCTGGACAGAGCTGTTTGTCTGAAATCATTACATTTATAACATAAAGCATTGTTCATTCATTCACTTCTGACCTAGCAGATAAACACCTGCTTCTCAAGTACATTTCCACAAGGCATAAACAAGAATATTGCTGTGCTAGCAGTTACTAGGTCAAAGGGCAACTTGCAAGTTTCAGAAAGCATACTGCAGTTTTCAAAAAGCATCTTTTTTAGTCTCATATGAAACTCAATTTGTATAAAATACAGTGCATGAAAAATAGAATGAAAAGCGTATTAAAATATTTGATTATTAATTTGGCATTAAGCATACACACATTAATACATATTTTTCTAACATTTCCCTCCTGTTAATACTTTTTCATTCTATTTTCAAAAAAGAATAAACAGCTTGCTTCTTTTCCTAACCTCTTCCATTCAGGATTTGCAATTAAGAAAGTCATTCAGTTTAAACTTTTATGAAAGTATTTCGCATTCTAGCAGCTCTTCAAATTCAGTACTTTCATACATAGTCTCAGATATGGATATATCTAAGAATTCTTTAACCAATCTCTTCATGCAGGGGATTCCACAACAAATACAAACTCCTATTAGGAGTAATCCTACCCCAATAGCAATCAATATGTTCATAAAAATAAAGCCCCACCCCCCAAAGGCATTCTGGAAAACGTCTGTCAGAGGGTTTGGGCCTGGCTTGGTCATGGCCGACACTTGCTGAATCACCTCGAGATGATTGTTAATCTCATGCTGATGGTCAGGAATAAACGCACTGCATTCTTCTTTGATCAAAGCGCAAGTTCCGCCTCTCGCCGCTAGGGTGAAGTCAAGAGCCATTCGGTTTTGGAGCACTACAGTTCTCATGGCATTCAATTCATCAGTTATCAGTTCAAGAGCAGAAAAAGTTGCATTACTCATTACTTTGAGAAGTTTGGACAGTTTTTGCAGCTCCCATATTGATTTGACTCCGCCATTCATAGGTGATATACCTGCCCAGTATATGACAGCATCAACAAGTCCATGTGCGCAAGTTTGGCTCCCACATCACAATGGTCTTTCCAGCCCACGTTGATCCGTCCCACTGGATTCTCGGGTTTCTTAACAGTCTTTTTGGTTACGTCTCGAGTATTTCGAATACTCCCTTGAGGCAAAACTGCAGTGTGTCGGATGGCCGGAACCAGGTACCCCAAAAAACAACTGCCAGACCAATTCTCAGGTAACCATTTATATGCTTTTTTACCACACACAAAATAACAGTCCTCTACCTTAGTTATTACTTTGTTACGAAATGACTGCCCTGCATGAAACATTTTCTTGTCTATTACAGATAACTGTTTATTAAGTACAGGATTGCGTTGTACCTGGTCAAGAGTCTTATGCATAGATTTCAAAAATGAGTCATAATCTGTACTACAAGATCCACTCAAATCATTTGGTTTTCTATAACATTTATATTGTACTGTAACATTACACTTACTCCATCCCACTTGGATGGTATCATTTTTGTAGAAACATACAATTCCTTTTTGTGTCACAGGCAAATACAGTGCTACCTTATCATGCGCTTTAATAGCAACTGTGTCAAAAAACAGATTTTCACAGGTCTCATTGATCCCTAGGGGGATAGCAGTCATTAATAAACCCCCGTATGCTGTTGGTATGGCTGTACAGACCCAGCAGTTCGAAACATTAAAAGTCTCAGCGTACACACATGTAATTGCCTGATAAGTGTTAAAGTTCGGATGCCAGTCTATGTTTGGTTCATTACGTCTAATCAGTTCAACCTTTGTGGCAGGAAAAAGGAGTGGCCACAACAAAAAGAACAGTGTGATCAATATTGCAATAAAAACGATCATACAAGTTTTCTGAGGTTGCTCAATGTCTCTACTCACTCTGTACCTGGCCATTTTGTTCTTGTTGTGCAACAGTAACAAAGTTTTTGTCCAGTTCAAAATTTTTAACCAGTTTACAGTGCATCAAATGAATCCAGGAAGCTCACTCTGCGATCTTGACTGCAGTGGGTGTCGACAGTAGTACCTGGTACGGACCTTCCCACTTCAGAGAACTCCAATTCTTTCGCTTCACAATCTTCACCCAGACCCAGGTGCTTGGGGCTACTGGTGCTTCCGATTTTGGTTGCTCTTTATCTGAAACAGAATTTAACTGCAAAAGTTTGTTATTCAAAAATCACCTCATATACCCTGCAAGTGAACTGTCAGCCTCCTGCTCTGTAGACATGAGAGGTTTCCACTGACGTGTATAATATGCCCTCCCAAACAAAGTTTCAAAAGGAGTTAATCCCTTCACATTTGGAACAGTTCTCATACTCAACAGTGCTAAAGGCAAACAGTGCACCCAGTTTTTCTGTGTCTCTGCTATCAGCTTCCTAAGATTATTCTTCAGCACCCCATTATGCCTCTCTACTAGCCCTGCAGATTGGGGATGATAAGCGCAGTGGTTCTTTAATGATATCCCAAAATAGCGACTAAGTTGCTGAATCATTTGGTTCACAGAATGTGTCCCGTTATCACTATAAATCTTTTCCGGTATACCAAATCTAGGTATAATTTCTTTAACAAGGACCTTTGCAACAGTAGCTGCATCTGGATTTTTAGTTGGAAATGCTTCGACCCATTTGGAAAACATGTCTATAATAACAAGGCAATACTTCTTATTTTCACATTTATTCAATTCTATGAAATCCATACAAATAGTATGGAACGGATATGGTGGTCTAGGAAAATTCCCTTGCTTAGGCTTCAACGCCCCTTGTGCATGATGCTTGTTACAAACATGGCATGCTGCACAAACATTTTTTGTATAATTGGTAAATCCATAGATTGTAAATACTCAATTCACTAACTGTACCATCCCCCCTGTTGCGACATGGCTCTGCCCATGGCTCAACAACGCTGCATATCTAAACAAATTAGATGGCAAAATCGGTTTCTTCTCCTTGGAGATGTACAGTCCCTTTTCGAGGATTGCGCCTCGTTTTATCCACTTCTGTTTTTCAATATTTGTAGTAAGTGTCTGCATTGTTTTTAACATTTCTAAATCTAAAATCTCAGAGGGTTGTAATTCCTCACTCAAATGAAAAGTTTCTGTGGCTGAAGCTGCCTGCTTCGCAGCTGTATCAGCCCATGCAGTACCTTTTGAAATCCTGTCCTGTTGTTTCATATGAGCTACGCATTTGCAAATAGCTACTTTTTTAGGTAACTGAATTGAATCTAACAAGTCTAAAATAAATTGCGCATGATTGATCGGTTTACCAGTAGATGTTATCATTCCTCTATTTTTCCACTGCTGCGCAAAAACATGTACAGTAGAAAAAGCATACTGACTGTCAGTATAAATGTTCACATTCTTACCTTTTGCTAAGGTACATGCCCTTGACAAGGCAATTAATTCTGCCGCTTGTGCAGATAAGTTGTGTGGTAAAGATTTTGCTTCTAGAGTTTCAGTAACAGAAACGACTGCATACCCCACTAGGTTCTGTCCTGTAGGACCCCTCCTGCATGAGCCATCCACATAATATGTCACCTCGGCATTATCCAAGGGAACATCCGTAAGGTCTTGTCTAGGTAATGTCTTTTGCTCAATCTCCTGCAGGCAGCAGTGTGGTTTGCCATCTGCAGGGGTTGGAAGCAAAGTTGATGGATTCAAAGTTGTGCATCGTTCAATTGTCATATGAGGTTGGCTCAACAGTATGGTCATACAGGAAAGATGCCTAGCTGGAGAAAGATATGCTACTTTTTCTTGCAGTAAGATAATTGCGACTGCATGAGGCAATCTCAATGTGAGAGGGTGGAATAGCACTACTGAGGCTGAAGCCTGCATGGCCATTGCAGCTGCAACTACTGCTTGTACACATTGGGGCAGGGATTGCGCCACTGGGTCTAACTGTGATGAATAGTAAGCTATGGGGCGTTGTTTGTCCCCATGTTGCTGTGTCAATACTGATGTCATATAACCTTGTTTACAACCTACAGTTTGAATAAACTGCTTGTGATAGTTTGGTAATCCTAGAACTAAGGATGATGCTATCAGTTGTTTCAGCTTACAGAAAGCTGCTTCTGCTTCAGGTGTCCATTGTAATAAATCCTGTGCTGCCATCGGCTTTTTAAATATTAAATCAGCCAGTGGAGCAGATTCCAAAGCATAGTTCGGTATCCAACTCCGACAAAAATTAGTAGTTCCCAGGAAGGACATCATTTCCTTCTTGGTAGTTGGTCTAGGTGCTTGTAAAATTGCTGTTTTTCTATCTTCATCTAATATTCTATCTTCTTTGGATATTACATATCCCAAGTACTTAACTTGTTTTCTCCAAAGCTGTAGCTTGTCTTTATTTACTTTGTGACCTTGAGTAGCTAAAAATTGTAATAAAGCTATCGTGTCCTCTCTGCATTCTTGCTGGGTGGGGGCTGGCAGCAGAATGTCATCTACATAAAGTAATATCTGACTACCTTTCGGTGGGACAAATCCCGCCAGGTTGCTTGCCATTTCCTGTGCAAATATTGTTGGACTTTCACAATATCCCTGTGGTAATCTTGTATATGTGTACCGCTTTCCCTGAAATGTAAATGCAAACCAATATTGGCTATCAGGGTGTATCGGTATCGAGAAAAATGCATTACTAATGTCTACCACTGAAAAATATTTTTGCTCTGGCTTTAAATCATTCAGTAAGGTGTGTGGATCTGGCACCGTTGGTGCCCTGGGTATAACTGCATTATTTACAGCTTGCAAATCTTGGACCATACGCCATTCCCCATTTGCTTTCTTGACAGGAAATAAAGGTGTATTACATGGTGAATCAGGAGATTCTATTAAGACTCCTTCCTTAAGTAAGGCTGCTATAATAGGTTTAATTCCCATCTCTGCATCCTTTCTCAAGGGATACTGTCTTTTCTGGGGTCTAAATGCTGACTTTGCCGTTATGGTAACTGGTCCTGCTGTTCGTATAAGTCCTACATCTGATTTCCCTGCTGACCAGAGAGTGTCTGGTATGTCCCGCAAGGCTTTTTCCTTTTCTTCCAATAAGAGTAATACTCAGCTATTCTCACTAGCCTGTGAGTGTACAGCTGGGTGTGTCTGTGTGATCCAATTCAATTTCTGTTTCTGTGCTCCTTGTTCGGAGAGCTCTAATTCTGTCTGCTTTTCCCACCTTGTGACTTTTTCACCTAAGTCTGCCCATTTCAAATTTTTGTTCTTAGTTAAACTAACATGTGGCAGTCGATTAGATTTATAAAGTGCTAAAAATTTCTGGGGCAATGAACAGCTTGCTACACTGTTCCCCTCTGCATCCCAGTACAAATTTCGCAATACTAGCCTGTTTGCATGGTTCTGAAACAATTCCTGTTCATAATCTTTATCAGGTCCTGGTCTATTACAGTAATATAGAGTACAATGCAACAAATGCTGTTTGTCAATGTCGAGGGAGGGGGACTTACTGACGGCTACGTTCATCAGTTCTTCGGTTACTGCCTCTGGACTAGTCGTAACTAAGACCTGGCTGTACCAGTAATATGTCTCACCCTCCGGTCGCACTACAAAAGTATCCATTTGTCTCTGTGCTTCCATACCCTGCATGATTGGAACTACGGCTATGCCAAATATCTGCATCAAGTCTCTACCCAAAAGATTTACTGGGCATTTTGCAGAAACTACAATTTTACTTTTCTGGGTCATTCCTGAAACGGGGTCTGTTATTGCTATGTCATGGGAGAGTGGCTCCCGATACAGCTGTCCATTAGCTGCTTTCACTAGTATATAATCTGGTGATTCTGAATCTTCCAGTAACTTGGAAGGGTGTATCAGGGTCCGTGAAGCCCCTGAGTCACACAGAAATTTAACTTCCCTCCCCTCTACCAGAAGCGTCACTTCTGGTTTCGTGTCTGCTAGGTAAAGCTCTAAGCTCAAAGGAGCTAGGTCTAAAATTTCATCTTCTTCTGTGTCTGCAAATTCATGTACATCCTCTATTCCTTGTGTCACATCCTTTACTCCTGCTATTATATTTGCACTTACGTTTTCCTGCTTATTCTCATCCAATGATTCCTGACTATCATATAGTCATTCCTCATCCTCCTTATTTTCTGTAATCACCTTCTTGTTTAGCTTGCAATCCCTTGCTAAATGTCTTTTTTTCCCGCACTTAAAACATTCACCCTTTTTCTTTCTTTCTTCGAAATCTTCTGATCGTTTATCAGATTGTTTATTTCCCCTGGGTATTTTTCTTACCCTTTTTCCCAGTTTGTACTACAAATACTTCTGACCCATCTTCTGCCGAAAATACTTGAGTTTTCTTTTTCTTTTTACTATTAAAATGTTTTTCTGCATGTCTAGCATATTCAAGTAATGGCTGTAATCTACTTGTTCGATGATCTACCATGTGCTTTGTAATAAAGCTGCTAATGGGAGTTATACTACCCTTCAAGAATGCATTCTTTAACTGTTGTTCATATGAGGAATCTTGTGTCTGGTTTTCTGGTATCTGCATTCCGCAGTGATTATTAAAACACTCTAACAGTCTAGCATAATATCTATCAACTGTTTAACCTTCCTGTTGAATGCATTGATTAATGCAAGTCCAATCAGCCCTAGGCTTCCACTTTTCAGAGATTTGGTCTGTCAGACCTTTTACTCTGCCATCCAGTTCTGCATTAGTATGTGGGAGTGGTCTAAGTTGTGCGTCACGAGGATTCCAGTTGCCACTGATCATGTGCTAATCTGGACCCACAATTTGTCTAACTACTTTTTCTACTTCCTCTCCATTTAAATGGTAACTTAATCTCATACCCTGTAAGTCTTCTAAAAATTTTCTAAAATTCACTTTTGGGTGGGGAATTCCCTCCGTGGCTTTCCGGATATCTTCCGGTGTCCACAGTCTATAAACTAAAAGAGCTGGATCCTGTCCTACCTGTCCTGCCTGAGGATTCGGCACTTCTATGAGCGGACATATCTCTTCTTCACTCATAGCCTGTGATTTTCTATTTAATTCATTTAATTCAATCTCCCTCCTCAAGTCGCATGTTCGAGACCTGGTCTCGATAGGATCCCTGACAAACGGTTGTGATTTTGCAGGGACAGCTGGATATAGCGGAGGTGGATCAGCTCGTCCACTCGCTTCATATTCTGGTAACGGAAGCGGAGGGGGTGAAGGAGGGGCTGTTGCTATTACCAAGTTATTGTCTTCTTTGTCTAAGAACATCGTCTTTGAATTTTTAATTCTCTGCTCCCTGCGATTTGCTTCCTCAAGCCACCTATGCGCCTGAGGGACTCCTAATTGTCTTTGCTTTTTTAGTTGACCTTTCGCGTCTATTTTTAACTGTTTAACAAGTTTCATAAGTGCAAGTTTATCTAAATTACCCTCAAATTTATACTTATCAACCCATTTGGTGTAGTACTTAACATTATCGGCACGCTGTAATTGCATATACTTCGCGTCTTCAGTTAGGGGCGGGTCTCGGGAACTTTTTGTGCACTGATTTCCCATTGCTGTCTTAGCTAAGCTGTAAATTGTTACGTAACCCTTCCTATCACGTGGTACCACAAATCTATACCTTTTCACAGTTTATCTAGAATAACTGCGTACCTATTCTGTTTCCCTGATCTATGACAAAAACAGTAACCCCTTTTTCTGTCTCTGATCTGCACATGCAAATCTACCTGACAAAAAACAGTTCTGTACTTAATCCCTGATCTTAAAACAGAAATAAGGTAATTCCTCCTTACCTGACCCTCCGTGAGTTGATCCACCGGATCGTTGACTCGTCCTCCAATCCCAGATCAGAAACAGTGGCTGGCCTCTTTCGAACGACAATTCAGTTGGAGGTCTTTCAAAACAGAAGAGCTGATTTGGCCTCTTCTCCATACGGATGCATGCCACCAGGCCCAATTCTGACCTAGGCCTAGAGCGAGAGGTACGTTCCGGTCCGAAGGACCAATCTGTCAAAGGAAAATTATACTTTCAAAATGATCAAAACACAGTAGGTTCAGGTTAAGGCACTTTAATCTTGCAGCAAGGAGACAAAAACATGCTAATATATAGTTTGTCTAACCAGAAACAGGAAATACTTTCATTTTTATACATTCTTAAACTTGTTGTGTCCTACCATGCTGACGTAACAGTTTACCACCTTTTTCATCATCATCTGCTGACCATCTTTCCCATGAATTTCTGATGATTTATCAATTTTTATGTGAAACTTCCTGAGAAAAACAACATGGCCTTGATTACTCCCAGTTAGATACATGTTATGTTACATTCATGATACTACGGCTAAATCAAGCACAATGCTTGCAGTTCATTTCTCTAATAATCCTTTGTCTACTTTATCTCTAAATTACTACAGCTGCAGAGGTTCCGCTCCTCTGGACAGAGCTGTTTGTCTGAAATCATTACATTTATAACATAAAGCATTGTTCATTCATTCGCTTCTGACCTAGCAGATAAACACCTGCTTCTCAAGTACATTTCCACAAGGCATAAACAAGAATATTGCTGTGCTAGCAGTTACTAGGTCAGAGGGCAACTTGCAAGTTTCAGAAAGCATACTGCAGTTTTCAAAAAGCATCTTTTTCAGTCTCATATGAAACTCAATTTGTATAAAATACAGTGCATGAAAAATAGAATGAAAGCGTATTAAAATACTTGATTATTAATTTGGCATTAAGCATACACACATTAATACATATTTTTCTAATATGTATATATATATATATATATATATATATATATATATATATATATATATAGTTTCTAAATTTAACAGATATGCATTAGGAAATAGGCTAATAAACATATTTACAGGTAGAACTGAAATCATTACGCAGGAACAGTTTCTGCTAACTATGGGCTGTTGTAGAATGTACTTTTAAATCAGAGAACAAGCTTGAAGAAGAACTTCTACTGACAAGTGTGAGAAGAGTCAATGAAAAGAGCTGACACACGACAACAATCATGGATTCCATTTGCTTAACAGCAGACAGAGCGCATGAAAGACAGCACCCAGATCAAGTCTGGGGTAGATTTATAACTACCCACCCAATTAAATGGAACCTCAATGAATGGATAGGTTCCCAGAAATTTACTCAGGATTGAATGGTCTTGCTTCATAGTGAAAGTCGGCACTGTCTTATTGTGGGTATTGGCAACTTATAATGGTCAGGACACTCAATCACCTTGAAATTTCTATGAATTCCTGTAAAAATGATCCAAACAAACTAATATTCTGGATTATGACACCGCTTTATAGAAATGGACTGATAGCATCTTGATTTTTTCAATATGTACAGCATAACTGCTCATTGTATATATTTTAAATATCTATAACAGCTTGCAGAATTAGACCATTAGTAGATTGTACCTTAATTAGAGAATATACTGCTGAGTACTTTTACCATCATGATGCCAACATGATCATCTAATGCTTCAATTCGTAACTTCAGAGATACTATACTGTGTTAGGATATTAATAAGGTTATTTATTCTGCCTGTTTTGAACCCTGTTGTTTGATTGTAAAAAAAAAAAGAAAATCAGAGGAGCATGTCTGGAAGAGAAAGATAAAATACCAATGAAGTGTGGTCGATAATAGACCAAAAGCTAAATCTACATATAATGTGTGTCAGAAGAAAAACAATGAAATGGGAAAATCCACACAGCAATAAAGACACATAAACTTCTATGAATCTTAAGAAATTTGACCTGCAATATGGAGATCATTACAAAAATGTGACATCTCTTCACAACAGGAAGAGAGAGAGAGAGAGAGAGAGAGAGAGAGAGAGAGATTAATCTTATGAGGAATCTCATGGTCATAGACAAACAAAAGATACACCCACAGATTCTGCAAGCCTTGCACGGTGTGCAGGATTAGTGCAGGAGCACTAGCAGGCAATTTGTCTGCCATGGGATCCAGGAATTGCCTGCAGGGGTGTGCACCAGCGCTCCTGCACTAGTCCAGCATGGACTCAGCCCCTGTATGCAAGTTACTCCATTTGCAGGAGAAATCCATGCAAATGTGGTAAATTTGTGATCCAGGAAGGTGGAAACTGGCCGTGCAGTACTAGTGTAATCTGCAGAAATGTACTCAGTAACAGAGTACATTTCTGCAAATTCCAAAATGGAACCATGACATCAACAAATAAAGGGTGCATATCAGTCAAGAGGCATGCCAATGGTCAAGTATAAGGCCACTGGCACTGGAAACAGCTTAAAAAAATAAAAAAAATCCACTTTTATTTTTTTTAGCTGATCTCTGTAGTTTAAGAGTAGGGCAGCAGCACGCAAATGGGATTGGGGGTAAATAAGAAAATAAACTTAAAATAAGCAGTCTAACTAAAATCACTATTCTGCCACTAAAGTCAATGGCAGGCAGAAGACAACATGGCCAGTGAGTAGTGGTTGCTAAGGGGGGATGCTCAGTGTGAGATATGTAACTATGCATTACTAGGCAATCCTATGCAAATGAGGGGAATGATAGTAAATCCCAGATTTCCCCAGCATGCTAGTCAGGCCCCAACAGTGTAGGAGCAGGAATAGCTTGGTGCAAGCTTAGGAGTTAGCTGACATCATAAGGGTGTGTGTCAGACATATTTTAAGCGGACTGGAGCCCTGTGGCTCAGGTTTGCTCCTAGCTAAGCACAGCAAAGCAAGGGTGTGTGTCTGAGTCTGTCTAGCACTCTTTACATTGCCTAAGTGGGTGTGCATGCCACGCACCAGGTTTTAAAAGAAAAAAAAAGATAAACCAGGAAATAGCAGCTCTGTGCACATTTGAGCACTGTGTTTGCACGGCACGCCCCTGACCTTAAACAGGAAGAGCAATGGGAAGCATAGCTGGCAGGTGAAATGTATCAGAATCAAACAATTACACAGGCAGCAGACCAGCTCAGCCCAGAACACTACTATAAACTATGCAAACACTTTCCACTCTGGTTTTTCCCATACTCTACACCACCGGTGTATACAAGTGGGGAAGTTTTAACAGACAAAACAACAAAATGATAGGGGCTGCAATAGCTATCATACAGCAACTTGTGGAATAGGCTGAGGGTGGTGTGGATGTGAATGCTGCCGACCAACCCACAGTGAGGAGCCGGAGAAGAGTGTACAGACCCAGGGTAACCTACCAGAAGCTACATGAGCTGGAGATAGTGGAGTGCTATAGGGTGGACATGGACCTTCTACAGAGCTGTGCCGGCCATGCCTGACACACAGAACTAACAGAGGGGAACCCATACCAGTGGCTACCAAAGCTATCTGTAGGCCTAAGAATACTAGCTACAGGTACCTTCCAAAGGCCAACTGGGGATATGATGGGGATCTCACATGCATCAGCATCCAGGGTACTCCACCAGTTCCTGGATGCCATGTCAGCACATGCCGGTGAGCATGTATATTTCCCCAACACCCGTGAGTTGCTGGCAGCAATATGTAACTGTTCCACCAAATAGCAGAATACCCTGAGGTAGTGGGTGCTATAGACTGCACACACTTATGCATCAAAGCACCACCCAGTGAGCGGGGTAGGATCTACATCAACCTCCATCAATTGCCAGGTTGTGTGCTATACACAGGGCATAATAATGAATGTGCATGCTGGCTGCCATGTAAGCTATTATGATTCCTATATCTGGCATCTGATGCAGCTGTACCAAAGATATGCCAGTGGGGACATCCCTCACTGTCACCTAGTGGGGGATGCTGGATATGCACTGGAGCCGTGGCTGGTGGCACCCATCAGAAATGCACACACACCCAAACAAGAACTACATAATGAGGCGCACACACAGACCAGGATTATAACAGAGCATGTGTTTGGGATGCTCAAGTCATGGTTCCGGTGCCTGGACAGATCTAGTGGAGCCTTGCAGTACTCACCAGCTACATGTACCCAAATTGTCATCGTATGTGCCATGCTACACATATGATCCTGTTGAAACAGCTGCAGCAGGAACAGCATGGGGCAGGGCCACACAGCCCCCACCATTGCCAAGGCCTGCACAGGCACAGAGTGACTCATAGGAGGAACAATCTGTGCCTGCCCCAGTAGGCAGAAGGAGGCATGCCCAGTTTGCCATGGCCTGGGCAATGAGGCAATGCATAGCACATACACTGACACAGGAGGGACCCAGGGAATAACACCTCTGTCTGACTCTCACATACAGTAAAAGGGATGCCAAACATGACACTACCTGTGCTCAACCATGTGTAGGGAGTGTACTAAACACCCTCAGTGCTGGGACACCCACAAGGTAAGTGAATCACACATACCCAACAACAGTCACAGCCAGCAGGACAGGTGTAGACAAACACAAACAAAGGCTGTGCTATGGCCTCTGAATGATGCCTATGGGTAACCTCCCACCCAGGTCTACACAGCCAGACTACAGCAGGTCCGGCAGTGGGATGTTAGTACTGAAGGGTAGAAAGTCAAGAAACTAATATGTAGGTCAATCAAACCTAAGACCTGTAGTACACTGATATGCCTCTAGTCAGCATGATAGGTTAGAATACAGAAGGATATGGAGTACCTGACATACCAGTACAGTTATAGCAAATGTGTACAAGTGTCAGGTGTGCCCCCCCCATCCTACGTAGAAATTTAGTAACAGTCAGGTGTGTCCCCCAATCCTGTGTAGAAATGTAGTAACAGTCAGGTGTGCCATCCCCAATCCTGTGTAGAAATGTAGTAACAGTCAGGTGTGCCCCCCCAGTCCTGTGTAGAAATGTAGTAACAGACAGGTGTGCACCCCCAATAATGTGTAGAAAAGTAGAAACAGTCAGGTGTGCCCCCCAATCCTGTGAAGAAATGTAGAAATAGTCAGGTGTCCCCCCCATCCTGTGTAGAAATGTAGAAACAGTCAGGTGTGCTCCCACCAACCCTACCTATTTATGTAGTAATGGTCTGGTGTGCCCTCCCCAATCCTGTGTAGAAATGTAGAAATAGTCAGGTGTGCCCCCCCAATCCTGTGTAGGAAAGTAGAAACAGTCAGGTCTGCTCCCCCCAAGCCTACCTATGTATGTAGTAATGGTCTGGTGTGCCCCCCAATCTGATGTATCCACGTCATAACAGTCAGGTGTGCTGCCCCACAACCCCATGTAGAAATGTAGGAACATGTATGTATAGGTATAATACCAGTGGAGCACAGATGCACAGAGGTGGCCAAGGAAGCAGGACAGGTAGTAGCAGCTACACAATATGCAGGTATGTGTGTGTTAGGTTGGTGTGTGTTTCATATTGTGTGAGAGTGGTCAGTTTGTATGCATGTTGAGGTAAGACCTGGTGGCCATCACCCACAAATGCTGATGACAGGGACAAGTCCTCACAACTGCAGTGCCAAACACAATACCTACCAGTGCAAATGTATGGTGATAATATGTGTCACCATCTGAAAGACTGACATGGCATGGCTGTTGGGCTAGATATACAACCAGCACACGGGGGAAAGTACCCCAGACATATAGTATATATTGTGTCACTGTGAAATGGGCACACTCTTGGAATAGTACAAACAGGTATGCATCACATTATCTGTAGTAGGGGATACCAATGTTGTCTGCCCAAACACTCACAGATCACAAAGGAGGTAGGACTGATGTAGTGGAAAACAGTTGATGCACCTGCACATGCAAGCATAACTGAAATTCCCAATGCATAGCTGTGTGTCAGATGCAAGTAGTGTCCATAGCACACATGCACCCAGCTCACTCAAACACCACCCACAGGTATCTCCCTTGTTGTACCCCTGCTGTAGGGAATAGGTACAATATGACCCCAGCTGACAATAGCAAAAGAATGCAGCATGCAGTGCAGGTGTCCCATGGAGGTGTATTGCCAGCTGTAGGTAGCACCCTGCCAGCATCCACACCACCAATCAGAACTGATGGAAAGTATTGGCATGAACACCTAGCACACCTACCCTGTCACCCCAGGAGAATATACTGTATGGTGGTCTGAGACTGTAGGACAGACAGAATGCAACGGCCTGCCACATCTGACCTGCATCAACAGCCAATGGCCCACAGGCCTCTGCCAAGGGCCTGTGTCTCACACGTACTGCCAATGCATGTTATGTCATGGGCACCCAATTAACAACACAACACACTCCACATACGCCATGTGCAAGGCCCTGTGGACAAACCACAGTGACATGTCCACCATGTCCCACTGCATGAACTGTTGAACAACACCAACACACAGCCACGAAGTGGTGATAACCATAGGGATAGTATCAGAGAATGTATGCATAATGTAAGGAAGAGGAGAGAACAACTGAGGGAGGGTGGGAGCATGGCCAGTATGGAATGTACAAGGTCCGACACAAAGCTGTGTGCACACACTATCCCTGGCTGTAAACACATAAATGGGTGCCTGCATACCTGCTCATACACCACAATAGGGGTAATGTCCTGACTCATGGCCCCTGCCTCTGGGTAACCTGTGCAAATCTGTACAGCTGTGAGGTATTGCCATAGCAATATAAGGGTATACTGTCAGGTTGCTGGATGTACATGTATGGGATCCCCTGCCAGCACTGTACCAAGGTACTGAACTGGATACCCAGACCCAGCAGCAAGTGTCTGCAACACCTCCTCCAGGATGGCATAACCTACCATGAATATGTAGGCATCTGCCCACAATACTGCACACAGCTGCAGTCACCCTTGTCCCCCAAGACATCATTGTGAGCAGGAATGTCCACCTGACAGTACACAAGGACAGAAAACATCACAATGTATAACAGTACACATGTCTGAATATCACTGCTAACAGCAGTACCATGTATCTGAATCAGCACAGACACAATCACCTACAGTGAACACTAAGCTTTGCACACTTTGTCCCCATATTGCCAAATGATCGACAGATACCCTGCAGAAACAGTTTGCTACCTGTAGGTGTACAACACAAAGGTCTGCACTGGAGTACAAACTACCTGGAATCGATCCACCCATGCAGTACAGAAGAGCATACTGGGCATGTTCACACACTTAGAGAAATGAAGACAATGTCAGACAACAACATACTCATGCTCACACACACACATGAAGCCCATGTCTGCAAACAACTGTGGACCAGGCATATCTAGCAGTTGCAGATGTTAGTGCAGACAGTCCTCAGTATGCACCACTCATGCTTTGCACACTCAGTGGATAGGAATACAGGCATATATCCAAGGACAACACACTATAATAAGCCAAAAGTAGACATACGTAGATGTGTAGAAGAGAGTGACTATGACAAGGAGCCATCCAGATCTGTCCTACCCAGCGCACAGCCAAATGGCTACAACCACATGAGGTTCAGATATCACTCACTGTAGATACTAACCAAGGGTATCTGTCAGCAGTACCGACTATGTGGTGCAAGTGCTAGCTGTGCAACATGACTGTACAAGGAAGTAGTCACCCAGCAGCTGTATACATGTACCTGTGGAATATGGCCCTGCGTGTGCCCACATGTGGTGTGTCAACCCCTAGATGAATAGGTTATGGCCCATGCACACACACTGGCCTCCCCATAGCCCTACTATGACAAGCTTGCTGAGGTCATCCACTGTGAAATACAGCTTTGGGAAGGTTGTAGCTCAGTAATCTCCGTTGTGTGTCCTATAACTGCATACTGCTGTAGTGTGATAAAATAGTTAGGAGTTCTAATCCCAGACTTGGCAAGTGTGTGTGTGTGTGTGTGTGTGTGTGTGTGTGTGTGTGTGTGTGTGTGTGTGCCTGTCTCTGTCTGTGTAGAGAGAAATGCTTTTTAGGCTAGTTGCACTCCCTTCAATTCAAATGCCCTACTTTGGCAAGGCTGCTGATGTCATCCACCCTGAAATAAACTTTTGGGAAGGTTGCAGCCCAGTAATCTCTGTAGCATGTCCTATAACTGCATACTGCTGTAGTGTGATAAAACAGTTAGGTAGGAGTTCTAATCCCAGACTTGGCAAGTGTGTGTGTGTGTGTGTGTGTGTGTGTGTGTGTGTGTGTGTGTGTGTGTGTGTGTGTGTGTGTGTGTGTGTGTGTCTGTGCGCCTCTGTCTGTGTAGAGAGCAATGCTTTTTAGGCTAGTCACACCCCTACAATTCAAATGCCCTAGGTTGGCAAGGCTGCTGATGTCATCCACCTTGAAATACACAACTGGGAAAATTATAAACCAGTAATCTCCATGGCATGTCCTATAACTACGTACTGCTGTAGTGTGATAAAATAGTTAGGTAGGAGTTTTAATACCAGACTTGGCAAGTGTGTGTGTGTGTGTGTGTGTGTGTGTGTGTGTGTGTGTGTGTGTGTGTGTGTGTGTGTGTGTGTGTGTGTGTGTGTGTGTGTGTGTGTGTCTCTGAAAGCAATGCTTTCTAGGCTAGTTACACTCATTACACTTCAAATGCCCTACTTTGGCAATCCTGCTGATGTCATTCACTGTAAAATACACCGTTGGGGAAGGAATACTCCAGTTATCCCCACGGTGTGTCCTATAACTGCTTCATGCTGTAGTGTGATATAGAACTCTGGTAGGGGTTCTATCCCCACACATGGCAGTTGTGGATGTTTTGTGTGTGTTTCTATGTCTGTGTAGGGAGCAATGCATTTTAGGCTAGTCACACTCACTACACTTCAAATGCCCTACTTTGGCAATCCTGCTGATGCCATTCACTGTGAAATACACCTTTGGGGAAGGAGCACTCCAGTTATTCCTGTGGTGTGTCCTATAACTGCTTCATGCTATAGTGTGATGTAGAACTCTGGTTGGGGTTCTCTCCCCACACATGGCAGTTGTGGATGTTTTGCATGTGTTTCTATGTCTGTGTAGAGAGCAATGCATTTTAGGCTAGTCACACTCACTACACTTCAAATGCCCTACTTTGACAATCCTGCTGATGTCATTCAGTGTGAAATACACCTTTGGGGAAATAGTACTCCAGTTATCTCCGCGGTGTGTCCTATAACTGCTTCATGCTGTAGTGTGATATAAAACTCTGGTGGGGGTTCTATCACCACACATGGCAGTTGTGGATGTTTTGTGTGTGTTTCTGTGTCTGTGTAGGGAGCAATGCATTTTAGGCTAGTCAGTCTCACTACACTTCAAATGCCTTACTTTGGCAATCCTGTTGATGTCATTCACTGTGAAATACACTTTTGGGGAAGGAGTACTCCAGTAATCTCCATGGCAAATCTTATAACTGCATAGTGCTGTAGTGTATTAAACTAGTTAGGTAGGAGTTCTAATCCCATACATGACTGGTGTGTGTGTGTGTGTGTGTGTGTGTGTGTGTGTGTGTGTGTGTGTGTGTGTGTGTGTGTCTGTGTGTGTGTGTGTGTGTGTGTGTGTGTGTCTGTGTTTGTAATTTGTATCCTGTGTAGAGGTGGGTGTGAGTCTGTAACAACTGGAGTCAATGGGAAGTGGGTTTTGCAACTCTCTTATATGGTGGCCCTAATATATATCACAATGTCCACCATACAGGGATAACAGATGTGAAATAGCCGCGAGACTGGGGTGCATATCCATACCCCTACATTTGACATCAAGGCCAGGTGAACAAAGTGAGTGAACCTAGTATTACAAGATAATACTCTCAACCCATGTCTCATACACACACACACACACACTTCCCTAGGCAACAGCCACTGTGTTGGTAGTACCCTGCATATTGCCCACTGATAGTGACTATGGTGTGATTGCAGTGGGCTACAGTGGGCATGGCACTGTGACCATCAGTCCAATGGGCATGTACATGCCGACAGTGCACCTACCTCATGTTCCCAACTGGACACCTGCAACACCTGTGGTGCCTTCAAATGTGACCCACAAAGGACATACCATGCCTGAAAACATACCCTGTATTGACAGATGCCACTGACACCAGGGAATACCAGTATCATGCTATCAATGTAGGTGCTGGGTCAACCTGCTGTCCATTAATAGTTCTCACCACATGAGGCCAGGACAGGCACATCTGATGATAATCTGTGTAGACAACATGGGCCAGACACCCCAAGTACAGTTCCACATGTCGCTGTACATGCATGTGGGATGTGTGCACATCCCAGACACCATCAATGTCATGGACTAAGGAACACATACATGGCAAGCAATGCACAGCATTGTCCACATGCAATAGTCACCCAGGTGACTGGATGGTGAATACAATATCCACCTGTTTGGTCATATCCTGACACGATACTCCTGAGCCACAATAAAGACCATTACCATGTGGCCTGATAGTCATCTGGCACAGTCGACCATAACACATCCATGCAGCACTGCACCCATGCATGTCAGTACTGGCACCCTGTGTCTGTGTGTGTGTTGTATGATGCATATGACCACATTCACACTCACTACAACCCCATTGGCATGCTGAAGCATGCTGTCTGATGTCAGACACCTCCACATACCATTTCCCCATATAACTTCCATATGACCCCTGTGGTGCATGTGATACCTGCACTATAATGTGTTGTGGCAGTCCCACTAGTGATGATTTGTATTCCTGGCCCTGCCAAGTGTGTCAATGTGTGTGCTTCCCTGTGAGAGTGTGGCTGTGTTGATGCTGGCACCTGTTCATGTGGACAGGCACGTGTACTACACCTACCATATAGCTACCATAACCCTGTTGCAAATGTCGCTCACCATCACATATACGTTTTGAGGGCTCCTCAACATGTAATTTATGTGGCACATCCAATAACTGCATAGACATGTGATAGCACTACATAGTCATCAGGGGGTTGATATCCTGTACTGGTAGGTGTGTGATACAAACAAGCTTATGTTTTACTCTCCCACCCCTCCCTGACTATTCTTTGCCTCTGTCTGAATTTCTTACTCCCTTTGGTGGATGTGGAGATTTACACCTGCTGTGCTTAGGCAGCAGCATGTGTATTTTAAGTGTTGCTCATGATCAGCTGATGGCCTCTGCATGAATTTCAGCCTTCCTCTAGCTGATTGCATGTGGAACAGCTGTGGTAACATTCCCATAGCCAATTGCATGGGAACACATTCCAATATCTGGGAACATCATGTTGGTGTTGGGCCTTTACATTCAGTGTGAGCAGGAACTTGATCCGTTGTTTGGCAAACAGCATCACAGATGGATTGGGGATCTACCGCTAACAATATACACTGTGGAAACAGGGCAACACACAGGAGGGTGATGTGCCTGACCTGACAACAGAGTGTAAGTGCTGCTATACTGCATTTGTAGTAATGTTGGTTTAACAGGGTGTGTGTGGATATGGCTGGCTGACATGCTTTAATAGCTGCCATGTCAGTGCTATGTTTATGAGGAAACCTCCATCTGTAGGGTCTGCTGCAGAATGGGCAGTGTGTGGTGTCTTTTGTTTCATGTGTTTGCCACAGAGCACCTGTCTGTGGACTGCAGAAAGTAGTGTGAGGATTGCAGTCTGTAGATGGTGACAGCCGTGAGAGTTACTGACTTCAATTCTCTCATAGGACATATGTTGCAACAAACCCTGTTACAACAGTAAATGCATGAGGGTATCACAGCCACATGTCAATATCGGCCCTGTTTATGTGCCTCCAGCCACAACTCTGTCACCCTTTGTATATACGTCATGCAGTAAGAGGTGCATATGTGCTGTACACCATAATTAGTGTCATCATATCTGATAACAAGCCAGTGAGATATCAGACTGCTACACATGTTATATGTAGTAGGGGTTACAATTTATGATGTAACCTGGACATTTTGTGGTTGTGTGTACAGTATTGAGGTCTGTGTACTCATGGTAATTGTCAACACTGTGTATTGTTCATATGTACTTTGGTCTGTGTACAGACTGTGGTAGATGTCATTGTTTGTGGTCCTGTTCTATCTGATATTACATGCTGCTCCTCTATATGTTACCCTATCGGCTTACACATTTGTAGGGCCATACACGCGCATGTCCCATACCACAGTCAGGCTTTGGACAACACTGTGGAGTGGCCCAGTATATGTAGGGTTAGTGTGTGAGTGGCACATATCAGGATGTTGTTGCACAGATAGTCCATTTACTGTAATATTACGCTAGCTTTCCATATGTTGCTGTGGCTGTGTTCACACTGGTTGTGGTTATGCACTTTCACACAGGTGTATCATACTCTGTGCTGTGACATGCCTGTAGATCCTGCTATACATGCTGGTACATGTGCATTCCCCCATAGGAAGTGCAGACCAGTGTTGAGCCAGTCTGCTTGTAGCCTGCACAGTGTGTTGTTACATGCCTAGCAGCTTAGTGTACTTATCCAGTGAGATATCACATCCAGATACTTGCCAGATGGACTGCTGCCAGGCCACCATAACAGTGATGTATGTCAGACAGAGCAGTAAGATGCTGTACAGATGTATGTCAATATCTAGTGGCTAGTATGTGGCCATAGCAACTCCTTACCAGTGGTTATCATGTGTCAAGACAGACAGGGGTGTGTGAATGCAGAACCTATGGGGGCAAATGTGTACCAGTAGTTACATGTTATACCTATCTACATGGCTGTTAACATCCACATTGTCAGGCTTGGTCCACATGTCTTGCACTGAGGGGTTTTGTGTATACTTCTGGACTATCCAGAGTGTGTCAGACTGTCCATATATATTGGCCAATATCTCTGCTGTAGTCCACAGGAGCATTACATGTTAGCAGTGGTACTGTCCTATGATGTCCTTAGGATGTCTGTCAGTATCCAGTGGTGCACATAATATAAGCAGATGTGACCATCCACACACACCATATCTATGCTGCCTTACGGTATCTGGATTTACATTACCATACAATCCACCTTCGGTAAATGCAGGCCTACTGCCTCCTGCCATACAGACTGTTCTGTCTGTCAGTGTGCTTGTGATGGTGCCAGTTATGCCTTGTTATGTAAAGGTTACATTCCATTGTGTCAACTGAGTTCTTTACCCCCTAGTTACTGTGTACAGAGTGTAGATAGAAACTGCTGAACTATACATCTGCATTACTTACTGTTGATTGTTTGGTATCCTGTGGCCCAGTCTGTCTTTACTATTGTACTACTAGAAGGCCTCGGCCTGGACAGCAACATTTGTAAACCTTTCTGGACTACTGTATTAGTATAATACACACAGTTGCATTACTCTCTTTATATGGATGTCAGTGTCTAAACAGGTATGTGACATGGCATATACAACTTTAATAGTACACAAATACAGCTTCCCCATTTATGCAAACCTGTGTGTGGTGTTATATCCTTTGACCTCTCTGTGGGTATATGTTGCAGGCAACGATCGTCATTTGTATGGGTGGCTCATACAGTGTCCAGTTGTTAAGGTGGTAACTGTAGGCATAGTGGCTGTTCCATATTGTGTGCACCGTCTACATATGTATCTTACTATATATATCTCTGCGTGTGTATGTGTAGTTACATATATATATATATCTATATCTATACATATATATGTATATCTGTATCTGCATATATGTGTCTGTATATATTTATCCTAGGGATGCTGATATCTTCCACACTGTACATTCCTTATGGGAGCCAGACTGTACTGCATGATGTGTTACTGATACCAACCTGGCATCATACAGGTGGGATGGAGTACTGTAAACATCTTGTGCCCATGTCATGCCAGGGCCTGGTAATGGGATCTGCAACAGTTGGTAGTGTATTGCAGGGCAGAGGTGTTTGGCTGTGGGGGGTATACCTTTTTATACAAGACGTATGTTGATTGGTGCCTCTCAACCCCATTAACGGTGCATGTGGACATATATGTTTTTGTTATGTTCCCATTGTTATCTACAGATGTATGTCCTTATATACCTATATAGATATATATATCTGCTTACATATATATCACTTGCTGTATATATATATATATATATATATATATATATATATATATATATATATATATATATTTAGACATATACATGTAGACATATATAGCTATAGATGTATGGATTTGTATGTATATATGTTTATATATATATATATATATATATATATATATATATATATATATATATTTCTATATATATATCTATATCTACATATATAGATATGTTTTATCTGTTTAGATATTAATATATGCACACACACACATACATCTACATGTTGGAATACATTCTCTGTACTGTAGAATGACTGGGCTGGATGATATGCTTGCATAAGCATCAGGGTTATGTGTATCTGACATGGCTTAGTGGTAAATGCTATGGTGAGCAGGGTCCTGGATTTGAGCCCTGCAGAGGCTGTTTATTTTGTTGCTGGGCAGAACAAGGGCAGTTGGATACAGAGTGATTAGGGTACTTCTGAGCAGTTGTAAGCGGGTTTGCACCGAGGTAAGCACTGCTAACTTCTGGTTATTGTTTCTTATATTCATTTAGCTTCTAAATTGCTTAACCTGTGTAGGCATTGCTTGCCCTCGCGCAAGCAGGCTTAAACCCACTTACTGCTGCTTAAAAGTGCTTACTCTTGCTTACCCCGCACTAATTTCTTTAAAAGAAAAGAAAAAGGGTTGATAGGAAAGTGGTGAAAAAGGGGCACAAAGAGGGAAAGACAGTAAGGAAAATAGCTAGGGATGTGCAGGAAGGGTGTGGGGAAGGTCCATAGCTGCTCATTTCTTTTACAGCAACAGCTGTGCATATGCACTGAATTTGTAGGTAGATTTGGACACTCAAATCCCTGGGAGAGGGGTGAGGACAACAATAATAAGTTGTGATGCCAATTAGACCTGATTATGTGTCCAGTGGACGTGTGTCAAATGGACATCTATGTATGGGGCGAGAATCTTTTTTGGGAACAGATTGCCCTTTTTTTCTTTTGTTTTTCAGGTGAGAGTGGGATGTTAGGGAGGGATAGTAGGCATATTTGGGGAGGTAGGTTGGGTAGGTTAACAGACAAGAGAAACAACATGCATACAGGGGTGGTATGGGATACATGTGGGGAGTAAACTCCTTGATGGGAAAGGGTGTTGGAGAATCGGAAGCCCATGAGCCCCCTAGTGGAAACAGTGTGACTGAGGTCCCCTCCCATGGGTAGTCACCACTGCACCTTCACAGCCCTGAAGGTGGCTGTGCTGGGGGCTGAGTCTCAGAGCCAGCCTGACCCTCTAGTGGTGACACGCATCCCTTGAGGTGGCATAGCAGATCAAGGTGCTGGCTGAGCTCGCTATGCACCACGACCCAGACCTGGCGACGGGTGACAGGTTCCTGTCTGCACCCGCTCCAAGGGTGGGGCAAGCACCATCCCCTGAGGCAGTTCCACCCGAAGGTGGTACAGGACCAATGGAGAGGGAGATCCTGGGTTGGGCCCCAGACATGCTGGTGCCCGGTGCCATGGCCAGCTGAGGTGGGTGGGACAGGTGGGTTCGCTGGGACCGGCCTTCCCAAACGTGCTATAGTGTTTAGATTTTATCATCATATGTGAGTTAGTAATAGTCAACACATTCCAGGGTTAGGTATAACAGCATGCATAGATATTCACATTAACCCAGACACCGGATATGGAGCAGTTGCATAGCAAACAGAACACATGCATATATGGGACCACAGTGATAATAAGAATAGCATGCAGGTACATTGATGGCACCATGCCACCAGTGTTGGAATAATTCAATATAGCACATGCATGGGAACAATTAAAATATTTATCAAACAATTGGACATTATCAGAACATTGGAATCATTACATACTGGTCGGGGTGGGTATGTTGTTTATTGTTGGAGATATGGTGGGGTGGGGGGGGGATGTCAATTAACAACTAGTATATTCCTGTAATCCACATTACTTTCCTAGTCAGTGCTGTTATCCGTACCTTACAAGTCTTACTACACTACCCTATAGCCTTAGTTTGGACAGTGATATGGCTGTCATCATCGTTATACCTGAACTGATTTTACCTGCAGTATACACCTCTTACCTGGTATACCTGTGGAGGGAATGTTTGTTACCACTAACTCTTTCTACACATACTCCCAGATTCCGGGTTGATGTTGTGCACATAGCTATGCAACTCTTTATGCACAGACTCTGGCCATGTGTTGACCACATGCAGGTGTACTGGGACATATCTAGACTATTGCCCTCTTCAACCTTTAGTGACTTCACACACACATATGCATGCTTTCCTACACAGTTATATTATGTAGCACAGTGTGGGTGACAGTGATCAGTGATACTTTATTATTCAAAGAAACTGCAACACTCACAATTCCCTACAATACCAGAGTAAACAGTACCAGTACAGGGTATAATGTTTTTTATTTCTCAGCACAGTCTTCATATCCGACATACCTGTGAGAGCAATGTTTGTTAGTACTACCTGAATGTTGCCACTCAAAGTTCGAGATTACACATTAGTATTATGTGCATACACCTCACTCTGTTACTGTACACACTCTGGTCACAGCTTGACAACATGGGGGTGTAGATAGGACATACCTGGCTTATTACTCTCCTAACAGTTTCGGGAGTTGCTACAGTGACAGGTTTGTTCTCATAGATGTATGACAATCACTTGTATTCCCTGTTTGCTCGCTAAACATCTGGGATTATCCCACAAACCTACCAAGGGTACAGGAGGACAGGCAGCAGATATGAGCCTATATACTGTACATTCTGGTCTTATCTGTACAGTTGTGGGGTATGATTCTGTATGCAGCCTACTTACACTCCCAGGATTCAGACCATGGCTGTGTCTGTTACAACCTAAACACTGTCCATCAGTGTTGTGTGTGCTATATAGATATTGTTGTATATCTCCTATCTGCTTTCTGTGTTATAATTCTTCTGTGCTTTTGCATTCTGGCCTTGTATTACAACACTCTGATACAGATTTCCTAGACAGTTATATTTTGTAGGACAGTGTGGGTGACAGTGATGAGTAATACCTCACTATTCAGAGCAACTGTATCACTCACAATGCCATACAATACCAAAGTAAACAGTACCAGTACAGGGTATCATTCTTGTATTTCTGGGCACAGTGTTGGTATCTGACAGACCTGTATGAGAAATGTTTGTTAGCACTATCTGAATGTTACCACCCACAGTACCAGATTCCACATTAGTATTATGCACATACATCTCACTCTGTTACTGTACACACTCTGACCACAGCTTGACAAGATGGGGGTGCAAATGGGACACACGTGTCTTCTTAGTCTCATAAGGTTTTGGGGAATTGCTAGTGTGTCAGCTTTATTCTCATAGATGTGTGTCAATCAGTTGTATTTCCTGTTTGCTGCCTATACATCTGGGATAATTCCACTGATTTTCCAGGGGGACAGGTTGACAGGCAACAGATATGGGCCACTCTACTGGGCATTCTGGGCATATCTGTACAGTTGTGGGGTATGATTCTGTATGCAGACTACTACCACTGGCAGGATTCGAACCATGGCTGTGTGTGCTAAAAAAAAACAACAGGTCACATCTCAGTTGCATGTGCTATTCAGGTATTGTTGTTTGACTTTTCCCGTTTTCTGTCTATGTGTCTCTCAGTTGTACTAAATGGACTCTGGAGATTACACCAGTCATATATAGGCATTCCTACACATTCTATTTATGGTGCACGGTGTGGATAACAGTCCTTATTACAACAGTACTATTACGTGTATGTAAATTTACATTACCATATGATACCAGAGTATACACATGCAGTCCAGCAGTTAGGCCTTTATTGTCAGCCTATTATGCTTTTATTTCCATACATACTATATGAGTCTTTTCTTGCAATATTCTCCGGTGTATGCAGTACTTGCCTTAAACAATACAAGTTTTATACAGGCAATTAATTTACTAATATTTTTAGATTTATTTCCTATGGCAGTACATGCAAGAGTTTTACTGACCTGCCTCGCATTGCAACCTCTCCAGGCGACTGCCATGGGCCTCCTGGTTCGCGGCCCACATGATTGCAGCTGTGTAGGATATAAGAGGAAAATTTAGTCATACTATCCATGATATACATGAAATGGCAATTATTACACACTTAGTGGGATGATACTTACACACAGCTGGGACATCCCCTGCCATTTTAGCCTCTTGGATCCACTGCTCCTAGAGGTCCCGCTTATGCCAATTCAGGTCAGCATAGTGATGCCTGACCTGCTCACCAGTTTGGGATATGCCAGTGGCACTGGTGAGGTCATGGGCAAGATGGTCCCAGGCATCCACCTTATATTGGGAGCCCTGGTACTGGCCCTGCAGCTGTCTCTGTTCATGGTCTTTGACAAGGAGTCCTGCCATGACTCTGGACTCCTGGATGCACCAGCGCTGTGCCCGAAAGTGCACACCCTCTCCCCTTCCTGACATAGTGCCTGCAAAGGAAGCTACAGCCAGTTATGAGATATATTCCAGCCTCTTGTGTTTAAGTGGGGCAGATTTCCCACACTTTTTTGTGATTGGCCAGTTTTGAAAAGGCTAAGCTATGGGCAAACCTACTTACTTAAGGTTGGCATTGTTTAAAGGGATATAACACTGGGTACATTGAGTTAGCTAGCCTACACATTGCTTACACCTCCGAAGCTGGTCTGTGCAATGCTTAGCATTGCTTACATCTGACTTTGCATTATATTTCCTTTTTGGCATTGATTTATTATTCATTACATCTTATATGTATGCCTGGTATCCATGATTCATGTGTACATACACTGTATGGGGTCCTTGTGTTTTATTGGGGACTTCAACACTCTATTATAATTACACCTGACTTTTGGGCTGACAGCTGTACTCCGGTTCACATATTTATGTTATGTTGTGGGTTATGGAACATATGTCTGTATACTGATTCCTTTCACAGCTTCAGTTTGATTTTACTATTGTGAAGACTTGGTTGCAGATACATAATGTTTCTGGACTGTTGTGATGGCTTGGTGGTTAACTACTGTGATCATAGTATATAGGGTCCAAGGTTCAAGACCTGCAAGGCTGTTTTTTTTTTGTTGATGGGCAAAACAAGGGCCATTGGATACAGAGTGATTAAGGCACTTTTGAGCATTTGTAAGCGGGTTTGCACGAGGGTAAGCAATGCTAACCTCTGATTACATATGCTTACAGAGAGTTAGCTTCAGAATTGCTAAACCTGTGTGCGCATTGCTTACCCCCAAGCAAACGGACTTCAACTCACTTACTAGTGCTTAAATATACTTACTACTGCTTGTTGGTGCTTAAACCTGCTTACTAGTGCTTTGTTTATTATGACACTGACACCTCACATGTGCATTTACTGCAGTACTCCAGTTCACAAATATATGTTATTTAGTGGGTTATGCAACAAAAATATTGCTCATAAAGTGCTTTGCCATGGAAAATGGAATGTGCTGCAGTGGGACTTGAATCAAGACTGCCTGCTCATAAGGCAAATGCTCTGCCCACTACACTATTGCTCTGTTGCTTCATTTGCCTATATCTTCCTTGATATCCTCTTCAGCCATTTAAGCAGCATTAACCGTAGCTAAGTGATAGGCACACATACGCACCTACAGTTAGTTTAATCAGATTTTTAAAAAAATAAAGAAATACAGGTTTGTTCATTTTATTTGTATTAACTTGCTGTTGTACACCAGGGGGAATGTTGTTGGGGATACGTGGACACCTATGACCAGTCTCACTCATTTCTTGGGCCTTTCTGCTGTTCTTTATTGCGGGGGCATGTATATTCTGTGAGCTCTGCTCTCAGACACGCCCCCTACACTCTTACATGTTCCATGTGCGATAAGGAGCACAGGCAGCGCGCCTTCATTAATATGCATGGCGCGCTGCCATCCTTCTCCTAAATGGCTGCTTCCGTGCAGGACTAAGCTGGTCCTTGACTGAAGATTGGTAAATCCGGGGGACAGTTTTAGAAAACTGACTTTGTATTAGAAAATGGAATTTATAGCACAATTTTCAGATCAAATAAGTAAATCTAGGAATATAATTACTAAGTCCTTCCTCTAAATTCTTATTTGCATTATATGATTCTGTAAGAAAAAAATATATAGTGGCATACTGTTGTTTACATTTACTAGAAATATCATAATGTATAGTTTATTTGCTTTGCCAGAATGTAACTGGTTACATCTTAAAGTATTTTTGCACTGCATTACAATGTAAACTTAATAAGGTATGTATGCTGTAGCAACTAGTTAACATGATTTCTTATGAAACAAATAAAATGGAACATATGGTAAATTTTAGTGTTATAAAATAGAAATGAAATGACCTCGGTTTGATCCATGAAGTCTAGGACATATGTGCATCAGCCATTCTGGAGTAAAATATGTTCCAAATAAGATAACGATGCTTGTCTGCTTTGGCAAGGTATATTCCTTAAATCACAAAAAAACATGTCAGATCTGTCAGCCAAGCAGGAAACTTGAGAATATCTCAGTGGTCCACTAACTTTCAAATAAAAATGGCTTATTACTGTAGCAATTTCATCCACCAAAACATCTCCCAGAACTTCTTCAGGGATTTATCCCTTAGCTAATGGAACATTTCATGAAAGAATATCATGAAATGGATGCACTTATGGAAATGTTAATCATGAATATTTCAGATTTTTAGCAGAGTAGTCAAGAAGCCAAGCTATATGAATAACATATGGTTTTGAATATGCAACATGAATCATAATGTCTTAGAAATGTAATGTAGTAAATATTTTAGAATAAAAAAGTGGAATTAATATGATGATTGAAGAAAAAAGTTGTAACATAACACTGCTACCAGCTGTCTGCAAATAAATATGGCTAACTATGTCTATCTTTACAAAGACATATCAAGTTATAGTTGCCTGCTTGTTGACAAGATAAGCCCACTGGACTTGTGGTCCCTTTTCAAGAATGACCCAGGAGCACTGGATGACATGTTTAGTGACTTGCTCTGATTCACACTGTAGACAAATGAAAATGGAACTAATCACACCATCTAAGCTGGACATGATAGCTCACCCTCTGTGCTACGAGTCAGTTCAAACTGAGAAATACTATGATTCTCAAAACCAAAATCTGCCTGCTTAATTTCAATTATTTTTCCCAGCCCCCCTTAATAAATCACACCAAACACATAAAGCCATTTGACGACCTTTATTGAATATTATTGAATAATAAACTTTATTCACAACAGAAACAACAATTATCTTCATCAGTAACGATCTCAGGGCAGCGTACCTACTCACCCTGGACGATTCATACCTCAGGGCAGCGTACCTACTCACATTGTTACCTTCTCCACCAGGGCAGCATAATTACTCACCCACCAACCTCAAATAGGCAGCGTACCTGCTCACCTCATGCCACATCAACCATTAACCAATAAATTCTCCTTTATTCAAGTAGTGTCCAGCAGCTCACTCATCCCCCATGCAATGCATGACCACCTTCCTTAGAGGGGGAACAGAAGAGGACAATCCTGTCCTCTTCTCTGCCTTAAACTCCCAAAATGCACCCCAAATCAAAGGGAGGGTGGGAGGGACACCAAATCATGGTAAAATGTGCCTACTTCCTCTAAACCCTACCACTTAACACTACTCTAAATCCCTCTTTCCCCTACATCACTTCCCCTAAGCTCCCCTTCCCATTAAAGCTTTACTAACTAAACCCAAACCCTGCAATCTAACCTACCTGCCAGACACTGAAAACATTATCCCCATAAAGCTATCCTCCCACCCTCACTACCTGAAAGTGGGGCCAGGACAAATTAGTCTGTCCCAAACTTCATTTGTCCTAGCCCCCCTTAATAAATCACACCAAACACATAAAGCCATTTGACGACCTTTATTGAATATTATTGAATAATAAACTTTATTCACAACAGAAATAACAATTATCTTAATCAATAATGATCTCAGGGCAGTGTACCTACTCAACCTGGATTATTCATACCTCAGGGTAGTGTACCTACTCATCCTGTTACCTTCTCCACCAGGCAGTGTACCTACTTACCCACCAACCTCAAATAGGCAGCCTACCTGCTCACCTCATACCAAATCAACCATTAACTCACTCCCCCATGCAATGCATGACCACCTTCCTTAGAGGGGGAACAGAAGAGGACAATCCTGTCCCTCTTCTCTGCCACCAGCCTGCTCCCAGGCTGTTCCCTCTCCTAAACCATAGCCTCAACTATACCTTCTAAAAACAACTTCAAGTGAAGGTTAAACAAATCCAACCTCACCTCATTCAAATGCACCCCATCCACTTGATAGCAAACAGCATCCCCAACCAAAAAATCTCTATGTTCAATAGTATGCATCCCCAAAATTCTTAATTGCCTTGCCAATATCTGGTTAATAAACCTCCTGACTCACTCAATAGCCCTATAACTATAAGCATTCTTCCAACACAAACAAGGAACCAATTCTGACCAAACAATATCCATCCCCGGGTACAATGTCTGCAACCTCAACAAATCCTGTAGAATAATATCTACTAATCACTTCTTAGAAAGAATTCCAAGATCATTGCCTCCCAAATGAATCATTAATATTCTAGGACACCCTACCCTCAATTTTACCTGCTCAAACTCATGCATCAACCTATCCCACCTAAGACCCCTAACACCATGCCATATCACTGACTATCCTAAATGGGACAAACCCAAGTTTTCACCATCCTCCCTAACCAATGCATGTTTCCCTGGCCAGTGGATATACAAGTGCCCCAGGATGACAATCTGCTTTCCTAGAAAAGAAGAAAAGAAATCATTAATCAAGCCAACAACTTTATCTAATATATGATAAAAATGCATTTGAAGACCACCTCCCCACTCTCTTAATCACTTCAAGTGGAAATGCCCTTTCTAGCTAAATCTGTAGCCCTGCCAGTTCCGAAGGGCTGAGCTGTAAACTTATCCACTGGAAATCCCATGCAACAGAAAACCCTCCTAAGTAATTGTAGGAATCTACTACTTGACACAACCTTCCTATCCACTGAGCAAAAAGTCAACTCAGAGAAATTCCCCATCCGCCTCCTCCTGAATTCCTTGGCCCATCTTACTGGACAAAGGTTAAAATTCCTATCAGGCTTAAGCACCACCAGTGAACATTTACCCAGTTCATCTGTCTTACTCTTCCTTAAACCAATAGTAACCTCCCCATCACCTATGATTATGTCCTTCCAACATAGCCAACCTAATAACTCTGAAACATGGAAAGCACCAAAATATAACCATATCCAAAGACCCACCTTATAATAATGCTAACCCTTTCAACAAAACTTTCAGTATTGCCCTCGTCACTGGCCAATGCATATTCCCCCATTCTCCAACCACTCTCTCCCACCCTTTCAACATCCGCCCTACTGTCCATGGCTTTGTAAAATCATGTGATCCAGATACTCTAGCAAAAATACTAATAGCAGCCAAATCCACCCTGACAGTCTCCAACACCTTACCTAGTCCCCAAGCTTGAACTAAGTAATGCAACAACAATTCTCTGACCATACCCCTTCCTCTTCTGGAAACTGTAGAACAAACTGATCAAAATCACAAAGCACCCTACTGTAAGCCTTCCTTATAGAGAGAGCCCAAGAATGATGCACCAACCTCCTGGCTACCTTGACCCAAGGTTCCACACCTCTTCTGGCGAGATTTCTGGTACTTCCTCTGCCCCTGGAGCCAACAGCCAACACCTGCAAAACTAAAATCGGGACAAGCTATCAGCAGTATCATTCTTTACACCAGGCACATGCACTGCTGTAAACAAAAAATTTATTAACAGACTCTGCAAAACCAATTTACGTAATACCAACAATAACAATTCCGACTTAGCCTTCTTCTTTTGTAAAACCCTCACCACAGCCATATTGTCAGAATGAAAAACTACTCACTTGTCCTGTAAATGATCCTTCCACACTACTGAGCCACCCATATAGGCATCAACTCTAGAAAGGCCACATCACACCTCCATTCTTCTTTCCAAGTTTGAGGCCATTTAGCTGCAAACCACCATCCTCCAAAGTAGGTCCCCATACCAATGCCCCCAGTTGCATCTATAAATAACTGAAGTTCCCTCTGCCCCACACAATCTGACTGCCAAAGGAAATCCCATTAAAATGTCGCATAAAACAAGCCCACAACAAGAAATCTTCCCACACCAACTTAGTCACCCTAACCCAATGATGTTTACTCCCGCCTCCCTTTCAACATAAATGCCACCAAACAACAAAAGGGGCACCCCAGGTGTACCTCTCGACAGGTGAAATTCAAAAGTCCCAACAACTCCATGACTGATAGAATCCATATCTTATCCTTGTCAAGTACCAACCCTATAGCCATCTTAAATCTTTCTATCTTATCCTCAGGCAAACAAAACAGTCCCCGCTCTGCATCTATCGTTAATCCCAAAAATTCCAGTGCTCTCGCTGGATCTTATGCTGGGCCAATGGTACCCCCAACTCCTTGCACATGCTCTTAAACTCCTGCATCCCTTCCTGGGCCCCTGCCCATCCTTCACCCATTATTAGAAAATCATCTAAATAGTGAACTGCCTCCTGCGTTCCCACCCTCTTCTGCCATACCCAGTGTAATACTGTACTGAACTTCTCAAATGTTGCACATGCCACTGAACAACCCATAGGCATGGTTTTGTCAAAATAGTACTTGTCACCTACCATCATCCCCAGCAATGGCCAATCCTCTGGCCTGATTGGCAACAAGTGAAAGGCAGATTCAGTGTCGACTTTTACCATCCATGATTCCCGAAACTACCTAATCACCTTGATGGCATCATCTAAGGATGCATAATGCACCCTAACCTCCTCCTTTGCAATAAAATCATTAACTGGATCCCCTTCTGGATGAGACAAGTGATGTATCAATCTAAATTCTCCAGCTCTTTTCTTCAGCACTAACACCAAGGGTGACAACTTGTAACAACAAAAGGGCGGACTGTCGAAAGGACTCAATAACTGCCCCGCCTGCCTCTCCTTCTCCACCAATCCTGCCAATACATCCTTTTTACCTCGCACTGACCGCAGGTTCTTACAACCCCCCCACTTCCCCCATGCTTGACTTAATAGGAACCCCCCGCTGAAACCCCTGTAATATCTCATTCTTAATTGGGACACCAGGAAACCTCCAGAACATGCCCCGATGGACCTCCACCTTAATGGGGAAAGGCACCCCTTCCTCTGTTCCCTCTAAAAAACCCACTTCCCCAGGACCCATGATAATTACCCCTACCCCATATGGCTTGAAACCCTTGCGCGGAGGAAACCCGCCCTCCTGAGCCATAACATTGGAATTCAATGCAGGAGGGTCATGGCAACCACAAAAAATGGCCGAACGAGTCCCTCCACATCTTGAGCAAGTGTGTCCAAATTTGCACCTTACTCAAGAACAAGATCCACTATTGAAAGACCAATACACACCCACTCCATCTCCCCCACTTACCCTTCTGCTAAAACCACCACAACTATCCATCATTGTGGCTAAACATATATCCAGATGACGCACCTCCCAACGTAGCAAATGGTCCACAGCCTTCCATTTGCAGAAATGGTGATCGTACCAGAACCACACATTCCCCAGCCTTAACCGTTGTGTCTCCTGAATGATAAGGAAATAACCCAGAAGTGACAGGGTCAATGACCCATCTTTCTCCAGCTGCACCACATATAGGAAATAAAGCCTAGCACCCAATTATCCCATGTCCTAGGGCTAATTTTACCTACACTTTTCCTCCCCAATGCTGCTAACACCAACAATTCCTTACTATTAGTCGACTCTGGCTCCACTTACCACTGCACCCCTTCCACATCGATCAACTCAAATACATCAACATATTCCCCTTTCCAAATTTTTTCTTTCACTGACCCTGGAATATGTGGAGCCAAAAAGACAGCTCCTGCCTGTTGTCCCAAGGCTTGGATAGTTAACGAGTACCCCAGCCACAGCCCAAATTCAGAGCCTACATCTGAGCCTAAAGCCAACTATCCCCTGACCCTATACTAACCCCAGTCACATCCCCTCCAATGTACCCTAATACCTCTGTTGCCCCCCCTCTGTGCACCCTCTATTGCATGCCATCCTCTCCCAACATCCCCACCTAAGCATTCCCCTTCATCTCCACTCCCCCTAAGATCCTCATTGCTCACTCCCCCAGCCAGAACTGATGAGGCAAAACCACTACCTGAACCTTCATCCTGAGATGAGCTGGGCGCCAATGCCTCCGCTGTGATCACCTGCTTCGCTGTCCTCTGCCTTTTTCCCTGGGCTGGGGTTCTCGACATGGAACATCACCTCTTTTGCCCTGGTGCCTGCTCCTGCTCTGTTATCACCTCGGATGTCGACACATCCTGAAATAACTCCTCAGCCTGGGCCACAATAGCTTGCCACTGCTGACATAGTCCCGGTAAGTTAGCCATCTATAAGAAGAGAAACAACACATACATTAATACCACTCCTCAGCCCAAAATACCCTAGCTCACCTATCCCATCCCTAACCCCCTTAGCCACATTGCCCTACATTCCTTTTCACATATGCTTACCTATTCTACCCTTTAGCTTGTGGGGGGCCCTATCATACTATAACTATCTACAATAAACAGCAGCCTGTAGTGAGTGTTGAAATCCCTTGGAAAATCAGCCCTGCCAAGTACAAACTCGGGACCCTGCGCATTGTAATCAGAGTAATGTACCATTACACCATTTTGCTGCTGTCTCCCCCTTCACTGTCATAATGCCTCCACCCAACCAGCCCTTGCAAGTCTCGAACCCCAGACCCACCTCTCAGCTTCTGAGAGGCAAAACTCGGGATGAAGCCTAAAATGATGGGAGGACCAATAGGGACAGATTTTAACTATAACTCTTACCAAGTTGGAAAACCAATCAAATAAGTGTCTTTGCATTAGTATTAATTCACATAGGATGTGGAATCTTAACTCGAATGTTTGTCATTCTTTAATAGCTGCAATCCACAGCTAACTGCCAGAAAGGTACAGCTTTCTGGAGGACCACACCGAAACTATGAGGCAAAATCCATACATTCTGTAAATCTGTACAGTGAGAGGTATGCCAGGACCCTTGCACTCCTAGCCACAGTAATGTACCACTCAGCCCTCTGCTGTCACTGCCACTCCACTAAATGCGGCACCTCTTAACAATATTGCTGCAAGATTTCTGTTTTTCCTTTGTTTTGTTTTTTTTTTTTTTTAGTACCTTCCCCATATACCGGCCTCCCTTGCACTCTCCCTGTATGAAAGGAAAAGCATTCCAATGGCGCGCAACCACCATTGCCCCCAACATGCATGCGTGAAGGCAATGGCCATGCGAGGACATTCCTGGCCTACCTTAACAGGAACCATTAACTGACCAGAAACACCACAATGAGGACAAACACAGCTGCATGAACCCACCAGGGAACAGAAAAGAGCAGCCCCGACAATCACACCACCATCAATGGCTCTACCTCTAAGGCAACCTAACATAACTGCCAAGCACCACAACCAGGGCATCCACGAGACCGTGAATCATCTGGCCTGAACCACCGCATGACCCTACTGCTACCCTTCAGATTAGCAGAGTCGTGACCAGGAAAGGAGAGCCACCAAAGCAACACCGGACCACAACGACCAACCTCAGCATGAACCGCATACCACCAGACCACTGGGGAACCAAGAAGCCAAACAGCCACACACACCACCAAGTAAGCCAATCACCAAACTCCAGGCATGCCATACACCACTCACCCACAACTCATTGCTCCTCTAAGATGGAAAACTCCTGCCCTGTCCCTGGGCTCCCTATCTTATCCCCCATCACAACCATTGCTCACCACACTCCCAATATCAACATAGCAGAAGCGAGAAAAAAACCCCACTCTACATACATATCTAGCCTTAACCACAGATCCTCTCACCACACATGCCATCCAAGGCCTACCTGACTCTGCAATACCTACAAGGTCATCTGTATGTGGGCTAGATGCAACACCAACACCAACTCTCACCAAAATGTGTCTACTTCCTCTAAACCCTACCACTTAACACTACTGTAAGTTCCTCCATCCCCTACATCACTTCCTCTAAGCTCCCCTTCTCATTAACCCTTTACCAACTAAACCCAAACCCTGCAATTTAACCTACCTACCAAACACTCAAAACATTATCCTCATAAAGCTATCCCCCCACCCTCACTACCTGAAAGTGTGACCAGGACAAATTAATTTGTCTCAAACTTTATTTATAGCATTTTCAGTACAAAAAGAATGAGTTCTACAATAGCTTGACATGGCTTTTACAATAGCTTGACATGGCTTTTACAATTACAGTACAAAAATGAGTTCTAAACTGACATGGCTTTAGCAACAACCAGATATTGTCTGCTTTAGGACTTTACCAAAGAAAATGCAGACGGAATGCTCCATATATGCTTGTTATTTTGTAGCCTAAATATAGATGTTTGCATATAAACTATTCTAAAGAAAATTCAACTTGCTAATTGTTTTTTTTTTTCTGCAGGCATGCACTCTGGAGGATGTAACGATTTGTCAATGAGACAGAGCTTGTTGCTTTGTGATATCTGACTTTGACCTGCAGTATAAAGACCATTGCAAACATGTGACATCTCTTCACAACAGCAAGAGAGACAAGAGAGAGAGAAAGAAAGAGCAAGATAAAGGGAGATTAGTCTTTCGTGATTTAGAAGGGAATAGTGCAATAACAGCCTTATATACAATTGCAGATGATACATTATGAAACACAGATAAAGGCTAACTAACCAGTGACAGTCTTTTTTAACTTAAGTAAAACATCCAACTCAGCTGATCACTCTTTCCTCCTAATCTCTTATACTGATTCTAGCATCAGCTTCCAAGCCTCCATGTAGATTGAGAACATCCTTCATGATGGATACTTCAGGAAGCAAGTAGGCTCTATCTCCTTCTTAATAGCAGCTGTTAAGAAGGATCTCCTTTAATGATCTATCCTCTCACCCATTCTATTCTCCTTTTTCTATTAAAGTGTGTTGTAACAGAGTCCATTGAAAATTTAAATAAAAAAGCCTTTCGAAATGAGAGTAATCTCCTTACCATATACGTTTTACAGTGTTTAATGCAAAATGGTGTTATTTCTGAAATTAGCCTCATTAATAAGGACAGCCCATTGAAAATCTTCTTGAAACTTAAAGTGCCTGACATGACATTAGAGTATAAGCTATTATTTTCCATGATATGTGCATTAACAGAAAATCTTACAATGTAAAAAGAATTGAACTGTAAAAAACAGAAACACTCGGTATGTTACATGTAGACACCACTCAAAAATAAAGATAAGATCTAGGATTTAATAAACTCCATGTAGGCACCATGTAGAGCCTACATGGAATGCATTCATGTACACAACCATGATCCCCCCCTCAACAGTGTGTCATGCATATTAATGATGGCACACTGCTGAAGGAGAGCCGTAGAACACGGATATTGAATTAGTGTTGTGTTATTTTTTTTTAAAGGCATGTTTGCATGGCGTGGAGTGCAGCAATGACAAGCTGTGCTCACATGTAGACAGCTGACACCTGCCAGACATCTAAATATAGAAACCAGATGTAATTAATAGGCATAATGACATTTTCTTTTTTTTTTTAAATTGGCGTGTGAGTGGTGAGGAGCATAGCTAAGCAAATTGGAGCTCATACATAGATGGCAGACAACTGTCGGGCATCTAAAAATAGAAATTGGATGTATTTATTTATTTATTGGTTTGTTTAAGCATGTTTGTGTGGTGCAGCGCTCAGCACTGCTAACAGGTAGCTCTTTGGTATATGTAAAGGTATATTGGATTTTTTAATATCCATGTAGCTTAATGGGTAGAGTTATGGCTGTATGTGTAGTAGGTCCAGGGTTCAAAAACATGGAACTCAGAACTTGTCTGTATTTTGTTGCACATTATGGACAAGATTTTAAAATATGGCTCTGCTGCACTCTGTGCAACTGTACTGAAACCTGATAAGCATTGCATAAACATGTTAACCGCTGCCAATGTTTGTGCAGTGCTCAACTTTACTTAATCCATGATTGTGCATGTTTGCTCACTGCTCATCTTCGCTTGGCTAGCCTGTGTGCTGCTAAGTAATGCAGTGCTTTTTTGAATGTTACTCAGTGATATGTAAGGATTGGAAAACAGCCTATATAAGGTGCACTAGGTGGGAATTGTGCAGAAACCATTGGAATCTATCATCTGTTGATATGGCTGGTGGTGTTGGAGAAGGTGTGCACTTTTGGGTGCAGCAATGGGACATTCAGGAGTCCAGGGTCATAGTTGTTCTCCTTGTGAAAAAACATGAGGATAGGCTGCAGCAGGGCAGTTTCCAGGGCTCAGAGTATAAGTGGAGGCCTGGGGCTGGCTGGCCAGAGAACTCACCAGTGTTACTGGTATCCCCTGCACAGGTGAGCAGTGTTGTTACCAACAAGATGACCTGAAAAAAATGAAAGAAGGAAACTTTGGACACTGTCCAAGAGGCGAGGACAGTGAATGCCCCACAAATATGCAAGTACTTTTTCCTCTGTTTTACCAATATGCAATCTGATTGTTTGTAAAACTGGTATGCATAATGGTGTGCCTCTCTCCCAACAGCTGCAGCTGAGAGGGCTTGCATTTTCGACTGTCATGCTGGGCACCTGGCCAGGTTGTGCTTTGAGTGTGGTAAGTATGGATGTATTCTGTCAACTATAGTGCAATAATCAAGAATGAGTAATGCATTAACTTCAGTAAAGTAAATACAATAAAGTATGTAGTGCAATAGAGTTGGTATTAGAACTGTAGTGTAATAAATGAATAATAACAACTATAGTTCAATAAAAACAAGAAACAATACTAATAACAGCAAGGAAAATGGTGTACATCAGAATTGTCTTGTTATAACCATTGCAGCAGAGCTGTATGCATTGAGTCTGTAAGGTAAGGTTGCTGCAGTCAAGTATAACACTGCAATAGCTATAGAATGCAAATCTAATGGCTGCAAACTGCACTGCATAACTCATAGTACTGTTCAAGGCTTTCTTTAGGCTAATATTGGTTACATAATGCAGTTTCTTTCACAGGCATCAGGTAATAAAGGTATATGGGTGAGGTAGGCCACTCCATGGCTAGATATTGTGTGTGTGGACTTCACAGATATTGCAAACCAATAACAGTAAGTGTTCACCTGTATTATTAAAAGTGAAATAAAGCTGTAGTAATATATGCAGTATGGTTTTATACCATGCATGTCTGTTCTATTGGCACTGCAGTCTAATAAAACACTTTAACAGTACTAGAATGCTAGAGGAAAGTCCTGTAACTTGTATTGCATATTATGTTTCCAGGTGGTTTCCAGATAAGCATCACTCACCCTGCAGTCAGCTGTGCCTCAGTAGTTCAGTCTGTTAAATTCTTTGTACACTGTACAATTTGATACACACAGTCCTGGGTTCGAATCCAGTGCTGTGTAGCACTACATTTTCAGTATCGGTCATGTAATGCTCACAATTTCTCTCTCTCTCCAAGAACACAAAAATGTGATGGGTGAGTTAGCCCATATTATGTGCATATATTATGTTTAGATCTCACAGATTGTTGCACTCAATAGCAAGAATGTGTGCATCAGCATTGTTGATTCAGAAATAAAACTGTGTAATCCCAGTATGGCTATATCTCTTGCTTGTCTATACTATGCTGCTGCAGTCAATTATTAAAGTATTTGCAGATGTCTCCTGCAGTCACAGCTAGTGGGTTCTACACCCATGCCTGCCAACTAAGTCATGATAGCTGTCTAGGCACAAACATGCTTCTGAAGTGTCACGATTTCTCATAATGTAATTAGAACTGACTAATCTGTCTGTCATATGTTTACCAGATAAATTATTACCTGGAATGCAATGTATTACCAAATCTGTTTACAGAATACCCTGGTAGTTATATAAGTCCACATTATGTGAAACCATTTTGAGTAGTTCTGTATTTGCATTTGTTAGTGCTTGCCTCTTATTTTCTTATGCTATCAGCTTGAGAGGTATGTACATGCAACATTAGCTATAGGAGAATTGTAGTCACTGTTATCAAAACTGTCAGTATACACCTGTAGAAGTATCTATGACCAGTGTTGTCAGGGATATCATCTGGAATCACACAAATGGAATGTTTTTCTCTCGCTCTCCCCATGCTTTATCTTAATTTATTAATTATTGTAATGTATTATTATGATTTAATAGTAACATTTTGTTAAACTCACTATATGCTCAATGTGGTTGATTATTGTTAAGTTTTATTATAATTCAGTATTAACATATTTTGTTAAAATAACTGTTTTGTTGGCCATATGGTTTACTTCAGACTGGCATGCTGTTACTATACTGACTGTTATGTTACATTATGTTATGTTGCACATAATGTACATTAATATGCATTTGGCTTAATAAATATGATGTTCCATTCTGTTAATACTAACAATGGTTTGGGTGTGACTAACCATAACATATTGCTTTACGTCATGTCCCACAACACGTCAAAGTAGGCCAGTTCCAGTTGATCCCCCTACCTTGCCATAACTGGCCATGGCGTTGGGTCCCCGCACATCTGGGAACCAGATTGGTGGTGCTTCCTCTGCTGCCCCTGCACTATCTGCTGCATCAGGTAATACCACCCCAGGGGATGAGGCCCAGTCTACCTCTGGGAGCAATGGCAGCAGCAGAGTGGTCACCCATGATGAGCTACCAGTCCTAGTGTGCAGGATAGTCCACAATGACTATGATATACGCCTGCACCAGATTGAAGGAATGCTGGTTGACCTGGTGGGGTGGTATTGCCCTGGTACCCAGACTTCAGCACAGCCACCCTCAAGGCAGGGAAGGAACAGTGCCAATGGTCCCATGGGTTACATGAGTCATGCTGCTGCTGTCTGGAGGCACATGGAACTCAGATTCCACAACACCCTGCCTGATGTCTTGTCTGTTTCCATATGCATCCTCACCTACCCAACTTACCTCCCCCAAATGTACCTATGTTCCTTCCCCAACATTCCACTCTCACCTTAAAAAAAATGGCCATCTGCCCCCAAAATAAAACATAATCCCATACATATCTCTCCATTTTACACGTTCACTGAACACACATAATTCAGTCCAATTGTCATGCCTGAGTCCTCAATAACTCCTGTTCAGTGATATCAAAAAGCATCATACTAATTCCATTTTTGTCTGTTCATAAATAAGTTCAATTTAATAATTATTTAATTATACAAAAGTAATGATTATTGTCAACAAAGAAATACTTATTAAGTTAATGCATTACAAATGTAAGGAAAATGACTTGTACTGCTTTTTTATATTGAGCTATTTCTTATATTATTCTGTTGTATTGCACATTAAATTAATTTCATGCTGTCATACACAATAAATTCTGTCTTCAGAAACATAAACAAATAATCATTTGTGCAGTAGAAAGGGTGAAGTGGCAGCCATATTAGTTTACTTGGCAGGATACGTATTCTAATGTATTGTTTGCTTATGATAAATTTTTCCTGAAGATTTTTGTACATTACTACTTTTATGTTGTAATTACCTGCCACCAGTAGTAATGGTAATCCATGCAACATTGCTTTTTATCTACTTTTCATTGATGGTCTACATATCAGTTTTACAGGGATGAAATGCATACATTTGTAAACTTTGTCCCTAACCCCCAAACCCCCCATTCCATTTAAACAGACATCTGTTTATTTGAAGATGATTCACAGCAATTCAAGACCAAATGTCATATGCATCTCCTATTGATAGTGGCAGTGATTTTGAGGATGGGCCACTACAAGAACTGTAAAGTGAATTAGTCTAATATTGTCAACTACTTGATGCTGGTGATCCTGCTTTCACTGACCTGACAGTGCTGCGTGACCATGATTGTGACCTCAAATGTGAGGTTCTGCTAGGTGTAGATTAACGCTGACATGGCCTTTGTGAACTGTGTTGTAATTTTCACTTTGTCTACTGACATTATCATCCTATGAAGCAATGGCATTATTATCTGACCCCCTCCCCAAGTATTCTGCTAATGCTCTGTCCTCTGCCCCTTGCAAGACTGATTTCATCTTGACTATGTTATATCCTAGCTAGTGTATGAATGGAGGTGGCCACTGATGTTATGCATTAGTGTGATCTTGGCATTATCTCTACTCTCTGCCATTTCAAAGTAGTGCTGGAAATCATAACACATACCCTGGAGGACTCTGATCATTTCCAGCTGACTCTCTGCATCAAGTGCTCTGAACCCTAACAATGTCACAGCACATTTCTTGTTGAGCAGCCAATGCTTTACGTGTTTCATGGGTTAACTGTAAGGCATTCATGCACCTGGCTTCCCTTTGTGGACATTGTTACCTTTGATTGTCTGCCATCATCCTAAAAGTGCTCCCCTGGGTTTGGAGATACTGGTATAGAGTTGCAGGGGTGCTCCTCCTCCTGTACAAGCATAAGTGGCATTGTCACCTTGTGCTTGCCTTTGTGATGCAGTCACTTTCTGCAGAGTTACTAACATGTTGTGGGGAGAGAGATCCTGGCATTAAACATGGGGTCTGCCTGCCACTTTCCTCAGGCTGCATTATAAATATAACAACGTTATCATTGGCAGCAGCAGCAGCAATGCACATTCATCTTTTGCTATCATCCAAATGTATTTGTTTAGTTGAACTGCTTGTTTCTGATGCTGACCCTTTAAAAATATTTGAAAACATTAATAATAATGCAATAGCATACTGTATGTTTACAAAGGGGTGAGTGGGACACTTAGCATGCACACTACCTTCATTTCACCTAATAAAAAGTAATTGTGACATGTTTAATTGCATCATTCTTTGTCAGCATTCAATTCTCTCTATATAAATGTATGTTACTACTTTTAATCCAACCTTCATGAGTAGATGAGCTATTGCTGCTACTGCAAACATTTTTTAAGATGGAGCATGTCTATACCACCTCTAATTATTCCTGTTCCACTATCTTCTGTGGCATAGTCATTCCCAGGGATGGATAGAAAGTATTCCTCATCTGTCGTAAATTGAATAAGATTCAGAGCCCCCCCCCCCGTAGTGATATGGGAGATCGCATTATGCCTGGCCTTGCACAGTGCCAATGCCCAATTTCTGTCACCTACTACATTAATTTCAACAATTACTTAACTTCAGGCTTTGTTCTGTCAGGTTGTCTGTACCCCACTTTACCAAAACCAAGTTTCCCATATGTCCTAAGTGCTACCATGAGTACACAATTTTTCTTATGGTTGAAGTTATCCTTTCTTTGGTTTGATTCCTTATTTTCCATCATTGCTACATGTGCAAAACAAATACCACATTCAGAAAGTATGACAACGCTGTGTTGATGTAATCAGCTTTTAAATTATAAAATACTGGCCAAGTCTTCCTGCCACCCATTTTAAATAAAAATGTTATTTAACACAAACCATATAATTACATACAGAAATCCCAATATAGCCCCTGAAAATTACAATATATTACCTACAATTCATTCAATCATGAATGCAATCACTTTTGTCACAAGAAGCACCCTTGTCCTACTCTCTGCCATTGTCAGGTACTCATAACACTGGCAATTTTTTTCCTCACTGTCACCCCAAAAATCTCCAATTCATAACACATATCAGTTAATGTCATTAGCACTGCTGAATGCCTGTAGTAATTTATTGCATTTCTACCCATGTATGCAGAATCAGTAAAGTACACAGCAGTAATGATAATTTTCTGTCACTGGGAATCATTTTAACTGCTGCTTTAATGAAATCCAATTTCATAATGACACAAATCTAGCAATCAATTGATGCTATCAAAATATGCACATCATACATAATTCAATAATGAAAAAAATATATAATTAAGTCTTTCTTATTAAATTATGATATTTTACATTTTTTCCTTACTGTAGTAAGTCTGCAGTATTCTAATATATTTTCCACTGAGCACGGCTATTAGCAAATTAATATGGTGCTGCTCAACTTATTGGCAAACGTTCAGGGCAATTTTCAAGTGTTAAATGCAAATTAGCATAATTCACATTCATCTCTATGAATAATAGCTGGATGCAAATGAGTCCCAGGATGTATTTATTGGTAAATTTTGGCATTTCCACGATTATGAATGCACTGTCAAAGTAACATGAATACACATCAGACTGACATGGGCATACTATGGATGCCTCCACAATAAGTAACACTTTGCAGCTGCCCCAAGCTTGTTGCAGGAATGCATGAATGGCCATAGACTAACCCAAATCAGAATTTAGTTAAAAAGAAACAAAATGGAATGGTCTGAATGTCAGGCTTGCAGCAGTCTTGAGATATAATCCCTGCCCATCCACCACTGTGTGTCACACAATAGTAACACCTCAAACAAGTTATAACTTCCTAAAGCTTAAAAATAACCATATAATGACATTTATTTCCACACCCCAAAAAGAAAAGAACAAAGCTACTGTACTACATGAGACATATTGGTGTTAGGGGATAATGAAAATAAGAATTATCAATACAAATTCATCATCATATTATTTCCATTTAATGAAACATTAATAAAAAAAGTACATTCAGTTTTGGTTAGAACAAACCTGCCAATAAGAACAATACATGTTGTAATGCTCCTGCTAGTAAACAGGGTTTGGTTCAGGTGATGTCACACCCCACAAGGAGTGGCTCTATCCCTAATTAATACATCCCTGAACATACTTTCATCATTGTTCCTCTGGTACTTAGAATGATGGCATCATCTTTACAAGCATGAGGATGCTTTCCTAGCTAGTCTGACAAGGAGACAATGACAATGTTCTGCTTTCTCAATGATTCAGATCAGGATAAGTTTGAGGCATGCACAAGACTGAGTACATGGAAAAAAAACAGTAGCTGGTAGAAGACGAGTAAAAAACCTGTCAACCCTGTCTGGTGTAACCCACTCTGGCAAACAGTGCCATTACTGTTATGATGATTTGCAGAAGCATAGTGCTGACCAGCTGGACGAGTGGGTAAACAAGGTAGCATCGAGAAGGCCAGAGTTCTAGAGTATGTAAACAATTGTGTTTCTTAAATGTTCACTATTACATTGAGTCGTATTAAAGATAAAAATGTTGAACAAGTTGACATAACTAGAAGTATTTTCTAAGAAAGATCTGTGTACCTGAAAATATTACTTGTAATTCTGTTATGAAACGCAGAGGAAGTCATGTGCATGTTTGCAATCATACCTGCATCTTTTTAAATAATGTGTTAACAGACTTTAGAGAATGGACGACCTGTAGATCGGCACCCTGATTGGAGAATGAACATTATCCAGCAGGGTGTTAATCTACAGGTAATTCCCCCTGAAATATGAGTCTGCCACTTCATGGCAGCATATTAAGCTGCTGTGGAGCTCAGAATAAATGTAACCCAAAAGCCACCATTATTTTAATTTACACTCACTAAGCAGTGCTTCGGCTGTTTAAAGAGTGTAAAATAAAAAAATAAAAATAAAAAATATGTGTATATCTGGTTATGTCTGTGTGCAAGAGTGTATACATGTATGAGAGTGAGAGAAACAGATCAACTGAGCTATTTCACACCCGCTAAGCAGCGCTTTTGCTGTTTAGTAAGTGTAAAAAATAAATGAAACAGAAAAAAAAGTGTGTGTGTGTGTGTGTGTGTGTGTGTGTGTGTGTGTGTGTGTGTGTGTGTGTGTGTGTGTGTGTGTGCGTGTGTGTGTGTGTGTGTGCATGTGTTTGTGCGTGTGTTTATGTTTCTGACTGTGCACGAGTGAATGCGTGTGTGAAAGCAGAAGAGTATGTGTGTGGGTGACAGAGAGAGTGAACAGTGAAAGCAATCATACACTAGCAGCAGTAGAAGTTAAAAGGTCTGCATACCTCTCGACCTCTTAACTCAAAATATCTGGATAAAGCCTTAAATAAAGGGGAATGAAGGCTCAAAACAGGAACATATTTTAAATCTTGCAGTTATAAAATTACCAATTTATTTGAATAATAGGATTTGTTTAGCATGCAAAGTGTCTGTGTGAGAAAAAGAATGAGATCAATCAACCTATTGTAACAGCATTAAAGAGGCTTGCATACCTCTCGACTCTTAGCTCAAGAAATCGGGATCAAGCTTAAAAATGGGGGAAAAGGCTCAAAAATAGGAACAGATTTTAATTATTGCTCTTATAAAATTACAAATTTGCTTAAATAACAGGATTTGTGTTGGCATGAAATTTCTGAAGGAAATAAATTCTGAAACTTAAATGCATGTCATTGTTTAGTGTCTTCAATCCCCAATGACTGGCAACAAACCAAATATTTTAGGAGTAAGGGACCAAAAAATAATGTAAATATCTGGATATTTTTTTAAATAGTGTGATATTCTGGATATAAAATGCTTTCTCCAACACCATTTACATATATTACAGCAAGTTTGAAACATTAGGAGGAGGAGGAACTATTTTATATCAAAACTATATAAAAAAAGATACAGTAATAATATATAAAAAAAGTAAAATACAACAATTTTACAGACAGCCCATTTACTGAGTACAATAAAGCCCTCTAAGGTGTGTATTACTGTGTAAATAACTCCTTTCTGGGGTGGGGGTTATTTACACAGTAACATTATTAATGCATTATTGCATGCTTAATAATATATATAAATGTGGCAAAATGTTATTAAAATAATAACCTATATGTAGCTCTCTTAAATCATGAACAGTGTTACAAGGAAAAAGTATTTATCAGTTTATAAATAATGAAAATAAAATTACACATTACAATTTATCACTATTGCATAAAATGACTTAATAGTTACATTACATAAAGCCAGTTTTCTGTAGGGCATAGAAATATATAAGTAATACAGTTGGTTATTACAGTTGTTTGTTCAAAAGAATTTCTACCTGCACGTACAACATGACCGAAGCCTGAGACATCACACCCTACCATGGCCAGAGGACGGGGTAGGGGGTGGAGATCGCTGTGCCAAGTGAAAGACCAGCACACACTTTACTGAGAAATGTTGTTTTACTTCTACATTACTAGTCAAATCAAATATGTTTCTACAGCAAAGGAAATACAATCTTCCATGAATTGCTACATTTCTGTGTTTGCAAACACCTGAACACAGTGTTACATGCACTACACAGTATTTTGAAAACAACATTCCATACACCTTTCAGACTTATTTTTCTCTTACATGACAGGGCAATTTGGTACTAATTCATACACCTATGCATATGTAACAGAAAATAAAAAATAAAACAAAAGAAGTTAGCACTGTTTTATATATATATATATATATATATATATATATATATATATATATATATATATATATACACACACACACACACACACACACACACACACACACACATATATAGATATACATATATATGGGTCTACCCTGTTTTAACGAAATTACATTTCAATGAATGTTACTTATCTGACCCCACATCTCAGAAGCTGCATTCCACTGAAAGCACGGACTGCTGAAATCCTTTCCCTGTGAAAGGAACCACTTGGCCACCAAGGGAATAAACCTAAATGGACCAAAAGTAAACCTACCAAAGTGGGGAGCTTCACCCCCACCCCCACCCCCCACACCCCCTACTTAAATATACCAACTCTGAAATTGCACTACACTGAAGAGAAGGCAAAGTTCACCATAGTGGGAAAGTGGTTCCTTTCACATGAAAAGGATTTTGGTAGTCTGTGCTTTTGGTGGAATGCAGCT